>NW_023601212.1:38022079-38159340 GCF_014898055.3 Talpa occidentalis | reverse complement strand
ATTGGGGTCAGAATGGGGCGTTTGCAATTGTATGGGGGAATATAAAAATAAAATTTAATATTTAAAAAAAAAATACAAAAAAATGTTTGAAGTGTTATAATTAAAAATAATTTTACATAAACAAAAAATAAAAAATCATGAAAAGATAAGCTACCACATCTCATTGGATTCAACAAAACAGATATCAAGGGGGGAAGTTTATAGCAAAACAGAGCCACATCAACAAACAAGAAAAAATCTCAAAAAACAAGCTTCACAACCGAAAAAATCAAAAAAGGAAGAGCAAATGATACCAAAAGCATGTAGAAGAAAATAATAAAAATTTGATCAAAATAAAAGTAGAAATGAAAAGGATCATATGAAGGATCACTGAAACCAAGAACTAGTAACTTGAAAGTACTAACAAAATTGATAAGAAAACACAAATAAAAAGAATCAGCAATGAAGAGGCAAAGTTACAACACATATCACAGAAATACAAAGGATTACAAAAGAATACTATCTATTAACCTCTTTATGCAAAAAAACCAGGACAACCTACAAAAAAAGTAGATAAATTTTTAGAATCACACAACCTTTCAAGACTAAACTAGGATGAAATAGACAGCTTGAGTTGACCAATCACAAGTACAGAAAGCAAAGGAATAACCAAAAAACTCCCTGCGATCACTAGCTTGACCATTGATTTCCACAAAACTTCAAAAGATTCTAGTACCTATCTTTCTCACACTCTTCCAAAACATTGAGGGGTCTGGGGACACTCCAAAACACATTTTATGAGGTTAATGTTACCATGATACCAAAACCAGACAAGAACTGAACACACACACACACACGCACACACGCACACACACACACAACTGTAGACTAATATCTCTGATGAACACAGATGCAAAAATATACAACAAAGTTTGAAGATTGACAGACATTTATGATAAAAATCAATAAAATGGTAATCAAAGGAATTTATCTTACATAGTAGGGCCACATATGACAAAGTCATAGATAACATAATAGTCAATGGTGAGAGCAGAAAACATTTTCCATAAGATCAAGACAAAGGCTATGATGTTCACTTTCAC
Organism: Talpa occidentalis; assembly: GCF_014898055.3. Lineage (NCBI taxonomy): Eukaryota > Metazoa > Chordata > Mammalia > Eulipotyphla > Talpidae > Talpa > Talpa occidentalis. Next base: position 38,158,258 of record NW_023601212.1, on the reverse strand, counting down.
CACTAATGTCCAACAAAGTATTGTGAGTCACAGCCAGAGCAACTAAATAAGAAAGATACAAAAGGATTCCAAATTGGAAACGAAGAAAAACAATTACTACTTGATGACATGATAATATACATAGAAAATCCAAAAAAATTATGATAAATAATAAAGAGGCAGAAACTAAAATAAAAAAACTAAAATCAATAAACATGATAATATACATAGAAAATCCAAAAAAATTATGATAAATAATAAAGAGGCAGAAACTAAAATCAATAAACAAAAATTGGTTGTTTTGTATATGGCTATTTCTATATGCAAACAATTCATCAAAAGAAAGAGAAATTAAGAAGACAATGCTATTTATAATTACTCCAAAAAGGATAAAATACCTCAGAATGAACTTAACAAGGAAAGTGAATGACCTATACAATGAAAATTAGGAGAGGTAGAATAAAATAATATCCTGTGTTCACTTCACCTTCACCTGATCCTTTAGGATAAGTGAATCATGGGCAGGAGAGAAAAAAAAATCATTCTTTTTAGGCCAGTTGTAGGGTAAATGAAGTTATCAGGCTTTTTTATGCCCTCTCGCCATTCCAGCACCTATGGTCTTGTACACACACCTATAATTATGGATACCTGGGACCAGAGAACAAGGGGCATGCGTATATGTAAATGGGTATACCTGTGGCGAGTGCATGTAAGTACAGCATCACTTTGAGGGAGGAGGATAGAGTGAGAAGTCAGAGAAATAATGGAGAGAAAGCTGGTCTGTCCCCTGATTCAGCATTCAAACCTGTAAAAATCTACTCTCCTCTTCAAAAACTATAGATGAACCTACCCAGCCTGAGATGGTTGCAAAACAGAGTGCACCACAAGGAGTACATATACAGAGATGTTAGAGTAACGAGAGGGAAATATACTGATGAGCAGACTTACTCACTCAGCTTCCCTAACCTGGGCTTGGACAGACATGTAATTGCCTTGCTTCCTAAGCTCGCTTGTGAAGTGATCCTTTGCTCCTTCCTTGTGTCTTGGTTGGGAAAGAACTTCAGTCTCAATCATCAGCCATCCAAGAAGTAATTCAAACTTCCACAAGGAGACTTCCCTCTTAAGTCTCAGGTGAGTCTGAGAGCCCAATAACTATTGAGGTCATGGAACCTACACAGTTTACCTGAGCTCACAGGAGAATCTAACAAGTCTCATCCAGGGATAACTGATGGTTGTGCTTGTTTGCTTGCTTAACAATCAAATTATATATTAACACAGATGTGTCTGCTTGACTCAGTGATACAAAGATCATTATGACAATTCAGGGTCAGGAAAGGAAGGCCAACTAGATGACTTTGTACATGAGTGGTAAGTATAAAAATGTTCCAGGAAAGCACAGCAGAAGGGGCATGGAAGACATTTGTGCTTCCTTGAACAAGAGATGTGTGGAGACAGAGACTTGGAACGTATAGTCAAAGGCAGAGTCACAGGTTGCAGCAGCAGGCAGCCACTCAAAAGAGGTCCTGGGTAGGAGACAGCTAATGTGTGAGAGGCACACACCTGACTGACGACAAATGTGTACAAGAAAACCCAGGGTGATCTCCATCAGCCAGAATGTTCCCCAGTAAAAAGAATAAATACAGTTCACTGGATTATCATGAAAATGAAAAGACACCCTACCTGCAGTAGAAAATATTTGTACACCACACACCTGAAAAAGGACTATGAAGTGCCAGCAAGGCACAGGGCAGGTTCTCTATGTATCCGGGCAGACAGATAAAGGAGAGTACTGGAGTCCTCAGTGACTTTTTCAGACATTTAATGATCTTTCTATGCCACTTGTAGTGTGGTAACCAGGTGCAGGCAGGCAGAGGAATGGAGGCCAGAAGGCTGGCAGGCCTCCCGGCCCCCAGCGAATATTTGCTCTTTGGGTTCTCTCTGACATCCCCTCATGGGCTCTCCACCACACTCCACCACAATGTCCTCTGCTGCCCTTATAGGCTTGGCCTCCAGGCTCAGGTGGGCCCACTTATGCAAGCCCACACCATACTCCAGGTGTCCACCATCAGGTATTCATACCTCAAACCCATGGTCCCAAGTGCCGCCTGTATTCAAGGCCATTGGTGATAGCCACAGAGGCCAACTGTGCAAAAGTGTGAGCAATCTTCATTTACCCTACACACTGATATTGAAGATTTTCGCAGGACTCAGACAACTCAAAAAAAAGCAAACAATGCAATAAAATAATGGGAAGAAGAACTAAATAGACACTTACCCAAAGAAGAAATACAAAAGACTAATGACAAAATGCTCATGATCTCTTACATCAGAGAAAGGCAAATCAAAGCCATGAGATACCCCCTCAAACATGTGAGAATGGCCCATATCAAAAATCAACAAGTGTTGCTCAGTAAGGCTATACTGCAACTTGATTATCATTTTATATATTGATGTTTCATTGCACTGTTTCCAGCTTTTTAAAATTATATTTATTGAGGTAATGTTGATTTATATCACATTATATGTCTTGGGGTATAAAGTTACACCTTTACAATTGCATGTTATTTTACCACTCCCAGTAATTCTCCATTAGACCCCCCTCTCCCCTTTGCTCCCACCCAAATATATCCCCCTCTGGTAGCCTCAATCATAGTCCAATGTAAGGAAAAAGGAACACTTAAATGTTGGTGGAAACATCCAGCCCTAATGGAAAGTTGTGTTGAAGTTCCTCAAAGCACTAAAAATGGATGTGCCATATGACCCAGCAACTCCACTCCTAAGAATCAACCCAAAGGACACAAAAACACTCCTCTGTTTATTGCAGGATTAACAAAAGCCAAGATATGGAAAACTAAATGTCCCAAAACATGAATGGATCAAGATGTGGGGTGTGTGGGGTGTGTGTGTGTGTGTGTTTGATAGCTACTCAGCTATCAAAAAGATATACTCATGCTATCTGCAAATTGTTTTTGATCCAAGGCTAGAAATAACATTGGGAAATTAGGAAAGGAATAAAAGGAAAACATGTTAGAGAGCAGAAAATTTGAATTCAGGGAATGATTTAAAGCCAGCAAAGCAACTGAACTTTTGAAAATTAAAAATCCAGTATATAAACAAAAGAATTAGTTTTTTCTTCTGTGATCTGATTAAAAATCATAATTTCTGGGTGTTAGACACTGAACCCTGTACAATCACAGTCACTTCTTTAAGAACTTCCTTCTGAAGCCCTCCCCTGGTTGCTCAGGTGGTTGAGCACCTTGCTGTGAAGCTGTCCGCAGCCTCTGCAGCTCCGGTTAGATCCTGGCCAGCTGGCAAGGGTCCTACATGGCGCGGCAGACCTCTCCTGTCGTGCCTGCTGCTCCCCTCAGCAGTGTATTTCATCAGTCTGCCTGTTCTGTTCCCTGCTCTGTCTCTGGTGAATCCTCTCACCCTCCCATGCCTCTGGCCTGTACACTGGTTCTTGTATAAATAAATAAATCTTTTTTTTTTTTTTAAAAAGAACTTCCTTCTGAAGAATTTGTTCAGAGCCTCATTTATGTCTTTGTTTCTCAGACTGTAGATGAAGGGGTTAAGCATGGGTGTGACAACAGAGTACATCACTGAAGCTATTGCACTTGAATGTGGGCTGTACCTTAGCAGAGCTAAGGTACACTCCAGCACTTGTACAATAAAACAAGGAGATAACTGAGAGGTGAGATGCATAGATGGAAAATGAATGCTCTGTACTTCCCCTGACTGATGAGATTTCACATATGAGGAAACTATCTTAGAGTAAGAGTAAAGAATATCAGTCAAAGGACCACCACCCAGCAGTACAGTTACAAAATACATCACCATATTATTTTTTTCATTTTTTATATTTTTTATTTATATATTTTTTTACACCATTGTTCATTTTTTCTTTTTCTTTCTTTCTTTCAACATTTATCATTTTTTAACATTTTTAGACAATATTTGTTTCCCCTCACCCCTCAGATTGAGTCCTCCTAGAATTTCCTTCCCCAAGGCACCCATGCACCATCACCACAGTCCCCTGTGCTCCTCACTCCCTCCATTTCACCCCTCTCCCTCCTCCTCCCCTGCAGTATGTCTCTGGTTTATAATTGTCTGTTTTTGCTTTGTTGTGGTTTGTACTGTTATTACTATTTTTTTTTACACTGATGTCTTATTTGGTTCCCCTATATTCCTGCTATAAGTGAAACCATCTGATATTTTTCTTTTTCCTTCTGGCTTATTTCACTGAGCATAATTCCTTCTAGCTCCATCCACGTCGCTGTGAATGGCATGAGTTTATCTTTTTTGATTGCTGAATAATATTCCACTGTGTATATATACCACATCTTCTTGATCCAGTCATCAATTTTTGGGCATTTGGGTTGTTTCCAGGTTTTACCTATTGTAAATAGTGCTGCAATAAACATAGGGTGTACAGGTGCTTTTTTGAATCACTGTTTTTGTGTCCTTTGGGTAGATCCCTAGGAGTGGAATTGCCAGGTTGTATGGTAGCTCCATTTTTAGTAGATTGAGGAACCTCCAGACAGCTTTCCACAGTGGTTGGAACAGTTTGCACTCCCACTAGCAATGTAGGAGAGTTCCTTTTTCTACATTACCATATTATTAAGGAAGGTATCAGAACAGGCAAGTTGGATCATCTGAGTTCATGAAAAAAGTGGAATTTCCACATGTCTACAGAACATCAGCCACAACACCATTAAGCTGTGTAGCATGGAATCCAGGACACTCATGATCCAGGATATCAGAACCAGCAGTCCACAGAGCTGGGGTTCATGATGACCATGTGGTCCAGGGGGTGACAAACGGCCGCAAAGTGGTCATAGGCCATCACAGCCAGGAGAAAGTTGTCCAACCCTGCAAACAGTATGAAATGGTACATCTGCATGATGCAGCTTTCATAAGCTATAACTTACTCTGTGCCTGAAAGTTCACCAGCATCTGTGGAACTGTGGTGGAGGTGAAATAGATGTGTACAAAGGATAGGTTGGACAGGAAGAAGTACACAGGGGTGTGGAGGGGGGAGTCAGAGCTGACAGCCAGGATGATGAGCAGGTTCTCAAGTATGGTGGTTCTCAAGTATGGTGGTCAAGAACTATCCAAAGAATAAGGGTTGCAATTCTGTTTCCTCAGATAATCCCAGAAGAAGAAATTCTGATATTTCTAATTATTCCCAGGTTCTGTGATTAACTACCAAAAGCGAAAAACAAGAAATATCATGAATTCCTAACTTGGATGATATGCTATCATTTATATCTACACTCAAAAAATTAATTTTTATATTTTTGTATGGAGGATGATAAAAACAATTCTACAAATAACTTTGAGCAGAGAGAAACTAACAAACTGAAAGCCAGTTATGAAAAATCCACAGTGTACACTATACTCAATAGTGAAACACTAAACATTTTTCATGACGATCAAGAGCAAGGCAGAGATGCCTGCTTTTACAACTTCTATTCAACAGCATATTGGAAATCTATCCACTGCAACAGAGGAAAGAAAAGAAATAAAAGATATTTAATTGGAAATGGAGAGGTATAATTATGTTTATATGCACATGATGTGATCTTATATTAAAAAATTCTAAATTTCCACAAAAAATTCTCTCCTAGAGAGAAAAATGAGCAAAAACAGCAAAAGGAAATACAACATGTAAGATAAACTCTGGCCATTTTTATGTGAAACAGTAGAAGACTTTTTTCCCTGTAACTCTTACATATTTATTTCACAAATTGGTGTTCATGTGGGTGTGATGGGGGTGAGGCATATAGCTTTCTCACTTTTCTTACATAACATATTTTCTTTGTGAAGTTTAGGTTTGGGGTTTTGATCTTTAATTGATAAATCCAATGCACACATTCTACTCCTGGACCAATATGCAAAGGTTTCCTAGGGCCAATTCTATAACATCCTGTGCACAATTCTACTATTTTATACTGAATAACTTTCTTTAGAGCATTAGTTTGTGAAGAGTTTATGTTAAGCATTCATCTCTTACACTGTATTGCAAAATCACCATTATAATGCAAAATCTTATTAGAAATCTGAGGTTTGGAATTTAGCTCAGAGGAAGTTCCATTTCTACTTTATAGTTTTTGCCATATTAATAAGAAACCAAACTTTTACAGGACCAATAAACAGTTTAGAAATTTTTTATAAAAGATTTATTTACTTATGCATACAAGAACTGGGGTACAGTCCACAGGTGTGGGGGGTGAGAGGATTTACCAGAGACAGAGTGGGGAGCAGAACAGGCAGACTGACTGAAATACACTGCTGAGGGGAGCAGCGGGCAAGACAGGGGAGGCCTGCTGTGCATGTGGGTAGCTCCCTAGCTGGCCAGGGATTGAACTTGAGCTGCAGAGGCTGCGGATAGCTTCACAGTGCTGTGTTTAATCCCTTGCACCACCAGGGAGTTCCCTTAGAAGTTTTTACTCAACCAAAAATCGCCTTATTTAGCTTGTTAGCAAGTCCAGAATAACTCAGCAGTTTTTACCTTAAACAGTCTGGACTTCAACATTAGGAAAACACAGGAAAATAGAGTTTTCTGCCACAGAACGAACCAAAACATTATCTCAAGGTGGACAAAGGGAGAGTGCAGTTCCCCCACAGCTGGAAGGCAGCAGAGACATACCAATGATCTAAATAGTGGAGAAAAAGGCCTAGGGAGGTGCTTGTTGAGACGAGAGGCAGCTCCACACCAGTCAGTTGTAGTTGGTCACTTACTTTATTCCCCAGTATTTCACCTTTTGTCTTGTCTGTGGCCAAAGAATTTTAGCTGAAGAAGAGTGTTACAGCTGAGGATGCCATTTATGGGCCAGATTATTGTGCTGGGGCCAGGCAGTATTCAAAGAAAGACTAGGTACTTTTTTCTTTACAGCCTGGGCCAAATTTGGCTAGTTTTAAAGAATGTGGCTCAAGGCAAGTCCCATGGAATTGAGAGAACATTTCATGATCTCTGCAACAAAAGGAAAGTACCCACAAGAACAGCGCAAAGATGAAGCAGGGTATCCCCACAACTAAAGCAGAGGCCCTCCCTTCTGACTAGGACCAGGCATCGTTGCATCTCTACCTGTCTGTGTCAAGACCCAGCTCTGAGTGACTCACCAATTGTTGAACAGAGGTTCAGGACCTGGGATCACCCTGCAAAGCAATGAGGACTTGGTACTGGCCACAGAGGGAGAGGCAAGAGGAGGAAAGTAAATCCCCTTCCCCATCCCAGTTATGGTGAACTGGCCAATTTATGGGGATCTTATTCTAGGATGCAGGGGAGAGCAGAATTGGTGAAAAGAAGCACCTGCATAGTCACAGGTGGGCAGAAGGACTGCTGCTCCTGGCCCACGCAGAGGCTGCACTGATATAGTCTTTTGTTTCAGAGGGGCTCATTCCTTTGTGGACTGGCCTATTTGCTGCTGATTTTGGACACAGGTAGACCTGAGATTCCACAATGGATCCAATCTCCACATCTCTACCCTTTGGTCAGAGTGTCTGTGCTCCAGCAGTCTGATGCTTGCTTGGGTCTTAATGCCTTGTGATAAGGCACTGGAGCCTAAGGATCTTGATTTCTATAGCTGGATTAAAGGTCACGTTAATCCCCTCTACCCCCACCTCCTTGTGTGAGTCAGGTTTTAGTCTTGTGATGCCTCCTTTAGGTTTTCTATTCTTTCCTCCATCACCCATTACAGATGAGCCAGGGAATACACAGATCCTCAGAATTGACATCACTAACCCTTGTCAGCTCCTCCTTAGAGAATGGTCAGAGGCACACTGCCTGCCACATCTGGGACACAGAGAAATGCAACAATTTCAGCAGAAGCAAGCAGAACAGAATGAATCTGTTTCTTGCTCCTTGCAGATGCAGTGAAATTTATATTCAGAGAAAGCTGACACCTGTTGCAGGATCTTGCAGCTTGGCCTGGAGGAGGGATCTGGCCCTGGAGGAGGGACTTTATACTAAGATTGTGAATAAGTCCGGTGGCAGGGGAAGGGATTTAGTGAGGGATTTTAGGCCTAGGTTGATCCTCTCTGCACAAGGTTGTCACAGAAGGAAATCCCAGAAGCAGACTTCTTTTTACACACATACTCCAGGTCCTAAAAAAAAAGAACAGAACAGAATTAAAAATCTAGAATCACAGCACCACCTACTGGGGAAAAACTAATGCCAAAAAAGATAAAACCCTGTAATAGAATGGATGAGAAAAGAAAATACTCAGAATCAGCGTGAACAAAGGCATGGGAAGGACAATAGCCAGAACATTTATTTTTATTTATTTATTGAGGTAATGTTGGTTTACATTAGTGTATTTTGGGAATATAGGAACTTCCTTCAAGGGTTATTGCCATAGCACACCCATCACCAAAGCTCCTGTGGCTGCCCCCTTAGTCCTCTGTGCTTCCTCCCCTGCTCTTGTTATAGGGCAGCCCCGATATTGAGCGGGTTACCTGGCTGTGGGTCCTCACCCGCTCGCTTAAAAAGGACTTATTAATACTCCACTACAGGCATACACAAAAGGTTAATAAAAGGTTTATTTACAAGGGAAAAGGAAATAAGGAAAATGTACAACTCAGGGAGAAAATAGGGAAATAAAGTCTTTAATGTGTCCTACCCGATCCGCCGACCTGGAAACCCAAAGGCACTCTCAGACCTGGCCAGACGCTGCTAGCTGGCGGAGAGCCAAAATGGGGGACCCCTCCAAAGCCCACGTGTCTGCCTTATATCAACCTGGCTGCTTAACCCCACCCTCAGGTCCCAGCTACCTTCCCTTTGGTGGTGATGGGATTTGGAGTTCTCATTGTCTTTGGCTTTGGCCTGGGGTGGGGGTGGAGTCCACAAAGCCTGTATGGAATTAGCTTTAGGACATCCTTTTCCCCCTAACACTCTGACCTCTCCCCCTCCCTCCTCCTCTGGATTCCTCAGTTCCATAATCAATTTTCCAGGGTTGATTTTTAAGTTTGACTTTACCATTCCTTTGTTTGGCTTCACTGTATTCCACTTAGGAGTGAGAGTGTCCAGGATTTGTCTTTCTCCTTCTGACTTGTCTTTCTTATCACAATCCCAGCTCCATCCACATTGCTGTGAATGGCATGAGTTTGTCTTTTTTGATTGCTGGGTTATATTCAGTTGTGTATAAGAACCACATCTTGAGTCACTCAGCTGTTTTGGGGGGCATTTAGATTATTTCAACATTTTGGCTATTGTATATAATGCTGCTACTGATGGAGGATAAGAATAGAAAAGTTAGAAAGTATGAAATGGGTGGAGGGATCAACATGACAGCAAGGAAACGCTGCGAGTAAAACCTCCCCCGCAAAAAAAGTTAATAGGGAGGAAAAGTGGCAGGTCCCTGTGAGAACTGGGACATGGAAGATAAAAGGGAGACTCTGGCAAACTGCCTGAAGAAGAAAGTTGCCATAAAAGAGGACTAGAAAGGAGGGAAAGCTCAGAACCCTGCTACCCTCCCCCACCCACAAAGTCAGCACTCTCCTACCAACAGAGAGGAGGAAAAAAAAAATAAAACTAAAACAACCAACAAGAACAAACTACGCATCAAGTGGGACTGTGAGTGGAAAGGAACTATTTCAGCCACTGCACCCTGTGAACTGGAACTGTGGGGAACCCTGCAGGAATCGCTGTGGAGGTGAGTGAGTGGCTCCAGGCGCCATTAGAGAAAAACAGACTCCCAAGAAGACCTACAAATAGCCCAAGGCCAGCCAGTAAGCTTGTGGGGAAAAGCAGTGCGCTCAATAAGCATATGCTGATCTGATCTCAGCTGCCCAGATCCCAGTGCCTGCAACCTGGGCTTGTGGGGAGACACGCGGGAGCCCTCATTGAGGTGAATGTCCCTCACTGAGTAGTCAGAAACCAGGCACCCGGACACGGGAGCGGGGTGCAAAAGGCGCCATTTCTGTGGACACTGAACTGGGCTACAGCCCACGTCCTGGACCTGAGGGCTTTGGAACCGAGACCCATGGCTCAAAATTTGGGGCATGGGATCCCCACGACGGTGGGGCACAGGCCAGACATAGCACCCCCACGCCGTTGAGGCGCTCCACGCCACTCTCACACTGTTCCCCTGGACCCATGGGGGAAAAAAAACAGTTCTGGAAGGACACTAGGAAAGATCTCTGGCTCCACCTAGCGACCAGAAAAAAATCACCAACATTCTATAGTTGGAAACCAGGGGTCCCCAAAACACCCCCAGGCTCTGAGGGAGGGTGGACCATGCAAAGAGGGGTAAGGAGGGAAATAAGGCATGGAGCAAGACCCCATCTTGGAACTGAGGGCCAAGAACAGGATCCAGGGTGTGGGGCATGCCATAGCAGCGGGCATAGCACAGGGTGATAGCCAGCATTTGGGATCTGATAGCCCTGGAACTGAGACCTAGAGTGCAGAATTCAGGGTGCAGGATCCATACAGCTGCAGGCACAGCACTGGGTGAACATGGGACAGACACAACACCCAGCTTGAATAAGAGCCCCTGTGTTGAGGTGCTACCCTCCATCCCCCTTCCCTTACTCAGAGAACCACTGGGAAAAAGCACAGGTCAGCAAGTACGGGTCTCTGGCGACACCTTGTGACCAGAACAAAATCACCAACTAGTTGATTCTCTGTTGGAACTGAGTAAATACAGAGGGAAGGAACTGTAAGGGACAGTGCCCAGCAACACAGCATCAACACCCTGGTGGAGTTTTGGCCTACCAGTGCTGGTCTCAGTCTGGTAAACAGTTTCTGACACCCCTAAAGGAGCACTCCAAAGAGATGCCCGCCAACACCAGTGGCACAACATCCCAACACATAGAACTAATTAGAAAACAAACAACAGGGAGAAGAAAAAATATAAATAACCAAGCAACCCTCAGGAGGACACATTATCAAAATGGCCATCCAACCAAAAGCAATCCACAGATTCAATGCTATTCCAATTAAAATTTCAATGTCATTCTTCAAAGAAATGGAAAAAAAATTGATGAAATTCATGAGCCACCAAAAACCCCTAATAGCCAAAACCCTCCTGAAAAAAAAAAAAGAAGGGAATAGAGACATCATTCTTCCAGATTTCAAACCATACCACAAAGCCATAATATCAAAACTGCATGGTATTGGAACAAGAGCAGACACACAGATCAATGGAACCAAATAGAAAACCCAGATATAAACCCACAGATTTATGGTCAACTAATCTTTGACAAAGGAACAAAGAATATGCACTGGAGCTAAGAAAGTTTGTTCAACAAATTGTGCTGGGAAAACTGGGTCGCTACATGCAAAAGAATGAAACTTGACTATTACCTCATACCATGCACAAAAACCAACTCAAAATGGATTAAAGAACTAGACGTAAGACCTGAAGCCATAAACTATGTAGAAGGAAATACAGGTGAACCACTACATGACATGAACCTCAAAGACATCTTTGCAGACACATCACCCAAAGCAGTGGTAGTGAAGGCAAAGATAAACAGCTGGGACTACATCAAATTAAAGAGCTTCTGCACAGCAAAAGAGACAATAACCAAAACAAAGAGAAACCCCACCGACTGGGAGAAAATTTTCGCACACAACACTAATGATAAAAGACTGATCACAAAAATTTACAAAGAGCTGATGAGATGCAACAATAACAAAGAAAATAGTGCAGTCAAAAAATGGGCAGAAGAGCTAAAAGGAAACTTCTCCAAAGAGGAAATGCAAATGGCCAACAGTCATATGAAAAAATATTCAACATCACTCTCTGAACCCAGCATCTCAAAAAATGACTTCCATATGAACATGGGATTGCAACTTTCCCCTTCCAATTAATGTTTTCATGTTCTTTGGGTAGATACCCAGGAATGGGATTGCTGGCTCATACAGATCTATTTTTAATCTTTTGAGGAAACTCCATAATGTTTTCCATAAGAGCTGACCAGTCTACAATTCTACTAATTATGTAAGAGAATTCCTTTTTCTCCAAATCCTCAATAGCAATTGTTGTTTCTGCTCTTTTTGACATGGGCCATTGTTACAGGAATGAGGTGGTATTTGTGGTTTTGATTTGCATTTCCCTAATTATAAGTGATGGTGGACATTTTTTTTTCATGTGCCTGTTGGCCATCTGTTTGTTTTCCTTGGAGAAGCATCTATTTAGTTCTTCTGTCTATTTTTTTTTTGATTGGGTTATTTGTTTTCTTTTTGTTGATCTGTATGAGTTTTTTGTAGATCTTTGATATGAGACCTTTGTCAGATGCATAGTTTGCAAATATTTTCTCCCATTCAGTAGGATGTTTTTTCATTTTATTTTAGTCCCCTTCACTGTGCATAAGCTTTTAAGTTTGTTGTATTCCCAATTGTTTATGTTCTCTTTTGCTTTTCTTGCTATTGGGAATGAATTTTCAAAGATATCCCTGAGGTGTATGTTGGAAAGGTGGTTATGGGTTCTAGATCCGAGCTTTTATCCGTTTTGAGTAGATTTCTGTGTATGGTACGAAACAGTTGTCTAGTTCCATTTTTTGGCAAATGGCTGTCCAGTTTTCCTAGCACCACTTATTGAAGAAGCTTTCCTTGCTCCAATTTATATTCTTGGCTCCTTTGTTGAATATGCACAGTCCATATGGATGTGAGTTTATTTCTGGGGTCTCAAGTCTATTCCAATGGTCTAGACATCAAATTTAGAACAACCATAATGAAGAAAATTAATGAGTTTCATCAAATGCAATCTAATGTAGAATGAAGCATTAATGAAATATAGACACAGAAAGGAAATATAGGAACAGATGTTTCTCAACAAAGAGAACAATCTATAAAAAAATTCCAGACAGAAACATTGCAAATGAAAAATTCAGTGGATGAAATAAAAATTTCCATGGAAAGCACAACAAGCAGGCTCAATCTTGAAGAAGAAAGAATCAACAAAATTAAAGATAAAATTCTAATAATGATTTAACTGGAAAAGGTAATAGAAATAAGGCTTAGGAAAAATGAAGACATTATATGAGAGCGTTCAGACACCATTAGAAGAGGAAACATAGGGTATGAGGAACACCAGAAGGTGAAAAGAGAGTGAAAGGAACCAAAAACCTATTAAAAGAAATAATAGCTGAGCATTTCACAAATCTAAGGAAGAATAGCCCATCTAGTCCAGCAAACTGATAGAAACAGATTAATAAAGGACCGGAAAGAAAAGATCAGTATTGGTTTAGTCAGACAATGAGTAGTTGATACCAACATAAAAAAAAACCTACTTTAGATATAACAAGTTTGATACAAGCCCCATGGTACAATGAAACAAAAATCTGGAACAGAGATCCTTAGAAGAAAAATGAAAAAATTGAGAAAATCACCAGGATTATGCAAATAAAAAGGCAAAAAGAGATACAACCTATGGAAAAAACAACCAGAAAACAAAAGATAAAAGGGAATTAATTAAACTCACATACTAATAATCCCCCTGAATGTGAACAATCTGAACTCACCAATCAAAATACAGATTGGCAGTTTGGATTAAAAAAATGGTCCATTTACATTATGCGTATAGGAGTCTCACACCAGATCCAACAACAAATGGACTTAAAATGAAAGCTTAGAGCAAGGTATTTCAAGCCAATAACACAGAAAAAAGCAGGAACAGCTATTCTCATATCTGGTAAATAAGACTTTCAGTCAAAAAAGGTAGTGACAAAGATGGCCACTATATAATGATTAAGGTGACAATTACTTAAAAAGATATAACTGTCAATAATATTTATGCACTCAACATAGGGACACCTAAATGCATAAAACAACTATTAACAGACCTATAGCATGATATTTGACAGCAACATTATAATTGTAGGGGATCTCAACACACATTAATGGATAGATCTTCCAGATAGAAGTTAAACAAGCAAATAATAACCTTAAAAAGAAGATTCCTCAGATGGGCCTAATATACATATACAGAACTTTTCATGCCAAATAAATACATTTTCTTAAGTGCACAAAGAACATTATCAAGGACAGATCCTTTTCTGGGACACCAAAAAATGCCCCATTAATATAGGAAGACTAACATCAAACCAAGAGTCTTTTCTGACCACAATATTATGAAGGTAGAAATCAACCACAAAAGAATCTTGGAAAAAACCCAAATATACAAAGATTAAATAAAATGCTTTTGGATAACTCTTGAGTCAAAGAAGAAATCAAATAAAAAGTCAAAAAGTTGTCTGGAAACCAGCAAAAATTAAAGGAAGAGCTACCAGATTTATGGGAGGCAGCAAAAAAACAAACAAAACAAAACAAAAACAAACAAACAAACAAAAAAACCCTGGTATTAACAAGGATGTTCATAGCCATATTAGGTACACATCAATAAACAGGAAAAGTCTCAAACAATCTAACCTCACATTTGAAAGAATTAGAAAAAGAAGAACACATAAAAGCAAAAGTCAAAGAAGGAAGGAAATAAAACAGTGTAAAATAAATGAAATGAAAGCCAAAATGATGATACAAAAGACCAATGAAACCAATTGCTATTTATTTAAAAGGACAAACAATATTGATAAAACCCAAACTCAACTCACAACAAAAATAAAAAGAAAACCCTAAGGAAAAGAATCAGATATTAAACAGACACAGCTACAATAGATACTGCAGAAATACAAAGGTTCATAAATTATTAAGAACATCTATGTGGAAACAAATTGGACAACCTAGAAGAAATATACATATTTGTAGAACAGGGAGATTTGGATCATTCTCTCTCCTAAGCACAACTAAATAGTAAATAAAACTAGTATAAAATGAGCTCAACAAAAAAAGTTTATACTAGTTATAAAACTAGCATAAAATGAGGTCAAAGGAAGATCTAGAGATTTGTCAACAGAGACACAGAATTTTCCTAAAGGTTTCATGCTGAGGTTGGTGACTTGCTATGAGGAAGATGAATGAAAAAGCCAAGGAAGTTACAGCCATGGTGGCAGAACAAGTTGGATACTGGGCATCCAACCTGCTGGGTGCAGTAAATATTATTAGAGGAACTGTACAGAAAGGAGTGGTGCAGACAGGAGAATGAGAGACAGTGAGTGCAATTTCTGGAAGTTTGATGGCCACAGATTGGTCATGGGGAGACCAACAGTCTACAGAAAAGGTAAGGGAATCTCCCTTCCCTTCTGTTGGAAAGATCAGACAAAGAGAAAATTGGTGGCAACAAAGTGCAGGTGTGAGCTGACCAGGCTCCCAGAGAGTTGGGTAGTGGCATAGTGGGTGTAAGAGTCCCTCCTCACTCTTACTGCAAAAGATCCAAATGGGTAATTTGTGGCAACTCTCAGTCTGGGCCCCATGCAATGGCAAAGCAAATTATACAGCATGTGCTAGGTGGCCACTGTCAGACAGGGTAAGGCTACCTGTGTCCGGGGGCTCACACTCTGTGTGTCTTGCCTAGTACCTATTGCCAAGTGACTCCAATTTGGTGAAACATACCCCACACTACAAATAGGAGCAGTAGGAAGAGGGGCAAGAATTTAAGTTCCCTGTACCACCAAAAAGAGTTTATTTTGGAGAGAAGAGAGGAGGCAGGAGTGCTCTATTGGACTGGTGTCTCCTCATCAGGAGAACAAGTTTTTGAGCCACAACTTTCCTACACTTTCCTACCTGCTGTCATATAAACAAAGAAGTGAAACAAACAAACTAAATTAAACCGACAGGGTCCCAAACCCAAAAAGTAACTAAGGTAACACACTTTCTTTAGAAGGAAGGAACATCTAAAAACAAGATAGAAAAACAGCAAAAGAATAGAAGTCCAGGGACATATATTGATATAAAAGACACAGAAATAGAGGACCTATATAAATAGGAATTCAGAATAACAATTTTAAAAATGCTAAATGAGGTAAAGGAAGGGCAGTCAAAAGCTGAAAGAATCTTAGAGAAGAGATCCAGTAACAAAAAGATTTATTCACTAAAGAGGTGGAAGATTTTAAAAGGACACAAAAAGAGATGCTGAGTGAAATGAGGATGGATATGGAAAGGGTTTTAAATAGAATTAAGCTAGTAGGAGATAATTTCAGGAACAGAAGACACAAATGTACAAATCACCCAGTTGGAAGAAGACAGAAAAAGATCTGGGAAATATGAAGAATTTCTATGTGAAATATGAGACTCAACTATAAGAAGAAACAAAAGGATAATGGATATTTCTGAAGATAAGTAGAGAGAGAAGGGAAGAGAGACCCTATTTGTTTTTTTGTTTTTTTGTTTTTATAATAAATTTTATTTTTATATTCCCCATACAATTGCAGCCCCCCCATTCTGACCCCAATCCCTCCCCTCCCACCCCCGCCCCCCTAAAAGTGTCTCTGGTTCGTAGTTTTTTGTTGATTTTGATTTTCACTTTCTTATAGTTATTCATTTTCCTGGTCCCTTATTTAAGTTTTCTAGATTCCTGCTATGAGTGAGACCATCCGGTATTTTTCTTTTTCTTTTTGGCTTATTTCGCTGAGCATGATCCCTTCCAGTGCCATCCATGTTGCTGCAAATTGCATGTGTTTATCTTTTTTGAATGCTGAGTAATATTCCATGGTATATATGTACCACATCTTCTTGATCCAGTCATCTATTTTTGGGCATTTGGGTTGTTTCCAAAGCTTAGCTATTGTAAACAGTGCTGCTATAAACATAGGGGTGCAGGTGTTCTTTGGAATTGATGTTTCTGTGTCATTTGGGTAAATACCTAGGAGTGGAATTGCTGGATCATATGGAAGCTCTATGTTTAGTAGGTCCAGAAATCTCCACACAGCTCTCCACAGTGGTTGGACCAGTTTGCACTCCCACCAACAGTGCAGAAGAGTTCCTTTTTCTCCACACCCTCGCCAACATTTGTTGTTGCTAGTTTTTTTAATATGTGCCATTCTCACTGGTGTAAGATGGTATCTCATGGTAGTTTTGATTTGCATTTCCCTGATGACAAGTGATGTTGAACATTTTTTCATATGCCTGTTGGCCATTTGCATTTCCTCTTCAGAGAAGTTTCTGTTTAGCTCTTCTGCCCATTTTTTGACTGGATTCTTTTCTTTGTTGTTGTTTAGTCTCATCAGCTCTTTGCAGATTTTTGTGATCAGTCCTTTATCATTAGTGTTGTGTGCAAAAATGTTCTCCCAGTTGGTGGGGTTTCTCTTTGTTTTTGTTATTGTCTCTTTTGCTGTGCAGAAGCTCTTTAATTTGATGTAGTCCCAGCTGTTTATCTTTGCCTTCACTATCACTGCTTTGGGTGATGTGTCTGTAAAGATGTCTTTGATGTGCAAATCACGTAGTGTTTTGCCTATATTTCCTTCTATATATTTTATGGTTTCAGGTCTTATGTCTAGTTCTTTAATCCATTTTGAGTTGATTTTTGTGTATGGTGTGAGGTAGTGGTCAAGCTTCATTCTTTTGCATGTAGCGACCCAGTTTTCCCAGCACCATTTATTGAACAAACTTTCTTTGCTCCAATGCATAGTCTTTGCTCCTTTGTCAAAGATTAGTTGACCATAAATTTGTGGGTTTATTTCTGGATTTTCTATTTGATTCCATTGGTCTGTATGTCTGTTCTTGTTCCAATACCATGCAGTTTTGATGATTATGGCTTTGTAGTAGAGTTTGAAGTCTGGGAGTGTGATGCCTCCATTCCCTTCTTTTTTTTTCAGGAGAGCTTTGGCTATTCGGGGTTTTTTGTGATTCCATATGAATTTCATCAATAATTGTTCTATTTCTTTGAAGAATGACATTGAAATTTTGATTGGAATAGCATTGAATCTGTATATTGCTTTTGGAAGGATGGCTATTTTAATAATGTTTATTCTTCCAATCCATGAGCAGGGGATGTCTTTCCATTTCTTTGTGTCTTCTTCTATTTCTTTTAACAGTGTTTTATAGTTTTCTTTGTATAGGTCCTTTACCTCTTTTGTTAGATTTATTCCCAAATATTTGATTTTTTTTGTTTCAATAAAAAAAGGGATGGTTTTTTTGATTTCTTCTTCTTCAGATTTATTGTTTGTGTATAGGAAGGCTACTGACTTTTGCGTGTTGATTTTGTATCCTGCCACTTTACTGAACTGATTGATGAGTTGAATTAGTTTTTCTGTGGACTTTTGGGGTTCTCTATGTATATTATCATATCATCTGCAAATAGTGATAGTTTGACTTCTTCTTTTCCTATTTGGATTCCTTGTATGTCTTTCTCTTGTCTTATTGCTCTGGCTAGGACTTCCAGTATTATATTGAAAAGCAGTGGTGAGAGTGGACATCCTTGTCTTGTTCCAGATCTTAATGGAATTGCTTTCAGCTTTTCACCATTGAGAATGATACTGGCTGTTGGCTTGTCATAGATGGCCTTTATGATGTTGAGGTATGTTCCTTGTATCCCAAGAATTTCAAGGGCTTTTATCATGAATGGGTGTTGCACTTTGTCGAAAGCTTTCTCAGCATCTATTGATATTATCATATGTTTTTTATATTTCTTTTTGTTGATGTGTTGGATAACGTTGATTGATTTTCAGATGTTAAACCATCCTTGTGTCCCTGGAATGAATCCTACTTGGTCATGGTGAATTATCTTATGGATGCATTGTTGGATTCTGATAGCTAAAATTTTATTGAGGATTTTTGCATCAGTGTTCATTAGGGAGATTGGCCTGTAGTTTTCCTTTTTTGTGTTGTCCTTGTTCGGTTTTGGTATTAGTGTAATGTTGGCTTCATAGAACGTGTTTGGTATTTTCCCTTCCTTCTCAATTTTTTGGAAGAGTTTGTGAAGGATAGGCACTAATTCGTCTCTGAATGTTTGGTAGAATTCATTTGTAAATCCATCAGGTCCTGGGCTTTTGTTTTTGGGGAGGTTTTTGATTACCATTTCAATTTCGCTGCTTGTAATTGGTCTGTTTAGATGTTCTATTTCTTCTTTATCTAGCTTTGGGTGATTGTAGAGTTGTAGGAATTTGTCCATCTCCTCTAGATTGTTAAACTTGTTTCCATATAACTGTTCATAGTAGTTACTGATTATTCTTTTGATTTCTGCTGTGTCCGTTGTGATTTCTCCTCTTTCATTGATGATCCTGTTTATTTGTGCTTTCTCCCTTTTTTCTTTGTGAGCCTGGCTAGGGGTTTGTCTATTTTATTGATTTTTTCAAAGAACCAGCTCTTGGTTTCATTGATCTTTTGGATTGTTTTTTAGTTTCAATTTCATTTATTTCTGCTTTTGTTTTTATTATTTCTTTTCTTCTACTGGTTTTGGGGTTTTTTTGTTGTTCTTTTTCTAGACCTTTGAGCTTCGAGATTAGGTTGTTTCTTTGAGTTCTTTCTTGTTTCTTGGTGTGAGCTTCTATTGCTATATATTTTCCTCTTATTACTGCTTTTGCTGCATCCCATACATTTAGGATATTGGTGTCCTCCTTGTCATTCAATTCAAAGAATTTTTTAATTTCTTCTTTCATCTCCTCATTAGTCCAGTGGTCTTCCAGTAGTGTGGTTTTTAATCTCCATGCGGTAGGAAAGTTCCTTG
Organism: Talpa occidentalis; assembly: GCF_014898055.3. Taxonomy (NCBI): domain Eukaryota; kingdom Metazoa; phylum Chordata; class Mammalia; order Eulipotyphla; family Talpidae; genus Talpa; species Talpa occidentalis. Next base: position 38,138,774 of record NW_023601212.1, on the reverse strand, counting down.
CCTTCTTTTTATGGTTTATTTCTAGTTTGATGCCTTCATGGTCAGAAAAGATGGTTGATATGATTTCAATCTTGGTGTATCTGTTGATGTTTGTCTTGTGCCCCAGTATGTGATCGATCCTGGAGAATGATCCGTGTGCGCTTGAGAAAAATGTGTACTCCGTTTTTTTTGGGTTTAGTGTTCTATAGATGTCTGTTAAGCCCAATTGCTCTAGGTCCTTATTTAGAGCTTTGGTTTCTTTACTTATTTTTTGTCTTGTTGATCTATCCATTGTTGATAGTGGTGTGTTGAAGTCTCCCGCTACGTATGTGTTTTCTCTGATGTCTGTTTTCAGAGAGGATAACAGTTGTCTGATATATTTTGGTGCTCCTTCGTTTGGTGAGTATATGTTAATGAGTGTTATTTCTTCTTGAAGTATTGTCCCCTTGATCATAATGTAGTGACCATTGGGGTCTCTTTTTATCTTTTTGAGTTTGAAATCTGTTTTATCTGATATAGGTATAGCTGTTCCTGCTTTCTTTTTTGGTCCATTTGCTTGTAGGATTGTTTTCCATCCTTTAACTTTGAGCCTATTTTTATCTTTTGTAGCTAAATGTGTTTCCTGGAGACAGCAAAAGGTTGGGTTTTGTTTCTTAATCCAGGCTGCAACTCTGTGTCTTTTTATTGAAGAGTTTATTCCATTTACATTTAGAGTTAATATTGATATGTTAGCATCTGTATTTGCCATTGTGTTTCTTTCCTTTGATTTTATTTATTTATTCTTTTAATAACTTTTTTTTTTTTTTGGCCTTCTTTCATTGTTATCCGTCCCTCTGAGGTTCTGGCTTTAGGACTCCTTGTAGTATTTTTTGGAGTGGGGGTTTAGTTGCAATGAAATTCCGGAGTTTCTCTTTGTCTGGGAAGGTCCATATTCTTTCTTCAAAGAGAAAGGAGAGCTTTGCGGGATAGAGAATTCTTGGTTGGCATCTGTTTTCTTGGAGTCTGTTGACTATCCCTCCATTCTCTCCTTGCCTGTAGTGTTTCTTCGGAGAAGTCTGATGTCAGCCTGATTGGCTTTCCTTTGAATGTTATCTGTTTCTTCCCTCTTGCCAGCTTCATTATTTTTTCCTTGTCCTGGATTCTTGGGAGCTTTACTATTATGTGTCTTGCTGTATTTTTCCTTTCGTCGTGGAAGTTTGGTGTTCTTCTTGCTTCTTGTATATCAATTTTCAGCTCCTTCTTTACATTTGGGAAGTTCTCTTCAATTATCTCCTGGAATATTTTCTCTGTTCCTACATCTCTCTCCTCTCCTTCTGGTATTCCTATAAGTCTTATATTTCCTTTCCTCATGGAGTCAGATAGTTCCCGAAGTCTTTCTTCATTCTTTTTCCTTCGTACTTCTTTTTCCTTTTCTGTTTTGGTTCTTTTTATTTCTGTGTCTTCAAGAGTACTTATTCGTTCTTCCATTTCATCTATTCTGCTTTCATTGCTTTTCCCAGAATTCTTTAGTTCTTCCATTAATTCTTTGATCTCCTGCATTTCTTTTACTTCCCTCTTTAGGGACTCAATTTCATTCTTCTGATCATTGTTTTCCCTCTCTAGGGACTCAATTGCATTCTTCTGATCGTTGATTATTTTTCCCTTATCATTGTTTTCCTTTATGACTTCTGTCAGTTTTTTAATCACGGCAATTTTAAAGTCTCTTTCTGGAAGGCTCAGAAGTTCTTCCAAGTTACTGTCGTTGCAATCTGGGGGCTGCTTTTCTTTTTGTGGTGTGCTTTTTCCCTGGGGAGTTGCTAGGTTGCGTGTGGTTCTTCTCCTCCCTACTGTCTGTTTTCTAATTTGCCGTATGCGTTGGGACACTGTGTAGTTGGGACTGGCCGGCATCTTGGGTGAGCTTCTCTGCTCTCCTCTGGTTCGTCCAGGAGTCATCTGTCAGTTTCAAGCAGTCTTTACTGGAGAAAGGTCCCTGTTCTAAAATGCCGATGTGGGGACACACTCCCCTGTGCGCCTGGTCTGCCCCGGCGGTGGGTTCCTGCTCCCCCTCTGGGCTTGGACTGCAGGCCAGAGGGGGTCTGGCGTGGGCGAACTTCCCCCGCTCACCTCTGGCTCCTGAGGAAGCCTTCTGCAGGTAGTCTTTACTGAAGAAATGTCCCTGTTCTAAGATGGTGATATGGGACACACTCCCTGTGCGTCCGGTCTCAGGCACACTCTTCTGCACGCCTGGTCTGCCCCGGCTGTGGGTGCTCGCTCCCCCTGTGGGCTCAGACTACTGGTCGGAAGGGGCCCGGCGTGGGCTAACTCCCCAGCTGGCCACTGGCTCCTCTAGGCGCCTCTGCTGGCTTCAAGTTGCTTGGTGGCGCCAGAGATCAGAGAGACCCTATTTGAACAAATAATAACTGAGACCTTCATGAACCTAAGGCAAGGAATAAACATGGGTTCCTGGAAGCAAAAAGGACACCCAAATTCCTTCATGCAAAATGATCCTCACCAAGGATATCACTGTTGTTATAAAAGTCAAAGATCAATAAAAATATGGAAGACTGCTAGGGGAAAAAAAATGTCATTAACTTACCTATGATTGGTCTCTCATCAGATTTCTCAACAGTTACCTTCCAGACCAGAAAAGAGTGGAATCAATTACTCATCAATGCTAAAAGACAAAACCTGCCACCCAAGAATAGACTATCCTTGCAAAAATTATCATTCAATTATGAATGTGAAATAAAGCCTTCCCCAGTCAAATGAAAACTAATGTAGCTTACCACCAATAGGTCTGACTTACAAGAATTCTTGAAGAGTTGTTTTGCAGGAAAAGAACAAAAATATTCAAAACCTTGAGCAAAAAGACAATGGGAATATGAAATCAGAAGAATAATTAGAAACAACAACAAAACACTAAAGGGGAAGAAGAAAATGTTGATTAAGTGATGAGTCAACACTAGCTCATAAAGGAATTTGTTTACACATGAGAAGTATTACATAACCCCAATGTTAACTATGGCAATAATCTAGAATACAGACATATAGAAGATATGAAGAAACTGGGAAGATATGAAGAAACAGGGAGTCATCTAAATGTAATAGAGAGAAGCAAATGGAAAATGAGACAAAAGAAAGAGAAAACAATTTTAAAAAGAATAACAGTAAATAAACCTCATATATCAATAATATCCTTAAAAATAAATGGTCTGAACTCACTAATTAAAAGACAGTCTGACAAGTTGGGTCAAAAGTATCAGGCTTCTATAGTTTGCTTACAAGAAATCAATTTAAAACCTAAAGACAAACACAAACTTAGAGTGAAAGGCCATCAGCAGCTCAGAAGCAGTCACATGCCCCAGTATGAGATGAGCAGGGGCTAACAATTTACCACAGTCCCCAGCCAATCTTGGGAAGTGCAACCACCAAGTGCTTAGCCACTCTTTACTGCTGACTCCCAGCCACCATAGGGAAGTGTACCCAATCCGTGGCTCAGCCACCAGCACCTTGGAAGCAGACACATACCCTATTCTAGGCTGTATAGGCTACCTCCAAAATCAATGACACTCATCCACCCTCTGGGAAGCACCCTAAATCCTGGGATGAACAGCTAGCACCTCATAAGCCAGCTTAGGTCCTCCATGCCACAAAGGTCCCTGCCTTACAGCAGCTACCACCCTCTGCCTTCTGGTGAGTGCTCCAGTCCACAGTGGGAATAGTTGAGACACACTTAGCAGAGGCAAAACATATAGCAGGAAGGTACTACAAAAAAATAAGGAGGCAAATAACACAATGAACAGCCACAGAGGAATGAAGGGAAATCTAACACTATATATAGAGCATATATCTCCAGAACTCAACCACGAAGACATGGGAGATCTGATTCTCCTATCAGATGCAGAATTCAAGCTTGTCATCAAGGAAATATGAAGAACTCAGAGAAGAATTCAGAGAAGACACAGAAAAATAGATAAAGGTTTTGCAAGAAAATTCAGAAAAAATTAATGTCTTGAGAAACAAAATCAATGAAAAAAAGATAAAAATGATACTCTATAGAAGGAAATAAAGAAATTGAAAAAGATCAAAAGAGATGAACAGTGCTGTAGAAAGCTATAGAAGTAAAATAAACCAAATGGAAGAGTGAATCAGTGAGTTTGAAAATATAGATTTACAAAGAAGCAAGAAGAAAAAAGAAACAAAGTAAAAAAAAATAAGACAACACTTCATGAATTATCTGACATGGTGAGGAAAGGCAAAATAAGAATAATGGATATCACAGAAGGGGGATATTTCTATTAAAAACACGGAATATATTCAAGGAAAAAATAGAAGAAAACTTTCCAAACCTAGAAAAGGAAATAAATACACAAATCAAGGAAGCAAAAAGAACATTGGGGTAACTAAAAAAATGAGACCAACACCAAGACATATAGTAGTGAAACTCCCAAGAGATCACATCAAAGAAAGAATATTGAAGTTGGTGAGAGATTGTATTTGCTTCAGCAGCACATATACTAAAATTGAAGTTGGTGAGAGAAAGAAGCAGATAACCTACAAAGGAACATGGATCAAGCTAACATCAGACTTCTCAGAAGAAATATTGTGGGTGAGAAAGAGAATGGAAAGATGTCATCAAAAAACTCAGATTAAAAACTTCCAACCAAGAATAGTGTATCCTACAAGGCTCTCCTTTAGATATGAGGAAGAAATAAATGCCTCTCAGACAAAGAAAAACTGAAGGAGTTTGCAAAAACTAACCCCTTCTTCATGAAATATTGAAAATAACTCTAGTACCTAAGCCAAATAGAGAAACACTCAGAAAGAAGTGAAAAAACAGATATAACCACAAAGTAGCAGCAACAGACTGTCATTTATCAATAATCACTCTAAAAAACAACCCTCAATAATCTCTCTAAGCATAAATGCACTGAACTCACTGATTAAAAGACACAGAGTATCAAGTTGGATCAGAAAACAGAATCTAACCTGCTGTGTCCAGGAGACACAACTGAGCACCAAATATATACATAGGGTAAAGGTAAAGAGTTAGAAAAGATATGACTGAGCACCAAATGTATACATTGGATAAAGGTAAAGGGTTAGAAAACAATCCTACAAGCAACTGTGACCAAAAGGAAGTCAGGGACAGTCATATTTATGTCAGACAAAATACATTTCAAGTTAAAAAAGGTAACAAGAGACAGGGATGAACATTACATAATGATTAAAAGAACAATATATCAGGACGACATAACAATCATCAACAGATACTCATCAAATGAAGGAGTACCAAAATACATTAGGCAACTACTCTCAACTCAAAAAAAGAACATTGGAAAACAGACATTTGTATGTCTCTGTTCTGACAAGGGATTAATTTCAAAAATATACAAAGAACTCATATGACTCAAATACAAAAAACCAGGCACCCCAATAAAAAATGGGGAAAGGACTTAAATAGATTTTTCTCCAAAGAATATATATACACATGACCAACAGATACATGAAAAAATGCTCAGCATCAGTTATTATAAAGGAAAGATGAATTAAAACCACAACAATATATCACCTCACCCCTATGAGAATAGCCTGTATCAAAAACAGAGAACCAACAAAGGGTTAGAAAAAGATATGACAAAGATGTGGAGAAGGAACACTTGCTTACTTTTGGTGATGACATAATTTTGTGCAGACTTTGTGGGAAACAGTATGGAGATTCCTTCAAAAACTAAAAATGGAAATAGCTTACAGTCTGGCAATGGCACCTGTAGGTATTTATCTGAAGAATATTGATAACTAATACTAATACTATACTAAAACACTAATAAAAATATTTATTCACTCCTGTGTTCATAGTAGAGTCACTCATAACACTCAAGACATGGAATAAATGTCCAATCATGGACGGCTGGATAAAGAAATTGTGACATAACTCAATGGAATACTACTGAGCATTAAAATGATGAAATTATGATCTTTGCAACAATATGGATGGAACTCGAAGTAATTATGCTAGATTAAATAAGTTAAAACAAGGAAGACAATTACTGGATGGTCTCTCTCAACATAAATAATGAAAGAAAACAAATTGGCAAATGCAACAAGAAGACTTTTAGAGTAGGTGAAAACAAGGTAGTTACTGGAGGTGCAGGGGCAGAAGGTGAAGAGCAAGGTGTGGATATGTGAATCCCTTCAACAGGGGAGCTGGAGCTTTGGTGAGGGAGTGCAGAATTTGCACATGTCCAGGTGTAAAGGTGTACTACTAAAATCACAGTTTTTGAATGGTAAATCAATAAAATTCGATTACAAAAGTGCCAAAGTTGTTCTCTGCCGTAAGTCAATACTCAGGAGTTCCACAAGACCTAGTCACGCAGGTCATTCATTCTTAGATTTGGAAAAGTGCTAAAGACTGGAATAAGGTACAGGGAAGTTAGACTCTAAAAGGTGAGCAAGTACACAGAGAAGTAGCAGTAAAAATGTAATTCACTTGATTTCTAATTTGGTCTCTGGAGAACAGAGATTCATCGGGAAAATTTTTCTTTCGTCCAGACAACTGTCCCACAAGGAAACAAGGTACACAGGTGAGAGTCACAATGGAAACAGCACCTAATGAGCAGGCAAAGGAAGGTGTAAATATGCTGTAATTTCATACACATGAAACCTTGAGCTGGAGAGGGCAGGTTGCTGACTTTGAATTCCTAAGTCTTTCCTGGGACCAATGCTTCACTCTTTCCTGCTGTCCTTTATGAGAACAGACCTTCAATTTCCATTATAAACCATCCAGAGAATTTTGGACTCTACCTGGTGATTATTCTCAGACCTCCATCCAGTCAAGTCTGAGAAACCAGTAGGTACTTGAGGAAATGTTGAGGTTATGAGTGTGGAGAACTTTCTCTGAGGTTATCCAAGCCTAAGCATCCAAAATCCATACTGAGAATTTGCTGTGTCTGTTTACCAGCTTGTGCATGTAATTTATAATTTATGTATGTAATATATTAAAAAATTAGTTGTCTGATGGACCCTGCAATAAAAGAAGCATTGCTCCAATTAAGTGATGGGAATGGAAGTCCAGTTGAATGAGACTGAGGAACGAGTGATAGACATACAGTGTTCCTAGTAAAAGTAGAGCATAGCCAAGAATTTTTGCAGTTAAGGAAGGGAAAAGAGCATTAGACATGGAGGTGTATGCACAGAACTGAAGGCACATTAAAAAAAATTAAGATGAGGTGTCTTTTAGCGTGTTCTATATTTATTAGAAAGAGCCCAACAACGGAGGTGCGTATTACTTTGTATCAGCAATGCTTTTTTGTTTTTTGAAAGATTTATTTATTTATGCATGCAAGAACTGGGGTACAGGCCGGAGGTGGGGGTGGGGGGTGAGAAGATTCATCAGAGACAGAATGGGGAGCAGAACAGGCAGACTGATTGAAATACACTGCGGAGGGGAGCAGTGTGTGAGATAGAAGTTTGCTGCATCATGTGAGTAGCTCCCTGGCCAGAGATCGAACTTGTGCTGCACAGGCTGTGGAGAGTTTCACAGTGCTGTGCTTAACCTCTTGCACCACCATGGAGGCCCTGTATCAGCAATTCTTGAGACATACGTTTCACAATATCATTTCTGACAATGGCATTTAGATGAGAAAGGTGTAATGAATACAAAATTAGGTGTGCTAGAGAGTGCTACCTCAATTTTTTCATTATCGAGAAGTGGGGAAGGAATGCAGACTTTTGAGAGGTAGAAGGAAAAAAATCACCTCACCTCATCACCAATGATAACCATTCATTTACTAACAGGGAGGAGATAACCTAAGCTTCATACAGACCTTGTCTAAATATGTCAATGACTTTAGAAGAGTAGATAGCACTATTCCCACTATTTGCATGAGGATATTAACATTTGCAATGAATTGGTTGGTTGTCTGTGTTAAAATATGTGGTAGAGTCAGATTCAAAACTCCTTTTTTTGATTCCAAAATGTTTGCATTTTATATCATCTTTTACTATTTCATCTTTCAAAAATCCCTTCTATTTTTGGATGTTGTATTTTTTCTATTGTAAATTGTGGGTTTAATAACTTTGCATAGGATATTCAACTAGCCAGATGTTTTGACACATAAACACATCCACTCCTTTCTCTTGAGGATAAATTGTTTTCTGCTGGTTTATTAGTCATTCTGGTCATCAAGGGGATATTACTGGGTTTGGAAGGCTGCCAGGCCAGAACTTTCTCCTCATCACAGTCTCTCAGGAATCACCTGAGCTTATTATATCATCTTTCCCCAGTGTCCATTTATTTCCTATTTTTGAAATGCTGCTTATGATTCTTTAATTACAGAACACAAAATAATTTACATGATTATAGGAGGTTTGCCAACTTGAATTTGGAGACAATTTCCAAATCCTTTAGGGTAAACTGAAGTTGACATCTCTCTCTCTATCTCTCTCACACACTGTGTGCTTTGAGAGGCATGCACAGATCAAGGGGCACAGGTTCCCAGCCCATATTCCCCAAATTGTGACCCTTCAAATACAGTTGCCAGAATGTTAATGAACAGATGGGAATGAGATGGCAATCATTGCTACTCACAGAATCCTACAAAAGTTAATAAAGTGCAAGGAACAGCATGAGAACAAAGGACTCCCTGTATCTAGAAGTTTCAGCAGCAACAGGGAGTTCATCTCTTTCCTCAACATTCTCTGATATTGGCTCTCTCATCATTTGCCTTCTTGCTCATCCCCCTCTCAGCCTTCATTCCCTTTTAACTTTGATAACGTGAAACAAGCCAGGTCCTGGGGCCACATTCCCCCACAGGGCACACGTTCCTCAGATATCCTCCAGTCTTCTGTTCCATCTCCTTGAGGGCTTGTTCAACTGACCCCTTGCTTGGTCTTCTGAAACTCCAGTCAAAAAACAAGACCCTAATCCACTGCCTTTTAGACCTATTTTTTTTCCAGAGCACTTGACACCCTCTGACACAGTTATATGAATATTTATTTGCTTAGACTTCCTCTCTATCTTTGAATCATAAAGACTCTTGTTTCTCTCTGATTTGAAAATGGTCAAATGTATGAAAACAATTTCTCATTAAAACTGTCTAATGCATTGACCTCTTGGGGAAAGGCTGAGGGTGGGACAGGAATTCCAAAGCAAAGAGGCCACAGGAGATGCTTAAAGAGAATCAGATCCATACATGTATTTTACTTGACCATCCAATATAAACTAACATTTCAGTATGTTAGTAATGATGTGCATAGTGTTACCATTATTCACGTTTCTTTTTTTATTCCTAGTCATAACCACTACCGCATGACACCAGACAATTATACACAGGTTACAGAATTTCTTCTTCTGGGGCTATCAAAGGAACAAGCACTGCAGCCTCTCATATTTAGACTTTTCCTCTCCATGTACCTGATCACTGTATGTGGAAACCTGCTCATCATCCTGGCCACCATCTCAGACTCCCACCTCCACACACCCATGTACTTCTTCCTCGCCAACCTGTCCTTTGTAGACATCTGCTTCACCTCCACCACCATCCCCAAGATGCTGCTGAACATCCAGACACATAGCAAAGCCATCACCTATGAAGGCTGCATTACCCAGATGTATTTTTTCCTACTCTTTGGAGTGTTGGACGACTTTATTTTGAGTGCAATGGCCTATGACCGCTTTGTGGCCATCTGTCACCCCCTGCACTACACAGTCATCATGAACCCCCGGCTCTGTGGGTTGGTGATTCTGGTTTCCTGGATCCTGAGTGCTCTGTATTCCTTGCTCCAAAGTTTAATGGTATTGAGACTATCCTTCTGTAGAAACTTGGAAATCCCTCACTTTTTCTGTGAACTCAATCAGATGGTCCATCTTGCCTGTTCGGACAACTTTCTTAATGACGTAGTGTTGTATTTTGCAACTGGGATACTGGCTGGTTGTCCCCTTGCGGGAATCCTTTACTCCTACTCGAAGATTGTTTCCTCCATATGCAGAATCTCATCAGCTCAGGGGAAGTATAAAGCTTTTTCGACCTGTGTGTCTCACCTAACAGTTGTCTCTTTATTTTATTTTACAATCCTAGGAGTGTACCTTAGTTCAGCTACTACACACAACTCATATTCTAGTGCAACAGCCTCAGTGATGTACACTGTGGTCACACCCATGCTGAACCCCTTCATCTATAGTCTGAGGAACAAAGATATAAAGAAGGCCCTGAAAAGATTCATTTGGGTGGAAGTTATGAAAGGGCCATTTGTCTTGGGGTTGAGGAAGGGTCCTTGATTGGAGTGTTAATGTCTTAGAACCAGAATTTGGAAGTAGAATATGCTGCTTCTATTTATCTACTGGTATTTCCATTCTTTTGAATTACAATTTTTTAAGTTATTCACTTTATCATGCTTTCTGCTCTGATAAGCAGATGATTTTCCTTTTGCCCTTTCCTATTTTTTTTCCCCTCCTTTGGTCAGAATATTTGAAATTTCCATTTCTTTACAGGGCAATGTGGATTTCTTGAGAACACTTTCTACTCTCACGAAATATATCATCTCAAAATTTTCCTTTGTGTTACTAAAAGTATAGTCATAAGCTATATCACACACACAGAATAAACTACCCTGGCCAGGTAAGGCCATTATATCATTCCTGGCTCAGCAACACCTGAAGCCACAGATTTCATTATTTTTATTTACATTTCTACTTTAACTGCTCTTCTAGAGAATGCACACTTTCGCATGTTACTGAGTTTATTGGTCTCTTGCTTTTATTTCCTATTCAACTCTGTATCCACAATGCCTGTCATATCTCTGATAAAATTGTTTATCAAAATTTTCTATCAATGGAATCTACATGGCAAAGCTAATTTGATAGATTGATCTAATATATTCTAAGTCAGAATTGACTTTAAATGACTTTAAATTTTTTTTTTTTTTTTTTTTTTTTTTTTTTTTTTTAAATATTAAATTTTATTTTTATATTCCCCCATACAATTGCAAACGCCCCATTCTGACCCCAATCCCTCCCCTCCCGCCCCCCAACCCCCAAAAAGTGTCTCTGGTTCATAGTTTTTTGTTGATTTTGATTTTCACTTTCTTATATTCATTTTCCTGGTCCCTTATTTAAGTTTTCTAGATTCCTGCTATGAGTGAGACCATCCGGTATTTTTCTTTTTCTTTTTGGCTTATTTCGCTGAGCATGATCCCTTCCAGCGCCATCCATGTTGCTGCAAATTGCATGTGTTTATCTTTTTTGAATGCTGAGTAATATTCCATGGTATATATGTACCACATCTTCTTGATCCAGTCATCTACTTTTGGGCATTTGGGTTGTTTCCAAAGCTTAGCTATTGTAAACAGTGCTGCTATAAACATAGGAGTGCAGGTGCTCTTTGGAATTGATGTTTCTGTGTCCTTTGGGTAAATACCTAGGAGTGGAATTGCTGGATCATATGGAAGCTCTATGTTTAGTAGGTCCAGAAATCTCCACACAGCTCTCCATAGTGGTTGGACCAGTTTGCACTCCCACCAACAGTGCAGAAGAGTTCCTTTTTCTCCACATCCTCGCCAACATTTGTTGTTGCTAGTTTTTTTAATATGTGCCATTCTCACTGGTGTGAGATGGTATCTCATGGTAGTTTTGATTTGCATTTCCCTGATTGCAAGTGATGTTGAACATTTTTTCATATGTCTGTTGGCCATTTGCATTTCCTCTTCAGAGAAGTTTCTTTTTAGCTCTTCTGCCCATTTTTTGACTGGATTATTTTCTTTGTTGTTGCTGAGTCTCATCAGCTCTTTGCAGATTTTTGTGATCAGTCCTTTATCATTAGTGTTGGGTGCAAAAATGTTCTCCCAGTTGGTGGGTTTTCTCTTTGTTTTTGTTATTGTCTCTTTTGCTGTGCAGAAGCTCTTTAATTTGATGTAGTCCCAGCTGTTTATCTTTCTCTTCACTATCACTGCTTTGGGTGATGTGTCTGTAAAGATGTCTTTGATGTGCAAATCCCGTAGTGTTTCGCCTATATTTCCTTCTATGTATTTTATGGTTTCAGGTCTTATGTCTAGTTCTTTAATCCATTTTGAGTTGATTTTTGTGTATGGTGTGAGGTAGTGGTCAAGCTTCATTCTTTTGCATGTAGCGACCCAGTTTTCCCAGCACCATTTATTGAACAAACTTTCTTTGCTCCAATGCATAGTCTTTGCTCCTTTGTCAAAGATTAGTTGACCATAAATCTGTGGGTTTATTTCTGGATTTTCTATTCGATTCCATTGGTCTGTATGTCTGTTCTTGTTCCAATACCATGCAGTTTTGATGATTATGGCTTTGTAGTAGAGTTTGAAGTCTGGGAGTGTGATGCCTCCATTCCCTTCTCTTTTTTTCAGTAGAGCTTTGGCTATTCGGGGTTTTTGGTGATTCCATATGAATTTCATCAATAATTGTTCTATTTCTTTGAAGAATGCCATAGAGATTTTGATTGGAATAGCATTGAATCTGTATATTGCTTTTGGTAGGATGGCCATTTTAATAATGTTTATTCTTCCAATCCATGAGCAGGGGATGTCTTTCCATTTCTTTGTGTCTTCTTCTATTTCTTTTAACAGTGTTTTATAGTTTTCTTTGTATAGGTCCTTTACCTCTTTTGTTAGATTTATTCCCAAATATTTGATTTTTTTTGTTTCGATAATAAAAGGGGTGGTTTTTTTGATTTCTTCTTCTTCAGATTTATTGTTTGTGTATAGGAAGGCTACTGACTTTTGCGTGTTGATTTTGTATCCTGCCACTTTACTGAATTGATTGATGAGTTGAATTAGTTTTTCTGTGGAGATTTTGGGGTTCTCTATGTATATTATCATATCATCTGCAAATAGTGATAGTTTGACTTCTTCTTTTCCTATTTGGATTCCTTGGATGTCTTTCTCTTGTCTTATTGCTCTGGCTAGGACTTCCAGTATTATATTGAAAAGCAGTGGTGAGAGTGGACATCCTTGTCTTGTTCCAGATCTTAATGGAATTGCTTTCAGCTTTTCACCATTGAGAATGATACTGGCTGTTGGCTTGTAAATGACTTTAAATTTTATTACTATGCAAAATATTTCTCTTTCTTAAAGTATAGCAGATTGGTTTTCATAGATTAGTGTCTTCATTCATTGAGGTGAAGTATTGGTTGGTATAATATATTTTATGACTGAATTACTTCCTGCATCTCCTTGAAGATTTCTGGTGTTAATTTCAAATATGAAGTTAACATTTACTTATGTTGGTTTTGACATATTATCTCCCCTTTGTTCTAAGAACAAATAGGATGTTGAGTGATCAATATCAATATTATCTGTAATATGTTGCCTGTTCATGGGGCTCTTCAATATTTCATGATGAAAGGGTGAATCACAGGGGGCTTTCATGCAATTTACATTAACAAATTGTTTCTGTACAATCATGAAAGTGCCACCAATCTCTCCTCATTTCCTGGAACAGAACTGTGGAAGGGTCACTGGCTAATACAGCTTTTAGAAATAAGCTTGAATATCGGAATGATCATGAATGCTGTCGCAAATATCAGAATATATCTCTGCAAATCTCACAACAAATTATTGTAATTGCCCTCAATTTTTTTTGCATTGATTATTTTATCAGTTACTTATTGCTGCATAACAAGATGTCCTAAAGCAAACGGTTTATTTCTCAATAGGGTTATATATATGGGAAGCTGTTTTGCTCTATACTCAGATACTCCTGAGACCTTGGTCACCTAGAGTCACTATATTGTGTTTTTCTGTGAGGTATGTTTGTTTGTATGTTTATATGTGTTGGTAAATCTTCTAGGTTAGAAATAAATGAATTTATCAAATGTGAATTGCCTTAGCTTAATTCTACCTCTTTTATTGCATATACGACACTTTGCTTTCTACTGAATTAGAAGATTTTTCTCCTTTCCCATTAAAGTTTGACTCAACCACCTGTGCTCCAGATCCTGTCTTGCATCATAAATCATTAGACTTTCTCCTTTTTGATAAATTACTGGTGTGTAATATTATGAAATAAACTGCACATATGGAAAAAGAGTGAGCAAACCCTAGAAATCTGACTGTACAGCTGAGGCTGCCAAAGAGCAGGGTGGGGAGAGAACAAAGCGGAGAGGGAGCACAACGGGCTACAGTGGAGGACTTCGGGCACCTTGGGAGTGGGTGTGATGTGGTAGAACACCTGAAGAGGGAGATTCTATACCTCTAAATCATATGCAACTTTGTAAACCAAAGTTATCTCAATAAAAAAAGAAAAAGAAAAAAAGAAGTCCAATTTCTGCAATGAGGGCGTTCATAAGAGTGTAACTCATGGAATGGACTTGTATAAAAATGTAATCAGACAACACATAGAAAATCTAATCACATTGAAAGGATAGTCTATGTTGAAAGTGCAGCATGGATCCTCCCTGTTAGTAAATGAGCAGTTATCACTGGCCCTGACTTGAAGTTAACGTTTTCTTCTTCCTCTCAAAGGTCTCCATTGCTCCCTGCCTCTTAGCTCCCTGTTCCACAGTTTTATTTAGTTCTTTCTCACTTTTCCTAGCTATTACGATTAGTAATTTTCTAGTCCAATATTCACATTGCTGAGAGAGATTTTTATATTACAAAAGTCATCAAATTGCATGACTTAAACTTCTCCTTTCCTCCCAGTAATTCCCCAGTAGGAAATGAAGCCAAAATTCTGAGATTTCAGATTCTGTGGCCCCAGGAGTAGTGCTAGTGGAGGAAAGTCCCTCCTCCTGGTGGAGGCCTCTAGCTGGGAGGGAATTGCCCCCATCCTTTGACCCCTGGGCCCCTCCTTCACAGATACACTCACTTTCTTCTGGAATATCTGGGTGGCTAATGGGGAGGTCGCTTTCTGACAGGGTGTAGGGTAAGTGATCAGGCTTTTCTTCCCTCCTGCCATCAGGATTGATGATGGATTCCTGCGGTCCTGAATGCATGCCTGGTGGCGGGCACCTGGAGTGGGGTGTGGGCATATATACGCTGAGAGACTGGCCTCATAAGGGCGGCATCATGGGACATCGGAAGGATCAGGAGAAGAACCAGCAGAAGAGCAAGAACGAGACCACGAGAGAATGCTGGAGAGCTCAGGAAGAGTGAAGATTTACTGGGGGCTGGGAGGCCTGCCTACCATGTATCTGGTAAACTCAATAAAAGCCTGAAAAAGCCACTGAGGGCTCCAGGCTTCTCCCTTACCCATCTGCTTGGATCATAGAAAACCTGACCTGTGTCTTTCTGCTGCTACACAGGGTGAGGGACAAGTCTGGGAGGACATACTCCCCTCACCCCAGCCCTCTCAAACCACTGATAGGATGGTGGGCATCTGACACATAACACTTGGTAAGTGCTGCCCCCACCTCCAGTTAGCTAGGATCCCTCTCCTAGCTAGGATGAGCTCCCTCTCCTCAACTAGGCTTCCTGGGTTCATTACCCCATATTTTAGTTCCTTTCTTTTCAAACAATGACTGGGTATGTAAACTTCACCACCTTAGCTAACCCATTGACTAAAATGACTTTGGTTATTAAAATAATCTTTCCTTAGCTAGTCCATTGATTCCATTTTGACTGTTGACCATTCCATAGGAAACCGCATGCCAAGACATAAAATAAAATTTCAATGGCTTCTTTTCTTTGAAGGGTCGAGATGTTTTTTCATCCTCTTGGAACCATCTAATCAATAGGAAAACTTTAGAAATGGAGAAAAAGAAAAACCATTCACATATGCATATCTAACTGTATTGGGGAGAAAAGTTCTTATTAAGAATAAATAATGAGGGGGGCCTCCCTGGTGGCACAAGGGGTTAAGACACAACCTATGAAGTAGTCTGCAGCCTCTGCAGCATGAGTTCGATCCCCGGCAGGCCAGGGAGCAGCCCATATGGTGCAGCAGATCTCTCCTGACTTGTCCGCTGCTCCCCTCAGCAGTGTACTTCAGTCAATCTGCCTGTTCTGTTTCCCACTCTGTCTCTGGTGAGTCCTCTCACCCCCCACACCTCTGGCCTATACCCCAGTTCTTGTATGCATAAATAAATAAATCTTAAAAAAGAAAAGAATAAATAATGAGGGCCTCCCTGGTGGCACAGGAGGTTGAGTGCAGCACTGTGAAGCTGTCCACAGCCTCTGTAGTGCAGGTTCGATCCCTGGCCAGCCAGGGAGATACCCACATGGCACGGAAGACCTCTCCTGTCTCGCCTGCTGCTCCTTTCAGCAGTGTTTGCAGTCTGTCTGCCTGTTCTGTTCCCTGCTCTATCTCTGGTGACTCCTTTCACCCTCCCACACTGCTGGCCTGTACCCCAATTCTTGTATGCATAAATAAACCTTAAAAAATAAATAATGATTTTTGGAAATTTTATGAATAATTAAAAATTTGTTCTGTTTATACTCCCTTTATATGTATGTATGCATACATACCCAGAAAATATATATATAGAGGGGTGTGTGTGTGCGTGTATTTATTTATGAATGAAATACCATTGTTAGTGTGCAGACTGAAGGGTACCTTGGGATCCCCAAACTTGCACAAGCTAAATGGGTTCTGCCATCTACCACATAAAGAATAAACCTATTCTTAGTTTGAAAGAAGTTTAATTGGATAGTATGCATAGTGAGAGAAGAGTAGAGAGAATAATAGTTTTCCAATAAAATACCCAAAGTTACCCATCCCCTCATAGACAAATGCTCAACTGAATAGTCATGGCCCACAGAGGGGCACTGAGAGCCAAAAGGTTGCCACAAATCTAAGGTGATTGTAGGCAGAGAATGAAAATATATGGGTTAGGCAGGTCCCAGAGAAGGAGAGACAGAAAATGCAAAATATACCACATAATCCTCAATGAGGTCAAGATAATGACTGCCGTTATTTCTGCCAAGGACCAAGAGCAGCCTCCCCATGTGACTTTCACCCATGTTCTCTTCCAAGCCTCTCCTTCCAAGTATCTCTACATGTCTCTCTTCCTGGTGTCTCCTCCAAGTCCCCAGGTGCAAGTCAAAACTGGAAAAGTGAGAGCGAGGCTCACCTGGCCACGCAGCTCTGCCCCTAGTTCCCAGAAGTTCCCACACTCAGGAAGTCCAGTTCATGGCACACTGGGACTTACAATCCAAGATGGCTACATGTTAGTGGGGGCAAGGAAAACGGTGCCTCCCTTTTTGGAGGTAATTCTGTTAACAGTAGCAGTGGCCTCTGTGACCATGAGATGTCATACAGCTTGTCTTCATTCCAAAGCTTTGCAAAGTGACTAGCATGACTGATGGTAAGCTGGTGGTATTAGGTACCATGAAGATTTATTGGAAACATTGTCATTTTTTAAAAATATATATTTTTAGTTATTTATGCATACAAGAACTGGGGTGTAGGCCAGAGGTGCGGGTGTTGAGAGGATTCATCAGAGATAGAGTGGGGAGCAGAACAGGCAGATCTACTGAAATATACTGCTGAGGGGAGCAGCGGGTGAGACAGGAGAGGTCTGTTGTTTCATATATGGGTCAGCTCCCTGGCCAGAGGGATTGAACTCGTGCTGCAGTGGCTGGAGATAGCTTGATAGCACTGAGACTTTAGCCCCTGCACCACCAGGGAGGCCCAACATTGTCATTTAAAAATACAATTTAAGCTTTATATAAATACCAGCTGAAAATTGTGCTGAAAGTTAAATAGCTGCTGTGCAGTTTGGGTGTTAAAAAAATAAAATATTCTTCCAGGAAAACATTCATTGGGGGTAGTTTGGTGGAGTATACCTGTATTATGAAATAAATGACAAATATCCTAGTTTTAAGAAAGTATAGCCATCACTCAAGTAAACATTGGACTGAGAAATCCTTTTAGGTTATGACCCAGAATTCTAGACTCTTGTACCTGTAGTGGTCCTTTGCTAGCATCAGCATACAAACATGTCCTAATGTTGCATTAAACAGACCCCTTTAACCCTAGATTACTCTCAGTTTACCATTCCGCTTCTCTGTTCCATTGATGCTATTTCTATTGAATCTGATCAATTTCAGCTTTTCTCTACACCTCTTCACTGCAAAGGCTTTTATCCAGTTCATCAGAAATTTCCATTTTGCTAAATTCAAAGTTAGTTTTTGTTCTCTAAATCTTTTAGCTATATTTTATACATATGATACAATTCCACACCTCTTTCTTAAAACACTTTCCTCTGGATTTTTTAGTCCTGTCTCTCAACTGTATTTGTCTCCACCTACTACCTCCTGTCGCTCTGCTTTCTCCACTGAACCTCAAATAATCCCCAGCCCCTTCTTTCCTGTGCATCTTCATCTCTCAGAGTGATCCCACAGTCTCAGCTTTGAATATTGTCTATATGATGATCACCCCAATACCTGGGTCCCTTTACCTGGGAAGAGTGCCCAGGAGCCATACTTGTTCTTCTTCCATTCTAACCCCAATACACTCCCACAGCAGTACCACAACATGCATCCTAATGGCATTACAATGAGGTTCTGCGACCTCCCTCCCTTACTGGTCTACTGTCAAAGGTAGTTTCCCAGCCTGGTTCCCATTTCTTCTTCTCATCTTCCTCCAGTCCATTCTCCACCTCAAAACCAGAGTTAGTTATTAAAAGCCCCAAAAGCATGATCTATGTCACTTCCCTAACCCACCATAAATCTCTCCTCCTCTTAAAATCTACCACTGGGTCCTCACTGCAATGGAATAAAAGCTTTGATAGGTAACCAGATAAACTTGCCTCTGCCTGGCTCTTCAATCTCATCCCCTTATCTTTGCTTGTTCATACTGTTGTGTGTCAGATTTCCTGCTATTCATAGAAGAAAGCAACCGTAACTGATTAACAGATGTTATATCATAGAAACTACAGCATAGGGTATGGAAAGAAAAGTCTAAGAGATATGAAGGTTCAGAAATGGTTTAAAAATTAAAAATCATAGAAAAAATGTAAATACAATCCCAAAAATGAGTAACAAAATGTTTTTTTTTTTAAAGCTGAGTCAACAGATCTGCTGAGATAGAAATATTCCTCATCATATTATGACAAGAAAATATTCCTAGTAAGTATAAAAGGACAGAAATTTCACATATTACATTTATGGGCCATAATGCAAGAAAGAAGAATAACAGAAATAGAGAATTTAAAGATGCTCAACTCCATGAAAATGCTACAATATTTTTTTTTTAAATAATAAATTTTATTTTTATATTCCCCCATACAACTGCACATGCCCCATTCTGACGCCAATCCCTCCCCTCCCGGCCCCCACCACCCAAAAAGTGTCTCTGGTTCATAGTTTTTTGTTGATTTTTGATTTTCACTTTCTTATAGTTATTCTTTTTCCTGATCCCTTATTTAAGTTTTCTAGATTCCTGCTATGAGTGAGACCATCCGGTATTTTTCTTTTTCTTTTTGGCTTATTTCGCTGAGCATGATCCCTTCCAGCGCCATCCATGTTGCTGCAAATTGCATGTGTTTATCTTTTTTGAATGCTGAGTAATATTCCATGGTATATATGTACCACATCTTCTTGATCCAGTCATCTATTTTTGGGCATTTGGGCTGTTTCCAAAGCTTAGCTATTGTAAATAGTGCTGCTATAAACATAGGGGTGCAGGTGTTCTTTGGAATGGATGTTTCTGTGTCCTTTGGGTAAATACCTAGGAGTGGAATTGCTGGATCATATGGAAGCTCTATGTTTAGTAGGTCAAGAAATCTCCACACAGCTCTCCATAGTGGTTGGACCAGTTTGCATTCCCACCAACAGTGCAGGAGAGTTCCTTTTTCTCCACAACCTCGCCAACATTTGTTGTTGCTAGTTTTTTTAATATGTGCCATTCTCACTGGTGTAAGATGGTATCTCATGGTAGTTTTGATTTGCATTTCCCTGATGGCAAGTGATGTTGAACATTTTTTCATATGTCTGTTGGCCATTTGCATTTCCTCTTCAGAGAAGTTTCCTTTTAGCTCTTCTGCCCATTTTTTGACTGGAGTATTTTCTTTGTTGTTGTTGAATTTCATCAGCTCTTTGCAGATTTTTGTGATCAGTCCTTTATCATTAGTGTTGGGTGCAAAAATGTTCTCCCAGTTGGTGGGGTTTCTCTTAGTTTTTGTTATTGTCTCTTTTGCTGTGCAGAAGCTCTTTAATTTGATGTAGTCCCAGCTGTTTATCTTTGCCTTCACTATCACTGCTTTGGGTGATGTTTCTGTAAAGATGTCTTTGATATGCAAATCACATAGTGTTTCACCTATATTTCCTTCTATGTATTTTATGGTTTCAGGTCTTATGTCTAGTTCTTTAATCCATTTTGAGTTGATTTTTGTGTATGGTGTGAGGTAGTGGTCAAGCTTCATTCTTTTGCATGTAGCAACCCAGTTTTCCCAGCACCATTTATTGAACAAACTTTCTTTGCTCCAATGCATTTTCTTTGCTCCTTTGTCAAAGATTAGTTGACCATAAATCTGTGGGTTAATTTCTGGATTTTCTATTTGATTCCATTGGTCTGTATGTCTGTTCTTGTTCCAATACCATGCAGTTTTGATGATTATGGCTTTGTAGTAGAGTTTGAAGTCTGGGAGTGTGATGCCTCCATTCCCTTCTTTTTTTTCTGGAGAGCTTTGGCTATTCGGGGTTTTTGGTGATTCCATATGAATTTCATCAATAATTGTTCTATTTCTTTGAAGAATGACATTGAAATTTTTATTGGAATAGCATTGAATCGGTATATTGCTTTTGGTAGGATGGCCATTTTAATAATGTTTATTCTTCCAATCCATGAGCAGGGGAAGTCTTTCCATTTCTTTGTGTCTTCTTCTATTTCTTTTAACAGTGTTTTATAATTTTCTTTGTATAGGCCCTTTACCTCTTTTGTTAGATTTATTCCCAAATATTTGATTTTTTTTGTTTCGATAATAAAAGGGATGGTTTTTTTGATTTCTTCTTCTTCAGATTTATTGTTTGTGTATAGGAAGGCTACTGACTTTTGCGTGTTGATTTTGTATCCTGCCACTTTA
This sequence comes from Talpa occidentalis, assembly GCF_014898055.3. Lineage (NCBI taxonomy): Eukaryota > Metazoa > Chordata > Mammalia > Eulipotyphla > Talpidae > Talpa > Talpa occidentalis. The sequence continues at coordinate 38,117,832 of NW_023601212.1, read as the reverse complement.
CTGAATTGATTGATAAGTTGAATTAGTTTTTCTGTGGAGTTTTTGGGGTTCTCTATGTATATTATCATATCATCTGCAAATAGTGATAGTTTGACTTCTTCTTTTCCTATTTGGATTCCTTGGATGTCTTTCTCTTGTCTTATTGCTCTGGCTAGGACTTCCAGTATTATATTGAAAAGCAGTGGTGAGAGTGGACATCCTTGTCTTGTTCCAGATCTTAATGGAATTGCTTTCAACTTTTCACCATTGAGGATGATACTGGCTGTTGGCTTGTCATAGATGGCCTTTATGATGTTGAGGTATGTTCCTTGTATCCCAAGAATTTCAAGGGCTTTTATCATGAATGGGTGTTGCACTTTGTCGAAAGCTTTCTCAGCATCTATTGATATTATCATATGGTTTTTATATTTCTTTTTGTTGATGTGTTGGATAACGTTGATTGATTTTCGGATGTTAAACCATCCTTGTGTCCCTGGAATGAATCCTACTTGGTCGTGGTGAATTATCTTATGGATACATTGTTGGATTCTGATAGCTAAAATTTTATTGAGGATTTTTCATCAGTGTTAATTAGGGAGATTGGCCTGTAGTTTTCCTTTTTTGTGTTGTCCTTGTTCGGTTTTGGTATTAGTGTAATGTTGGCTTCATAGAACGTGTTTGGTATTGTCCCTTCCTTCTCAATTTTTGGAAGAGTTTTGAAGGATAGGCACTAATTCGTCTCTGAATCTTTGGTAGAATTCATTTGTAAATCCATCAGGTCCTGGGCTTTTGTTTTGGGGGAGGTTTTTGATTACCATTTCAATTTCGCTGCTTGTAATTGGTCTGTTTAGGTGTTCTATTTCTTCTTTATCTAGCTTTGGGTGATTGTAGAGTTGCAGGAATTTGTCCATCTCCTCTAGATTGTTGTACTTGTTTCCATATAACTGTTCATAGTAGTTACTGATTATTCTTTTGATTTCTGCTGTGTCCGTTGTGATTTCTCCTCTTTCATTTATGATCCTGTTTATTTGTGCTTTCTCCCTTTTTTCCTTTGTGAGCCTGGCTAGGGGTTTGTCTATTTTATTGATTTTTTCAAAGAACCAGCTCTTGGTTTTATTGATCTTTTGGATTGTTTTTTTAGTTTCAATTTCATTTATTTCTGCTTTGGTTTTTATTATTTCTTTTCTTCTACTGGTTTTGGGGTTTTTTTGTTCTTTTTCTAGATCTCTGAGCTTCGAGATTAGGTTGTTTCTTTGAGTTCTTTCTTGTTTTTTGATGTGAGCTTCTATTGCTATATATTTTCCTCTTATTACTGCTTTTGCTGCATCCCATACATTTAGGATATTAGTGTCCTCCTTGTCATTCAATTCAAAGAATTTTTTAATTTCTTCTTTGATCTCCTCGTTAGTCCAGTGGTCTTCCAGTAGTGTGGTTTTTAATCTCCATGAGGTAGGATAGTTCCTTGCCTTCTTTTTATGGTTTATTTCTAGTTTGATGCCTTCACGGTCAGAAAAAATGGTTGGTATGATTTCAATCTTGGTGTATCTGTTGATGTTTGTCTTGTGGCCCAGTATGTGATCGATCCTGGAGAATGATCCATGTGCGCTTGAGAAAAATGTGTACTCCGTTTTTTTTGGGTTTAGTGTTCTATAGATGTCTGTTAAGCCCAAATGCTCTAGGTCCTTATTTAGAGCTTTAGTTTCTTTACTTATTTTTTGACTTGTTGATCTATCCATTGTTGATAGTGGTGTGTTGAAGTCTCCCACTACGTATGTGTTTTCTCTGATGTCTGTTTTCAAAGAGGACAACAGTTGTCTGATATATTTTGGTGCTCCTTCGTTTGGTGAGTATATGTTAATTAGTGTTATTTCTTCTTGAAGTATTGTCCCCTTGATCATAATGTAGTGACCACTGGGGTCTCTTTTTATTTTTTTGAGTTTGAAGTCTGTTTTATCTGATATAAGTATAGCTGTTCCTGCTTTCTTTTTTGGTCCATTTGCTTGTAGGATTGTTTTCCATCCTTTAACTTTAAGTCTATTTTTATCTTTTGTAGCTAAATGTGTTTCCTGGAGACAGCAAAAGGTTGGGTTTTGTTTCTTAATCCAAGCTGCAACTCTGTGTCTTTTTATTGAAGAGTTTAGTCCATTTACATTTAGAGTTAATATTGATATGTTAGCATCTGTATTTGCCATTGTGTTTGTCTTTCCTTTGATTTTATTTATTTATTCTTTTAATAACTTTTTGTTTTTTTTTTTTGGTCTTCTTTCGTTGTTATTCATCCCTCTGAGTTTCTGGCTTTAGGATTCCTTGTAGTATTTTTTGGAGTGGGGGTTTAGTCGTAATGAAATTCCGGAGTTTCTCTTTGTCTGGGAAGGTCCATATTCTTTCTTCAAAGAGGAAGGAGAGCTTTAAAATGCTAAAATATTTTTAAAAATAAGTGAATGCCTGGACCAGGGTGCAGATCCAAAATACAATCACAGTGCCTACACATATACTTGCTTGCAAGTATATATCCAATGTGCACTGGTGGCGAAAGGAGAGAGCCCTCTAACCCAGAAGTCTCTGAGTAACCAAGCAATGCTAGCACCACCATGGAGTCTCATTTCTAGAGGGAGTAGCAGTGAAGGTAGTGCTAGTATCTGTAATTGTTATAGACATCGGTAGTAAACTGGAAATTTCCCTCCTGCTGAGTCTGCACTTGACCTCTAGGTTCGTTTCAGTTCAGGGCTCCAAGTTGCCACCACAAAAGGCAGGCATTTGGCATAGAATTTCCCAGACTGCCCTCCAAAGGCAAACCAGCATCGTCACTTACCAGGCAAGTCACTGGAAAAGTGGATGTCCCAGAAGAAAAATATGATCCACTCCATGTGATGACTTGGGATCCCGGAATTTCTCCTGGTCAGGGGCTCAGGGGCCGACTGCTTCACTTTCTTCTTGCTTGTTCTCCCTGTGATTGTTAAGGAATCTGTAAAGCAGACAATGGCTATAATGTACAGGCTCTTTTTTGCCTCCCACCACCAGCCTTTGCAGATACAACCTGTGGCTTTGTTTTTCTCCCAGGTTTCATTGCCCACACGTGATAATGTGTTGTTGTGGAGGACACTTAGGAGTATGAGCATTGCAGACATGTGGGCAGAGAAGCCAGAGAGCATGGGGCAGGTGCATATGTAAACATGGACACCTGCGGGGAGAAACAAGGGATAAAAGGGGAGATTCATGGGGGATAGGGGTTCAGTTGCTGCTTCCCTGCCTGTGAGTCTGGTCCCTTGATTCAGCTTTAAAGGCCTGTCAAATATACTGAAGATTCCAAAATTCTCCTTTTGTCTGCCTGAATCAAAAACAATGAACCTGCCCAGCCTGGGATGATTGCACAACAATGGCCCAGATGTAAGATTTTGGAAACAGATTCTACCTCAATATATCAAGGGCTTGGATAAGAGAGAGAGTGAAAACTCACAATCACTACCACTTTTATAATCTGCATTTTAAACCTGTCTCACAGACAAGGTTTACATAACTGTACCAAGTCAAGTCACTTCTGCACAGTCTCACAGTCACTGAGTGACTATAGTAGAATCCCAGAGCCCACCCACTAGACACACTACCCCTGCAAACTCCCTAGTCATCCCAGGTTTTGGAGAGGCACCCTTCACCAACAGTAGCAGGATTCCTCCGAGATCTGTGTCAGTTTAGAACACTTCATGATTGGGAATTATTCCCATAAGAGAAAGCTGAATGTTTCAGAAGAACTTGCAATAGTTTAGGGAAAAGGACTGAGAATTAAGTTTAGAGAAGTGAAGCCCAATATTATTATTTTTTAAATTTACAATCGTATAATAAATATGAAAGCACATCTAATACAGCCCACATGTTTGCAAATCCTTTTGAAACCTTTTTGGTATTTGTAGGATGTTTATGATTTTCAGCACAGAATAAATCAAATGACTGTGATTGAAACTAGTTCTGACTCTGAAAGTGATGTAAGGATGGATCTGCATGGAAGACATTTCCTCTAGCCATTTATCCAAACAGCTAAGTAAGTCTTGAAGTGGTCCTTTAATATTTAATAAGACAAAGCTGCTTTCTAAGTAAGACCTATCCCCTCCCCACTCAACCAAGACTCCACAGTGGGATAGGAAATCACTTAGATTGAGGCATCCCTAACACTGAATCAATGGTTCTCACTTCTGACTACATATAAGAATCACTTGAGGAGATTTTACAGTTCCCAGAACCCAAGATGCAGTAAAACAATTAAGTCAAAATACCTTGAGTGGGAGCTGGACATGAGACTTTTTTTTTTTTTTTAAAGCCCTGCAGTTATTTGTGCGCGCAACCAAGGCTGAAAACCTGTTTTAAGCTACTATATTTTGGTGAATTAGTTGCTGGCGTTTTCTCAACAAATATAAAATCATTTCCCTCTGACTTAGCTTTTTTAATCCCACCTTTATTACCTACTTACTATTCTTTGTGTAAGCCTGTCCCTGCTCCCTGTTTTGTTCCTGATTCAACTCAGTTCCAGAAGTACTGAGTGTATACCATGTACAAGATACTTCACAAGGTGCATAAATGTGCACATTATGACCCTGATGAGCATCATTGTGGGGGTGGAGTTTGTTGGCAAAAAATGCTTCATAAAAAGTCAAAACCCATTTCATTTGAATGCTATGCCTCTTCTCTATCATTCTATACTCAACTATCTCACTAATTTTTCCTGAAGTCTTCCCAAATATTCATAAGCCAACACAGAGCTAGGGGTGTGTTGGGGCAGGAAGGGCACAGGGCAAGATCTCTATGATCCTATGCAGATAGGTAAAGGAGAGTTCTGGAGCCCTCGGTGGCTTTTTATGTACCTGAAAAGCCAGGTACATGGCAGGCAGGGGTGCCAGGAGGCCAGGAGGCTGCAGGCCTCCTAGCCCCTGGCAAATCTTCACTCTTTCTGGGCTCTCTGGCATTCTCTTGTGACCTCTGCATCTCTGCTGGTTCTGTTCCCCTCTATTGCTTGTTCTCCTTCGGGTCGTTCCTTTCAGCTCTTACAAGCCAGTCTCAGCCCAGGTGTGCCCACCAATGCATGCCCACACCCTACTCCAGGTGTCCACTATCGGGCATGCATTTAATCTAATGGCAGGAGGGTGGAAAAGCCTGATGCTTTTTACTTACCCTACAGGGTGCCTACATTGAAAGCTTGTACTACCTTTTTTAACCCTCAAGGATATGATCTGCTAAGTTACGCATAACTTGTCATTCTTTTTCTGTCACCATTGTGAATATTTTCTAGAGGCCCATATCAAATCACATATTATCCTGTTTCAAAAGTAGATATAGCACAGTGATGAGAAAAATCCATTAAAATAATAACATGAACAAGATCATAGTTTAGGAAACCAAACACTTTTACATGTCACTGTACCTACTATGAATAGGCCAACAGAAGTCATGTTTATCAAACTAAATAAAAAAAACTAAAGTTCTTCCAAGAACTTTGCAGTTTTTGCTGATGTTATAACACCAACTTTTTTTCCTTACATTTTTGTATAATATTTAATTTCTCTCCTTAGGTGTTGTAGAGGGCAGAACTGGACATTGTGCAGGTTTTCTAATCCAGCAGACCCAGTAAAGGAGGAGTCAGAGTCCTCAGTGGTTTTTGCAGGTCTTTAATTGGGGTTCACCAGGCATATGGCACGCAGGGGTGCTGGGGGGCCGGGAGGCTGGCAGGCCTCCCAGCCCCCAGCAGATCTTCACTCTGGGCTTTCCGGCCTTCTCTCAGCTTCTGCTTCTCTTGCTTCTCTCTCGGCTTCTCTTTTGGCTTCTCCTGGCGTCCCTGTGACGCCGCCCTTAAAAGCACAGTCTCAGCCCAGGTGAATCCCATCTACCTATGCCCACACCCTACTCCAGGTGCCCGCCATCAGGCATGCATTCAGGACCGCAAGGATCCATCATCTCTCCTGATGGTGGGAGGGCAGAAAAGCCTGACATTTTTCCTTACCCTACAGGTGTAGTCCCCATAATTCCCCCACCACCATAGCACCCATTGTAGGGTAAATGAAGATTGCTCAGGCTTATTGTACCATTGGCCTCTGTGGCTATCACCTGCGGCCTTGAATGCAGAAGGCGCTTGGGAGTGTGGGCTCGGAGTACATATGCCTGATGGTGGATATCTGAGCCTGGAATCCGAGCACATAAGGGTGGTATCACAGAGGACAGTGCAGTAGAAAGGGGCAGCAGAATGGCTAGAGAGAAGAGACCACAAGTGGATGCCAGAGAGAGCCCAGAAAGAATAACATGGAGATTAATTTTTATCTTTTGATGCAAGTGTTTTATTACAGAAGAAATTTAAGCATGTACAAATTAAAGAGAATAGCTTAGTAGACTTTTCACTCAGCTGTAACAACTATAAATCGAGTAATTTTTTTTCCTCTGTACTTTAGTCCATTCCCCACCTCAACTGATTTGTCCTTTTTCTGTAGGGTAAGATGTGCATACTTTTTGAGACACAAATCTCAAACATTTTCCTTCACGTTATCAATGCTTTGATATATTCTTAGACTATTGAAAAGATGAAGACTATATATTTGTGTTTGCTTCAGTTCATTTATATATGTCATATAATATTTTAATACCATTTATCCAAGTGTGTTTTAGTCATGATACTGCTTCTGGAGGGACGTGGGCATATATTTTGTACACCAACCATGCAGAATGAAAATATTGTGCCTTAAAAAAAAGGGAAAGAATAAAATCTGAATCTCAACTGTACATTTCTGACAAATCACCAATATAGCTTATACCCCGTTTAAAGATATGATATTTCTGTGTACTTAGAAAATTCCCTCTGTTCCTTTCCAGATATTTTTCTTTCCCCAGCAGAAATCACTATCATGATTTTCCCCATGGGTCCCTTTTGGCTGAAATCCTAGCATGTATATTTTTCTATGTACCAGTTGCCTCCCTCAACATGGTGATGAGTTTCGCCCACCATGTGTTTCAGTGTCCCCTCCCTGGTACCACTGAGGGCTGCTGGGCTGTCTAGAGGCCCCCCAATGTGCTCATCATCTTTCTACTGGTAGGAGTAGGAGTCATCTTCTCCCTGAAGTCTTTTTTTAGACGACATTTTAGTTATGTGCTATTGGTTTAGAAAACTATAAAATCTTGGTGGTAAGCTTCACACCTCCATTAGTGTATGTGCTTTACTTACCATCACCAAAGCTTCAATACCATCACACTATTATTTTTTGACTGGGTTATTTTCTCTCTTTTTGTTGAATTGCATCATCTCTTGATAAATGTTGTCTATCTTGGCTAGATAAAAGATATGCAAATATTCTCTCTCATTATAATGGTTATCTTTTTGTTTTAATGATATTTTTGTATTAATAATCATTTCTTTTGCTGTGCAGAAGATTTTTAGTTTGATGTAGGCCCATTTGTTTACATCCTCTGTTGTTTGCTTGCTGTTGGAGATGAATCCAAAAAGATTTCCCTGAAACCAATGTTGTAGAGTGTTTTGCCTATGTTTTCATCTATGTATTTTGTGATTTCAGGTCTTATATCAAAGTCTAATCCATTTTGAGTTAATTTTTGCATAGGGTGTGAAATAGTGGTCTAGTGTCATTCTTTTGCATGTGGCAATCCCGTTTTCCAATGCCATTTGTTGAAAGGACTTTCCTTGCTCCATTGCATGCTCTTCACTTCTTATCATAAATTAATTGCCCATATATATGTGAGCTTATTTTTGGACCCTCAATTCTATTCTACTGATTGATGTGTCTGTTTTGGTATCAATACCATGCTGTTTTGATTACCATAATTTTATAGTATAATTTGAATTCAGGGACCATACTACTTCCATTTTAAAAATTTTTTAAATCAGGATGCTTTGGTTACTTTTTTGTGGTTCCATACAAATTTAGGGTTTTTAATTTTATTTCATTGAAGAATGTCATTGGAATTTTGGTAGGAATTACATTGAATCTATATATTCCTTAAGGTAATAAGGTCATTTTAACAATATCAATTCCTCAATCTGTAAGCACATTAAATAATTCTAAATTATTATTTTCTTATTTGTTTTAAGTTATTACTTTCCTAGAGAAACACAACAGGCTTTTGTAAATTGATTTTGCCACTTGCAATTTTACCAAATTAATTTATTTCTAATAGTTTTTTACTACAATCTTTCAGATTTTTTAGGCAATATTATGTAATGGTGACCATTTTGTTTCTTTCTTTTCCATTTAGATGCTTTAAATTTATTTTTATTGCCTAAATTATCTAACTAGAACTTCCAGTACTGTATTGAGTAGTAGTGACTAGATTGGGCATCCAGGTTAGAGGAAAAGCTTCCAGTTTTTTCCAACATTAAATATGACAATAGCTATGGGTTTGTCATCTATGATCTTTATTATGTTGCTGTACCTTCCTTCCACAACTATTTTATTGAGAACTGTTTGTAATAAATGAATGTTGAATCTTGCTAACTGTTTTTTCTCCACCTATTGAGATGGTCATCTGATTTTTTTTTTTTTACCTTTTCCTTTTTGTATGAGAGACCATATTAATTGATCAAGGTACCAAATTGAATAATTTGTTGATCATTGATGTTAAGAGAATTAATCATTACTATCTAGAATGAACATAATTACAATCATCTAAATGTGGGAGAGAGGAAGAATAATTGGATTCTGAATGGTATTTGATAATGTTATGCTACTGAGTTTTGAAGATGAAGAAAAGGGCATGGTTTATGGAATGCAAGTGACTTCTAGAAAATGTAACACAAAAGCAAATGCAGTGTCCCTGGTGTTCCCAAAATGAAATGAATCTAATTCTGCATACATCTTTCCTTTAGCCCAGTGAAACACATTTCAGGATTCTGTCCTCTGGAAGTGTCAGGGCATTTATTTGTTAATTTTAAGCCACTAGGATAGTAATGTTCTTCCAAGAACTTTGTAGATTTTGCTGATGTTATAACACCAACTTTTTTTTCTTACATTTTTGTATAATATTTAATTTCTCCCCTTAGGTGTAGTAATGTGTTAGTGATAGTAACTACATACATACATATATACATGCATATATATTAAAATTTTGTTCATGAAAACTGAGTTTAAGCCTTTCAAACTTTAAATCTTTGTTCTTTTAGCTTCTCCTGGGTGAGGACATTTTATGTTGAAATATTACATTAAGTTGAAGAAAATTTAAGTGAATTTGGAGTTCTTCCCATTAGCTGATATGGTGAACTCTCCATTGTTAAATGTAAATATGATTCTGGCTTTGAGGTCTTTGAGGTATTAAAATAGGAAAAGTAATTCCTTTTTAAAATATTAAAATTAAGGTCATCGACCCCACTTAAATTCTTGTGTCTAAATTTCTAAATTAATTTAATTCATGCTATTTTAAACATTCATTCTTTCCATCTCTATCCTTCCAACTTCTGTCAAGTTTCCTTGTGTCATAAGAGAGGGAATAAAAAATGAGCCTGTATATACATATATGTGTGTGACTGTGATCATTTTAAAGAAAAGGTGTATAAATATATAATACATAAACACACACGCAGAAAACCTTTATTCTTAGATGTTTTCTTGGACCTAACAATAAATTTCCACCTATGTCACTGATTCCTCACAATATCCATTTGTTTGTCATCCCATCTTACCTTCAGAAATAAGAAAATTGAGTCTCATGGGGATATATTTTAACAACCACATATCATAGCATTTAAGTTTGGTGTATACTTTCTTGAATTACATACAAATAGAACCACGCTGTATGGACTCTCCTTTAATTCATCAAATTTTACTTTTAAACTATAAACTATGTATACTTTAGGGCCTCCCCGGTGGCGCAGCGGTTGAGCGCTGGGTTGCGAAGCTGCCTGCAGCCTCTGCGCCGCCGGTTCGATCCCCGGCTGCTCCCCGGCCACCGGAGGAAGGTCCCACATGGCGCGCAGCCCTCTCCTGCCGCCTGATGCTCCCTCAGCAGTGTACTTCATCAGTCTGTCTGTTCTGCTCCCCGCTCTGGTTCTGGTGAATTCTCTCACCCTCCCGCGCTTCTGACTGTACCCAGTGCTTATATAAGTAAATAAATAAATAAATAAGTCTTTAAAAATAAAAAAAAAACTATGTATACTTTATTTTTTATTGAATGTAGTTATACTCCAATACTTTATTTAAATAGTTCAGTAATTATTTAAATACCATGGCTGAGGATAGGATCTAGAAGAGAGGTAACCAATTCATACTTAGGGTGGGAGAAATGTCCTCATGAATGAGCCTCAGAAACACAATATAAAGACTGGTAGCTGAATACAGACTCTTTGGAAGCCCCCAAAATCTCAGAACAACTCATCATTTTATAATAAATGCATTATGTTAAAGTACTTGATTTTTAGGAATGTGTAGTGTAAGTGCCTAAATTTAAGCTTTTTTTTTAAATAGAGGCGTTTTTTTTTTTTTTTTTAATTTATTTGTTTGTTTTTTGTTTATACACGCACTGGGGTACAGTCAGAAGCGCGGGAGGGTGAGAGAATTCACCAGAGCCAGAGCTGGGAGCAGAGCAGGCAGAAGGACCGAAGTACACTGCTGGGGGGAGCAGTGGGCGGCAGGAGAGGTCTGCGCGCCAGGTGGGACCCTCCTCTGGTGGCCGGGGAGCAGCTGGGGATCGAACCGCTGCAGAGGCTGCGGGCAGCTTCGCAACCCAGCGCTCAACCGCTGCGCCACCGGGGAGGCCCAATTTAAGCTTTTTGCTTAAAGTTTAAGTACCTGACATTAGGCTTTTGATAGGTGAGACATCCATTTCAAAATACAACTATCTGGAATAAAAATATTACCAGCTGTATGACACAGCTACTAGCAATACACCCAAATAAGGATGTAGGCTACTTCTTCTCATAATAGTCCCTCTTTCAGAAAGCCCTGGATAACTAAGATTACTGATTCTGACTGACTTTGTATCTCCCATCCAGTGTTTTAATTCTTGCTCTTATGCTTTAAATTACTCAATTAAAAAGTGAACAGGTGAAGCCCTAACTATCCTACTTCTGAGGCCTAAAAAAAGACACAATCTAGGCGCCGGGCTGTCTGCACTCCAGGTCCTGAATTTAATAAATCTTTTTTCTCAGATTTCCCCACTGGTTTCTTAAGTGCAATTTGGTGATCCTTCCCAGAATCATCAGAGTTGGCTCAGCCTTAAATAAGGGTCTTGCTGAGGAAAATGTGTATGAAACTCTCTGTGAGTGATTTGTCCCCAAGTGAGCATGGCAGACATTCCTAGCCAGGGGTACTACACCAGTGAGTTCAGGATAGATGGGACAGATGGCCAGTTATGCAGCAATAGCTAACTGGAACAGTAATTAAAGACTAAAATTGATGGCCATTGTAATGATATACTGCTTATTTCTGGTTTGTTTTAAATGAAAAACACTCATGAAGACAGCACTCACAATCATTGTTATTCCGTTTTTTTTCAGATAACTTCATTAACAAGTGGCTGTGTTGAAGTTCCATTCCAGTAAACTTGCAAGGTAAGAAGGAATACATCTTTGTGCTGAATGGACCCTGGTGACCCTGAATCACAAACTGGGCAGAAATTCAAGCTCTCTTGTGAGTCATCCTTTATCATGAATATTGAGGATACATCTGAGCATGAAGAAAATATATAATCAGTGGTACTGATTTTGTCTACTGTCTCTTTAGTGGTATTGAAATATTTAAGGGAAGATACATTATTTAGAGTAGTAGAGGAGTCATATTTATAGGCAGAGCTGCAATTTTTCATGCAGAAACAGGAATATCATTCAGTAACAGGTATAAACTACACCAGCCAATCTTTCAATATATGAACCCCTCACACATGGACTCCAATATTTCATACTTCAAATAATAGATGTATTGTATTTTATGAAAAATAAATATTTGTGTCATAATAAAGTGTGATTTTAAATATTATTTGCTCATATTTGAAACTATCTCTGACGCTAAAATGATTTTCAATTAATCTGTTCAGATTTGGCTTTTCATGAAGACTCCCAAGAGGCACAGTTGATAGTTTTTGCCAGTGATTATGGTAGGCATTTTGGACACTGAACTGAGTAACAAAATAAAAACAGAACACCTATAATAAGACATAGTAACATGTTAAAGTCTATATTATCAGGAAGAGTAACTAGAAATGAAACATAAAGTGATGTTGATGGACCCAAAGTGAAAAGTGTGGCCTGTGTTTTCTCTGAAAATGGAATTACAGTCGCCAATCTCAGGATTTTTCCCATATGAGTAATGCCACTCAGGCCTATCCCGTCAGGAAAACTGGAGCAAAAATTACTGAGAATGTGTCCTTTGGGTAAATATGTAGGAGTGGAATTGTTGGGTTATATGGAAGCTCTATCTTTAGTAGGTTGAGGAATCTCCACACAGCTTTCCATAGTGGTTGGACCAGTTTGCACTCCCACCAGCAGCGCAGGAGAGTTCCTTTTTCTCCACATCCTTGCCAACATTTGTTGCTCCTACTTTTTTTAATATGTGCCATTCTCACTGGTGTGAGATGGCATCTCATTGTGGTTTTGCATTTCCCTGATTACAAGTGATGTTGAACATTTTTTCATATGCCTGTTGGCCATTTGCATTTCCTCTTTGGAGAAATTTCTTTTTAGCTCTTCTGCCCATTTTTCCAAAGAGCAGGTGCACCCCTATGTTTATAGCAGCACTATTTACAATAGATAAGCTTTGGAAACAACCCAAATGCCCCAAAATAGATGACTGGATCAAGAAGATGTGGTACATATACACCATGGAATATTACTCAGCAATCAAAAAAGATAAACACATGCAATTTACAGCAACATGGATGGAGCTGGAAGGGATCATACTCAGCGAAATAAGCCAGAAAGAAAAAGAAAAATACCGGATGGTCTCACTCATAGCAGGAATCTAGAAAGTCTAAATAAGGGACCAGGAAATAGAATAACTATAAGAAAGAAAAAAATCAAAATCAACCAACAACTATGAACCAGAGACACACTATGGGGGGCAGGGAAAGGAGGGATTGGGGTGAAAATAAGGGGGTTGCAATTGTATGGGGAATATAAAAAATAAATAAATAAATAAATAAATAAATTTTAAAAAATTACTGAGAATGATGTATATCATTAAAGAAGAAATTGCTTTAAAAAATCCCATTCATTTCATGAAAGAAATGAGTAGTTATAAGATTTTATGATCAAGATAAAAAAATATGGGAATAGAAATGTACAAAAGGAAAAACTGCATGGATCAGAGTAGAAAACTTAATCACATGATTTACTTATTGTATAAAGAAGTTGAAATCAAAGGATGCAAATTTCAGGAATTAAATAAGAGCAAGTGCTACTATCATAGTCTGAACAGATTATCACAGTTTCTGTTTCTGAGACTCAGATCACTACCATCAAATGCTTCTTCAGCCCCAGGACAATTGGTCCTTTACAGCTGACCCCCTAAAGAAGAATGCTTTCAGGGCCCTCTTTATGTCTTTGTTCCTCAGACTGTAGATGAAGGGGTTCAGCATGGGTGTGACCACGGTGTACATCACCGAGGCTGTTGCACTGGAGTATGAGCTGTGGGAAGCAGCAGAGGTGAGGTACACTCCTACACTTGTACAATAAAATAAGAAGACAACTATGAGATGTGAGGCACAGGTGGAAATTGCCTTTGACTTCCCTTGAGCTGATGATATTCCACGTATGGAGGAAATTATCTTAGAGTAGGAGTAAAGGATTCCAGCAAGGGGACCACCACCCAGCAGCCCAGCAGCAAAATACATCACTATGTCATAGATGAGGGGGTCAGAACATGAAAGTTGGACCACTTGATTGAGTTCACAGAAATAGTGTGGGATTTCCAAAGTTTTACAGAACGACAGTCGCAACACCATTAAACTTTGTAACAAGGAGTACAGGGCACTCATGAGCCAGGACACCAGAACCAGCAGTCCACAGAGCTGGCGGTTCATGATGACCATGTAGTGCAGGGGATGGCAGATGGCCACATACCGGTCATAGGCCATCACAGATAGGAGAAAGTCATCCAATCCTGCAAAGAGTACAAAAAAATACATTTGGGTGATACAGCATTCGTAGGTTATGACTTTGCTCTGCGTCTGGATATTCAGCAGCATCTTGGGGATTGTGGTGGAAGTGAAGCAGATGTCTACCAAGGACAGGTTGGAAAGGAAGAAGTACATGGGTGTGTGGAGGTGGGGGTCTAGACTGACAGCCAGGATGATGAGCAGATTTCCAAACACAGTGCTCATGTACATGGAGAGGAAAAGACCAAATATGAGGGGCTGCATTTCTGGTTCCTTTGATAATCCCAGGAGAAAAAATTTTGAAATTTGTGTATTGTTGTCAGTTTCCATGTGGTAGAGGTTACTATGAGGAAAGAGAAAAATAGAATAATTAATTTGTGCAAAATTGGTGATACACATATCTATATCTCAAGATAAGAAATCAACATGTATGTTTTTTGTATCACTGTTATCCTCTTAAAGGGATCTCTGTGCCATTTCTGATTAGGAATCCTGTAGTACTCTGAAGATTTTCCCCAAGAGGTTATACATCCTTAATGTTTAATGAGAATAACTTTCATGTATTTGAGGATTGTAAATTGAATACTGACCATCTTTTAGGCAAATAACATAGAATCTGAGCAACAAAAATCTCTATAATCCCATGATGGAGAAAGTCACAAATTCATACTATGTCAGATGATGGCAGGTGCTACAAAGAAAAAGAAAATATGTATAAAGGTGAGAGAGGATGGAAATGATAATTTTTACTCTGTATTCAGGCAAGACATAGGTAAGGTGACATTTGAGAAGAGATGAAGGAAGGCAAGGAGTCAGATGCAGGATTATCTGGGAAAGTGTGTGGCAGTGAAAATGCCCCAGGGAAGGTACTTGTTTCCAATATTTAAATTTCTATCAGATGAACAAGATGGAAAAAACTCAAATGTTCCCCAAGAGACTGTGACGAGGAGAAAGTGTTCTCTGTTCTGGCAGAATTCCAATGTCTCAATTACATCTCCTTGATCACCAGATAACTAATAAAACCACAAAGCAATTTATTAAAAGACGAAAGATGATGTATTTATCATGTCAAGACACCTTATTAAAGAACATCCCACTAGAGATCAGGGCAAAGGGAACAAATCTATGATTAAAAAAACCCAGTACACAACGTACAACTTTAGAGGGGATTTTAGAAAAAGACTTTTCCTTTTATGATATTTATTTCAAAACATTTGGAATCAGTATCCAAGTTGTGAGTCTCAGATCCACCACCTATTATCTTTTTAAATTTGAAGAAGTCAGTTGAATGACTCTATATAATAAATCCTCACCTATAAGAGTCAGATAGCTATATCCACTCTCCTAGATTGGTCGACAGATTTAATCATTACATGCTAACAGCTTGACATAGTTCCTTCCTGCCAGTAAATGAACAGTTGTCACTTGTGATTGATGAGGCCAATATTTCTTCTCGGCCAATATTTCTTCCAAATCCCATAGCTTTAGTTCAGCTCCTTGTCATCTCTTCCATCTATCATCACTGGCACCCCTGCAGCTCAATCTTCACAGTGTTCCAGAGAGATCTTTCTATGGCATGAAGTTAATCTTTGAATTCTCTATCTTAAACTCCTTCAAGTGACTACCCAGTGAAGAATGAAGCCAAAATCCTGAGGCTTAAAGTATGAGGCCCAACCCTTTGTGAACTTTCTGCCAGATTCCCCCACCTGCTGCCTTGCCTCACCCACATTAATGTCAAGAACATTCAACTTGACTTGCAGCTTCACCGGGTATCACTGTTTCAACACTCAGCACCATTATACACCACCCACTACTCTCTGCTTGGAGACCCTCTAGCTGCCCCGTTTGGAATTTGTTACTTGCTCTTCATCTTCAAA
Source organism: Talpa occidentalis (assembly GCF_014898055.3). Classification (NCBI taxonomy): domain Eukaryota; kingdom Metazoa; phylum Chordata; class Mammalia; order Eulipotyphla; family Talpidae; genus Talpa; species Talpa occidentalis. Next base: position 38,101,912 of record NW_023601212.1, on the reverse strand, counting down.
ACTCCCTCTCCTGTTTCAGATTTCTTGGTTCATCTTCATGAAACTTCTTTTTTAAATATTATCACAGGGAAAGGCCACTTCCTCTGATACTTTAGCTATAGGGCCATCATTGTGGAATTTTTATTTAATTCTGTGGTTTTTTTCTCATTAGACTGTAAGTACCTTGGAGCATGTACTTACAGTCTTTACTGCCCCATTAGATTTAGTTTGATTGTAAGTAGTAGCTGAGTACACACTGCACAAAGGAATGTGTTCTCAGAGAAATTATCAATGATTAAATAAAGAACAAAAGCAGGAAAACACTAACTTTGGTATGGCGGACAGGCTAGAGAAATGTTTTCATATTCTGAAATCAATACCCATAGGTGTCAGACAATGATTTGTAAGAATTAAATAGGAAAAAAAAAGGTACAGGATATCAGAGTACATCATACACAATAAGGGTACATATCAAATTGGTTTAGTTATATGTGTGTGCCTAGGGGATGGGATTTATGTGTGCTTTTGTGTTTGTGTGTGCATGCAGGCTAGATAACAATGTAAGGAGAGAACCCATATTCACTGCACCTTTAAATCGTTTAACTTGGGTCATCGTGGTATCTACCTCAGGCCCCTTGTGTGATTGTTGTGCATTTACCTACTACAAATTTGTTTCATCACACTCGTTTTTATGTGATCTTATAGTGATATTAAGGGTGAACTTTTTCTCATTTCTCTTTGTGATCCACTTTTCTTTGTTATTCTTGGTCAATGAGTTTTGATCTTTTAAGATGCATTCAGTGGGTTCACTCTATCTTAGTTCTACTCATTGATTTACATGGAAAGGCTTCCCCAAATGTTGTTCTGGAATTCTGCACCAGCCACCATATATTCCCTGTCATCATAAGATTTATCTCTGAGAATATTATGTCATACATGCATCTACTTCATTGTTCTCTCCTTTTGCCATTATAATGTAAGATCCAAACAATCAGAGACCTCAAGTGTTTTCTTCATAAATGTGTACATTTAAATAAAAACATTTTAAGAAAATTAAAATTAATGAAAGAAAAGGAATGGCAGGTAAAATAAAACCAGGTTAAATATAGTGGATTCAAGAAACTATTAAGTGAAATTAATTAAAAATATGAGATTGAATTCAGAAGGAGAATATAAAAGGTAATAAGTCAACCTTGTTAATATAGGTATTTAATTCAAGATTAAATTGGCAAAGATCTATAAATAAAAATACAGTAATTAAAAAGAACGTGAAATATGATACCAAGAGCATGAGCAACAAAAGAAAAAAATGGATAATTTAGATTTTGCCAAAATTTAAAAATTTGTGTATTAAAATAGACCATCAAGAAAGTTAGATATCCCACAGAATGTGCGAAAACATTACAAATTACATCATCTGATTAGGCATTTCATTTTTATTTATAGTATGTAAAAATCTTATAATTTAATACAAAAAGACAAAATAGCCCAATTATAAAATGAGGAAAGGATCTGAATAAATACTTCTTGATAGAAGATGTATAATTTGGCAGTAAGCCCATGAAAAGATATTCAATACCATGGTCACCAGGAAAATGAAAACCAAAAGAATATTAAGGAATACACTCCACACCCATTAGGATGGCTAGAATTAAAAAATCAGATACTAACTGGTTGTGGAGAGGATGTGGAGAATTCAGAGCCACTCACCCTGCCAGTGGGGAAGCAAGTTGATGCAAACACATTGGAAAACAGGCAGTCCCTTAAATGATGAAGCCTTGTCACCACACGGCCCAGCAATTGAACTCTCAGGCATATACCCAAAAGAATCAAATACAGATAGTTCCTGTAAAAGTGGTAACGAATACATGCAGCAGCACCATTCACCATTGACAAAAGACGCAAACAACCCAAATGTCCGTCAGTGGATAAATGGACAAATGAAATGAAATAATCAGACAATGAAATATTATTTGATTCAAAAAAGAAAGGAAGTAGTGATGCATACTATAATGTAGATGAACCTTGGAAATATTAAGTGAAAGAAACTAATCACAATGGACCATATATTCTCATATTCACATGAAATATCAAGAATTGGGAAATCACACACAAAATAAATGGTTGCTCAGTGCCTGGAGGAAAGGGGTGAAGGGAAAAGGGATAGCGAAAGTATAGGGAAATTCTTTTGAGCTAATGAAAATATTCTAAAATTGACTCAAACTTCCATTTTTAACATTATAAAGATATAAAATAATTAACCAGCAAAAAATGACAGTGACTTCTTGTCTCTGGCCTAGACTGGTGTCTCAGGTGATGCCATTTAAAAGTTCTTGGCTTCTGTCTCCCTGGATTGTTCCTGACCAACTCACCTGACTCTCAGATTCACCTGGCAGTGGGCTCTGTGAGGAAGTTCTCTGGTGGAAGACTAATTCCTCCCAGGAAGGTTGATGACAGAGACTGACTGCGGTCCCAAGTAAGAAACAGTGGACCGTGTCCAGTCCACCTGAGATTGTAGAAACAGAAATTGCAGAGGATGAGACGGTTGCCTATATATGCTCATTATCTACATTTCCCTCTTGCTACTCCTACTACTAGGTACATGATTTCCCTGTGGGTCACTGTTCTAGACAGAAAGGAAACTTTTTCCAATGATTGTTGATCCCCAAAGACCACATTTGAAGTTAAGTAAATACAGTTTTTATTATTCCTTCTCCACAAACCACTTCCCTTCCAGTGGTCTAACCTTTCAGTACCAATGATATCCCTGAATTAAAGTTTCCTACGAAGTTTAAGACTGAATATCCTGTCAGAACAAGGTCCTTGGCACATCAAAGCATTTGTGGAGGGGCTATGGCCATAAAAACACCAGGAAATTGGGATTCTGTCTTCAAAAAGGGAGAGAACTTTGCTCCTTTTATTTTTTTATTATTATTTTTTAACTTAAATCATAATTCTTTATTTTTTTTATAATAAATTTTATTTTTATATTCCCCATACAATTGCAACCCCCCCATTCTGACCCCAATCCCTCCCCTCCTGCCCCCACCCCCCAAAAAGTGTCTCTGGTTCATAGTTTTTGTTGATCACTTTCTTATAGTTATTCATTTTCCTAGTCCCTTATTTAAGTTTCCTAGATTCCTGCTATGAGTGAGACCATCCGGTATTTTTCTTTATCTTTTTGGCTTATTTCACTGAGCATGATCCCTTCCAGTGCCATCCATGTTGCTGCAAATTGCACGTGTTTATCTTTTTTGAATGCTGAGTAATATTCCATGGTATATATGTACCACATCTTCTTGATCCAGTCATCTATTTTTGGGCATTTGGGCTGTTTCCAAAGCTTAGCTATTCTAAACAGTGCTGCTATAAATATAGGTGTGCAGGTGCTCTTTGGAATGGATGTTTCTGTGTCCTTTGGGTAAATACCTAGGAGTAGAATTGCTGGATCCTATGGAAGCTCTATGTTTAGTAGGTCAAGAAATCTCCACACAGCTCTCCATAGTGGTTGGACCAGTTTGCACTCCCACCAACACTGCAGGAGAGTTCCTTTTTCTCCACACCCTCGCCAACATTTGCTGTTGCTAGTTTTTTTAATATGTGCCATTCTCACTGGTGTAAGATGGTATCTCATGGTAGTTTTGATTTGCATTTCCCTGATTACAAGTGATGTTGAACATTTTTTCATATGCCTGTTGGCCATTTGCATTTCCTCTTCAGAGAAGTTTCTTTTTAGCTCTTCTGCCCATTTTTTGACTGGGTTATTTTCTTTGTTGTTGTTGATCTCATCAGCTCTTTGCAGATTTTTGTGATCAGTCCTTTATCATTAGTGTTGTGTGCAAAAATGTTCTCACAGTCAGTGGGGTTTCTCTTTGTTTTGGTTATTGTCTCTTTTGCTGTGCAGAAGCTCTTTAATTTGATGTAGTCCCAGCTGTTTATCTTTGCCTTCACTATCACTGCTTTGGGTGATGTATCTGTAAAGATGTCTTTGATGTGCAAATCACGTAGTGTTTCGCCTATATTTCCTTCTATTTATTTTATGGTTTCAGGTCTTATGTCTAGTTCTTTAATCCATTTTGAGTTGATTTTTGTGTATGGTGTGAGGTAGTGGTCAAGCTTCATTCTTTTGCATGTAGCAACCCAGTTTTCCCAGCACCATTTATTGAACAAACTTTCTTTGCTCCAATGCATAGTCTTTGCTCCTTTGTCAAAGATTAGTTGACCATAAACCTGTGGGTTTATTTCTGGATTTTCTATTCAATTCCATTGGTCTGTATGTCTGTTCTTGTTCCAATACCATGCAGTTTTGATGATTATGGCTTTGTAGTATAGTTTGAAGTCTGGGAGTATGATGCCTCCATTCCCTTCTTTTTTTTTTCAGGAGAGCTTTGGCAATTCGGGGTTTTTTGTGATTCGATAGGAATTTCATCAATAATTGTTCTATTTCTTTGAAGAATGACATAGAAATTTTGATTGGAATAGCATTGAATCTGTATATTGCTTTTGGGAGGATGGCCATTTTAATAATGTTTATTCTTCCAATCCATGAGCAGGGGATGTCTTTCCATTTCTTTGTGTCTTCTTCTATTTCTTTTAACAGTGTTTTATAGTTTTCTTTGTATAGGTCCTTTACCTCTTTTGTTAGATTTATTCCCAAATAGTTGATTTTTTTGTTTCAATAATAAAAGGGATGGTATTTTTGATTTCTTCTCCTTCAGATTTATTGTTTGTGTATAGGAAGGCTACTGACTTTTGTGTGTTGATTTTGTATCCTGCCACTTTACTGAACTGATTGATGAGTTGAATTAGTTTTTCTGTGGAGTTTTTGGGGTTCTCTATGTATATTATCATATCATCTGCAAGTAGTGATAGTTTGACTTCTTCTTTTCCTATTTGGATTCCTTGGATGTCTTTCTCTTTTCTTATTGCTCTGGCTAGGACTTCCAGTATTATATTTAAAAGCAGTGGTGAGAGTGGGCATCCTTGTCTTGTTCCAGATCTTAATGGAATTGCTTTCAGCTTTTCACCATTGAGAATGATACTGGCTGTTGGCTTGTCATAGATGGCCTTTATGATGTTGAGGTATGTTCCTTGTATCCCAAGAATTTCAAGGGCTTTTATCATGAATGGGTGTTGCACTTTGTCGAAAGCTTTCTCAGCATCTATTGATATTATCATATGGTTTTTATATTTCTTTTTGTTGATGTGTTGGATAACATTGATTGATTTTCGGATGTTAAACCATCCTTGTGTCCCTGGAATGAATCCTACTTGGTCGTGGTGAATTATCTTATGGATACATTGTTGGATTCTGATAGCTAAAATTTTGTTGAGGATTTTTGCATCAGTGTTCATTAGGGAGATTGGCCTGTAGTTTTCCTTTTTTGTGTTGTCCTTATTCGGTTTTGGTATTAGTGTGATGTTGGCTTCATAGAACATGTTTGGTATTGTCTCTTTCTTCTCAATTTTTTGGAAGAGTTTGTGAAGGATAGGCACTAATTCATCTCTGAATGTTTGGTAGAATTCGTTTGTAAATCCATCAGGTCCTGGGCTTTTGTTTTTGGGGAGGTTTTTGATTACCATTTCAATTTTGCTGCTTGAAATTGGTCTGTTTAGGTGTTCTATTTCTTCTTTATCTAGCTTTGGGTGATTGTAGAGTTGTAGGAATTTGTCCATCTCCTCTAGATTGTTGAACTTGTTTCCATACAACTCTTCATAGTAGTTACTGATTATTCTTTTAATTTCTGCTGTGTCCGTTGTGATTTCTCCTCTTTCATTTCTGATCCTGTTTATTTGTGCTTTCTCCCTTTTTTCCTTTGTGATCCTGGCTAGGGGTTTGTCTATTTTATTGATTTTTTCGAAGAACCAGCTCTTGGTTTCATTAATCTTTTGGATTGTTTTTTAGTTTCAATTTCATTTATTTCTGCGTTGGTTTTTATTATTTCTTTCCTTCTACTGGTTTTGGGGTTTTTTTGTTGTTCTTTTTCTAGATCTTTGAGCTTCGAGATTAGGTTGTTTCTTTGAGTTCTTTCTTGTTTTTTGATGTGAGCTTCTATTGCTATATATTTTCCTCTTATTACTGCTTTTGCTGCATCCCATACATTTAGGATATTGGTGTCCTCCTTGTCATTCAATTCAAAGAATTTTTTAATTTCCTCTTTGATCTCCTCGTTAGTCCAGTGGTCTTCCAGTAGTGTGGTTTTTAGTCTCCATGAGGTAGGAAAGTTCCTGGCCTTCTTTTTATGGTTTATTTCTAGCTTGATGCCTTCATGGTCAGAAAAGATGGTTGGTATTATTTCAATGTTGGTGTATCTGTTGATGTTTGTCTTGTGCCCCAGTATGTGATCGATCCTGGAGAATGATCCGTGTGCACTTGAGAAAAATGTGTACTCCATTTTTTGGGGGTTTAGTGTTCTATATATGTCTGTTAAGCCCAAATGCTCTAGGTCCTTATTTAGAGCTTTAGTTTCTTTACTTATTTTTTGTCTTGTTGATCTATCCATTGTTTATAGTGGTGTGTTGAAGTCTCCCACTACATATGTGTTTTCTCTGATGTCTGTTTTCAGAGAGGACAACAGTTGTCTGATATATTTTGGTGCTCCTTCGTTTGGTGAGTATATGTTAATTAGTGTTATTTCTTCTTGAAGTATTGTCCCTTTGATCATAATGTAGTGACCGTTGGGATCCCTTTTTATTTTTTTGAGTTTGAAATCTGTTTTATCTGATATAAGAATAGCTGTTCCTGCTTTCTTTTTTGGTCCATTTGCTTGTAGGTTTGTTTTCCATCCTTTAACTTTGAGTCTATTTTTATCTTTTGTAGCTAAATGTGTTTCCTGGAGACAGCAGAAGTTTGGGTTTTGTTTCTTAATCCAGGCTGCAACTCTGTGTCTTTTTATTGAAGAGTTTAGTCCATTTACATTTAGGGTTAATATTGATATGTTAACATCTGTATTTGCTATTGTGTTTGTCTTTCCTTTGATTTTATTTATTCTTTTAATATCTTTTTTTTTCCTTGCCTTCTTTCGTTGTTATTCGTCCCTCTGAGGTTCTGGCTTTAGGACTCCTTGTAGTATTTTTTGGAGTGGGGGTTTATTGGTAATGAAGTTCCATAGTTTCTGTTTGTCTGGGAAGGTCCTTATTCTTTCTTCATAGAGGAAGGAAAGCTTTGCGGGATAGAGAATTCTTGCTTGGCATCTGTTTTCTTGGAGTCTGTTGACTATGTCCTTCCACTCTCTCCTTGCCCGTAGTGTTTCTTCAGAGAAGTCTGATGTCGGCCTGATTGGTTTTCCTTTGAATGTTATTTGTTTCTTCCCTCTTGTCAGCTTCATTATTTTTTCCTTGTCCTGCATTCTTGGGAGCTTCACTATTATGTGTCTTGCTGTATTTTTCCTTTCATCATGGAAGTTTGGTGTTTTTCTTGCTTCTTGTATATCAATTTTCAGCTCCTTCTTCACATTTGGGAAGTTCTCTTCAATTATCTCCTGGAATATGTTCTCTGTTCCTACATCTCTCTCCTCTCCTTCTGGTATTTCTATAACTCTTATATTTCCTTTCCTCATGGTGTCCGATAGTTCCCGAAGTCTTTCTTCGTTCTTTTTCCTTCATACTTCTCTTTCCTTTTCTGTTTTGGTTCTTTTTATTTCTGTGTCTTCAAGAGAACTTATTCATTCTTCCATTTCATCTATTCTGCTGTCATTGCTTTTCCCAGAATTCTTTAGTTCTTCCATTAATTCTTTGATCTCCTGCATTTCTTTTACTTCCCTCTTTAGGGACTCAATTTTATTCTTCTGATCGTTCATTATTTTTCCCTTATCATTGTTTTCCTTTATGAGTTCTGTCATTTTTTTAATCATGGCAATTTTAAATTCTCTTTCTGGAAGGCTCAGAAGTTCTTCCAAGTTACTGTCGTTACAATCTGGGGGCTAGTTTTCTTTTTGTGGTGTGCTTCTTCACTGAGGAGTTGCTATGTTGCGTGTGGTTCTTCTACTCCCTACTGTCTGTTTTCTAATTTGCCTTATGCATTGGGACACTGTGTTGCTGGGACTGGCCGGCATCTTGGGTGAGCTTTTCTGCTCCCCTCTGGCTCCTCCGGAAGCCATCTGTCACTTTCAAGCAGTCTTTACTGAAGAAAGGTCCGTGTTCTAAAATGCCGATATGGGGACACACTCCCCTGTGCTCCTGGTCTGCCCCGGCGGTGGCTTCCCTCTCCCCCTCTGGGCTTGGACTGCAGGCCAGAGGTGTTCTGGTGTGGGCGAACTTCCCCGGCTCACCTCTGGCTCCTGAGGGAGCCTTCTGCAGGCAGTCTTTACTGAAGAAATATCCCTGTTCTAAAATGGCAATGCAGGACACACTCCCTGCGTGTCCAGTCTCAGGCACACTCTTCTGCGCGCCTGGTCTGTCCCGACTTTGGGTACTCGCTCCCACTGTGGGCTCAGACTACTGGTCGGCAGGGGCCCGGCATGGGCTAACTTCCCAGCTGGCCACTGGCTCCTCCAGGAGCCTCTGCTGGTTTCAAGTCGCTAGGTGGCGCCAGAGATCTCTCCTAGAGCCCTTGGGGAGCTGTTTTTTTTTTTTTCACCCCGTGGGACAGGAAACAGAGCGGGAATGGTAGGGTAAACCTCAACGGCTTTGGGGTGCTGTGTCTGCCTTGTGCCCCACCGTCGTGGAGAACCCACGCCCCGAATTTTGTGTTCCAGATCTCAGTTCCAAAGCCCTCAGGTCCAGGACGCGGGCTGTAGCCCAGTTCAGTGTCCACAGAATGGCGTCTTTTGCACCCCGCTCCTGTGCCCGGGTGCCTGGTTCCTGGATACTCAGTGAGGGACTTTCACCTCAGTGAGGGTCTTCGCGCGCGTCTCCCTGCAAGCCTAGGTCGCAGGCGCGGGGACCTGGGCAGCCGCGATCCCGATCCGCGTTTGCTTTTCAACCGTGCTGCTTTTCCGCGCTATCCCGATCCCAATCCGTTTTGCTTTTCCAGTGCACCGCTTTTCGGCGCGATCCCGATCCTGATCCCGATCCGCGTTTGCTTTTCCAGCACGCAGCTTTTCCGTGCAAGCTTACTGGGGGGCCCGGGGCTGTGTGCTGGTCCTGGCCTCCTCCTGGGGGGCGGGGTCTCTGTTTAATGGCGCCCGGAGCTCACCTCTGCGGGAATCCTGCAGGGTTCTCCGCAGCTCCCGTTCACGGGGTGTGGTGGCTGCAATAGTTCCTTTCCACTCACAGTCCCGCTTGCTGCATAGTTTGTTCTTGTTGGTCGTTTTAGTGTGGTTTTTTTCCTCCTCTCTGCTGGTCAGAAGACTCTGTGGGTGGGGGAGGGGAGCAGGGTTCTGCGCTTTCCTCCCTTCTAGTCCTCTTTTATGGCACCTTTCTTCTTCAGGTAGTTTGCTGGAGTCACCCGTTTATCTTCTGTGTCCCAGTTCTCACTGGGACCTGCCGCTTTTCCTCCCTATTAACTTTTTTTAATGGGAGATCTTACTCGCAGCGTCTCCTCTCCGCCATGTTGCTCCGCCCCATTATGTGAACTTTGCTCCTTTTAATATAAAACCTTGCAAGATACACTTCTTGACTTCATGACACATTTGCCAAAACAATTAGGAATTTCAAACATCTGTCATGAGTTGAGAGCTGTCATTTAGATCTTCACTATAAAATGTTAATTATAATATATGTATGACATTTATATAAATCTATACATTTTAGGTATAGATTAATATTAACTTAGACCTTATAATATAACTTAGACCTGTAATATTAACTTAGACCTTATAAGAATTATATTGTTTAATTTTATATAAAAGTCCATTCTTTGAGGTAGTGCTATAATGAAATTCATTCTCTGTTAAAAAAAAAGGGGGGTCTTGAAGGTGCTTAATGATTTGCCTAAAGTTATAATCCAATTAAGGGATGAATGTTGACTGGAATTCAGCCAGGTTGATTGTAGCTTTCAAATTCAGCTCCAGTGATTTCCAACCAGGGATCATTTTACCTCTTGGAATATTTGGCGATGTCTGAGAATGCTGCTAAACACCAACAGTGCATGTGAAAGAACCCAATACAAATAATTATCTGTTGCATATGTCAACAAGAGAATGTGAGGAAAAAAAATATTCCAGACCAGCACTCCTGTATCTGCAATGCACACGTGAACTAACAAAATTGTTAGGTCCAACGCAGGTTCTGGTTCACCAGGTCCTGGTGCGCCCAGAGACTCTAAAGCACTGAACAAGTGCCTGGTGATGCTCAAATTGTAGGTCTTGAGTATCAAAGCTAAGACAATATGGTGTGTCTTACAGTCAATTGTCAGCAGTTTTTCAGTCTTCTGAGCCAAAAATGTCTTTGCATGTAATTTTGAAAGAATCACATATTTTGGGTCTCCCTGGTGGCCTGGGGGTTGAGTGTCAGCACTATTACTACTGCAGCCTGGGTTCCATCCTCAGCCAGGGAGCTACCCACATGATGCAGCAGACCTCTCCTGTCTCGCCTGCTGTTCCCCTCAGCAGTGTTTCAGTAGATCCGACTGTTCTGCTCCCCACTCTGTCTCTAGTGAGTCCTCTCACCACCTGTGCCTCTGGCCTACACCCCAATTCTTCATGTGGAAATGAATAAATAAAATCTTTAAAAAAAAAGAATCACATATTCACTCATTTCAGAAGTTGCTGTAAATTTTGTGTTCAAGTATGTTATATAAGGACTATTGAGTGACATCAAATATTATAGTTCTGAAAAGACTTCCTAGTTGGCAGAATAAGAACCTCTAAAAGATGTTAACATCTTAATATACAGAAATGTTGAATGTTATTTTTTTTATAGTAAGGGGGTCCTGAATTAGCAGATGGATATGTTTGCTACTCAACTATTCTAAGAAGTATGACCATGACTTTGCCTGTGTGACTAATGTCATCTGCCTGACTTTCCAAGTGTGGAAGAAGACAGAATAGTTGAAATTATAGGGCAATTTAAAGATGCTACCCTATTGGCTTTGAAGATGGTGAAAGGACAGTGAGCCAAGGAATGCTTGTGACCATAAAAGGAATTGGAATAAGAAAGTTAATGATTCTCCTAGAAAACTTAAATAAGGAACCAGGAAAAAGAATAACCATAAGAAAGTAAAAATCAAAAACAACAAACAACCATGAACCAGAGACACTCTATGGGGGCTGGGGGGATTGGGGTCAAAATAAGGGGGTCACAATTGTATGGGAATATAAAAATAAAAAAAATTATATATATATAAAAAAGAAAGTTAATGATTCTCTCCCAAATCTTCTAAAGGAACTCAGTTCGGCAGACATCTTGATTTTAATCATTGAAACAATTTCACACATCTGACCTCTGATACTGTAAAATCATAAATTTTTTCTAAATCACTACTGTGTTAATTTGTTCAGCAAAAGGAATACTATACAGATATTAACCCAATAAAGTTTTGTTGGAAGAAACTGAATTTATGCCTCTCAATTCATTTGTTTAGTTTCTCTTAGGCAAAGGCAAACTGTGTCCAAATCTCACCTTAAATAAAAGAAAAAATATAGAATCATTTTAAGGTTTTGCTCCCATTAACTGGTACAGTGAATTCTCCATTGATAAATTTGTATGTAATTCTGAATTTGAGGCCTTAGGGCATTAAGATGAAACAAAATTCATTATTCAAATTAGGGCCACATGTTATAGTTTAAATTGTTGTGTCTAATTTTTTTCTTCAAAATGTTAGTGATTTGCTACTCATTTACAAAAGTCTGGGAGTGCAACTTCATACCTAACAGATGCATGTGCTTCATTTGCCCACCAAAGCTGTTGGCCTCCAGGACACTATAACCTTACCCCTCTGTACTCTCCTCCTCCTGCCCCTCCCCGCTGGGAACCATGATCATTTACAGCATCTAAGAGTTATTTTTGTTATGTTCTACTATTTTTTTCATTATAAATATTCAATAAATGAGTGGAACCATCATTTGTCTTTCATTTGCTGACTTTTTTCACAGCATCAAGAGCTCCAGATCCAGAGTGACCCAAAAGTCAATTTTCACCTTTTTAAATAGCTGAGTAGTATTCCATTGAGTATATATTCCACACTTTCTTTATACAGTCATCTGTCCATGGGCACTTAGATTCATCCCATATCTTAGCTATTGTGAATATCTTGCTTTTTGTGAATAATGCCACTACTAACATAGGGGGAGCATAAATCTCCTGATATTAGTGTTTTCATATTCTTCAGATAAATACCTAAAAGTGATACAGCTAGATCATATGGTATTTCCATTCTTAGACTTGAAATATATCTCCATATGTTTTCCATAAAGGTTGAAACAATGTACAGTTCATGCCATGCCCGGTAAATGAATGTTCCTTTTTTTAATGTGTACCATCACCACATTTGTTTCCAGTCTTTTTGCTATAGGCTTTTCTTTTTGCTATAGGAAGCTTTGATTTGCATTAATTTATTTTACATACTACTTGTGTCTAGTTTTCTACATTTTTTTATTCCATGTGAACTCAGCCAATCATTCTTTTTATTTCTATCCAACCTTCAAATTTCTTTCATCATGAATATGGGAATGTTAATGAGTCCTTGTGCATATATAAGTATGTGTATGTAGGTATTTATTTTAATAAAAATCATGTAAAAATGCAGACACATATTTGCATACATATACTTCTTATCCATGAGTTTTTAGTCTCAAACAAACATATCAATATATTTTGGTTATTCCCCATAACAACCATCTGATTTAGATTTATCATCTTATCAAAAATAAAAGAAACACTATGGGGGGGGGAGGAGGAGGGGCTAGCGTCAAAATAAGGGGGGTGGGAATTGTATGGGGAATATAACCAAGATGAAGATGCACACATTGTGCAAAAATGAAAAATGATGTAAAATATATAAAATTAAATTAAATTAAAAAAATAAGGAAATGGAGACTCAGGGAGATTAAATTTTTATACAATTATATAACATAACAGAAATCACTAAATCTTTTGTGTACTTTCTTGAATCATATATAAACAAATCCATGCATTTATTAAAATTACATTTGGTATGGTTCCTTTATTTCAGAACATTTTATATTTTAAATATGTTCACTTTATTTAACATCATTATATTCCAATAAATTATTTTAAAGGAAAAAATTCTAGTAACGCATGAATCCAGGGAGGATCCGGAGCATCATGAGCTGAGTTACATTTTATCAGGAGATGGAGACCCACCTTCCAAATGGGTAGGAAACAAAATTTCATTTATGAATATAAAAATAAGGGGATTAAACTTTCCCTCCTACATTATAATATTAACATTAATTAGAACAAACTGACATAAATTGTTTCAAGGCAGGTTCACTAGAGTCTCCCATGTCAGGCATGAGCTATAGAGATACAATGTAGAGATTCACAGCTCACTGAAGACTCATGTGTATCTAAACAGTGATCAGAACAAACCCTACCATAAAATCCCATTCAATAATTAAGTATTTGATTTAGGACTGCTTATTATGCAACAATAGGTAATTGGATCAAAGTAAACATCAATTATAATTATCAGCCTTTTCTTATTTTTGGCATGCGATCTGATAGTTGAATCAATATTCTTGGTTGGTCTGTTATCCAAATGTAGTTCAGAAAACTATATTAATAAGTGATAGCTTTGATATTTCTTTCCAGGAAATTAGGACATGTGTGTTTATGAAGAAGCACTGTTTTTTTTTTTCTTTTTTTTTTAGATTTATTTATTTTTATACAAGAACTGGGGTATAGGCAAGATGCACGGGAGGGTGAGAAGATTCACCAGAAACAGAGTGGGGAACAGAACAGGCAGGCTGAAGAAATACAGTGCTGAGGGGAGCAGCGGGTGAGAAAGGAGAGGTCTGCTTCACCATGTGGGATTCTCACCAGCCAGCTGGCTGCACACAGCTTCACAATGCGGTGCTTAACTGCCTGCGCCCCCAAGGAGGCCCAACACTGATGTTTCTGAACCACATGACTAAGCAGGAATTCAGGTTTTCTTGGAATTATTCCTTGATCTTAAAGGCTGAAGAGATAATTGAGCAGGAAGGAGACATACAATGGATGACCTTAATACTGTTCTTTTATATGTCTCCTATAGAGGTTATTACAGTTCCTGCATCGGCATTTTGGAGCAGGGACCTTTCTTTGGTGGAGACTGTTTGAAACAAGCAGAAGGCTCCCTGAGGAGCCAGAGGTGAGCTAGGAGGCTCACCCAGGCCAGGCCCCTTCTGGTCTGCAGTCCAAACCCAGAGGGGAGTGGCACCCACTGCTGGGGCAGACCAGGGGTGCAGGGGAGCGCGTTCCTGCATCGGCATTTTGAAGCAGGGACCTTTCTTTGGTGGAGACTGTTTGAAACCGGCAGAAGGCTCCCAAGGGAGCCAGAGGTGAGCTGGGAGGCTCGCCCAAGCCAGGCCCCTTCTGGCCTGCAGTCCAAGCCCAGAGGGGAGTAGCACCACCCACGGGGCAGGCCAGGTGCGCGGGGGAGCGTGTCCCCCGCATTGGCATTTTAGAACAGGGACCTTTCTTCAGTAAAGACTGCTTGAAACTGGCAGAAGTCTCTCAGAGGAGCCAGAGGTGAGCTGGGAAGTTCGCCCAAGATGCCGGCCAGTACCAGCAACACAGTGTCCCAAGGAATACGGCTAATTAGAAAACAGGCAGTAGGGAGTAGAAAAACCACAGGCAACCCAGCAACTCCTCAGGAAAAGAGCACACAATGAAAAGAAAACCACCTACCAGATTGCAACAACAGTAACTTGGAAGAACTTCTGAGCCTTCCAGAAAGAGAATTTAAAATTGCCATGATTAAAAAACTGAGAAGTCATAAAGGAAAACAATGATAAGGAAAAATAATTAATGATCAGAAGAATGAAATTGAGTCCCTAAAGAGGGAAGTAAAAGAAATGCAGGAGATCAAAGAATTAATGGAGGCGCTAAAGAACTCTGGGGAAAGAAATGAAAGCAGAATAGATGAAATGGAAGAACGAATAAGTACTCTTGAAGACACAGAAATAAAAAGAACTAAAACAGAAAAGGAAAGAAAAGTATGAAGGAAAAAGACCAAAGAAAGACTTCAGGAACTATCTGACTCCATAAGGAAAGGAAATATAAGAGTTATAGGAATCCTAGAAGGAGAGGAGAGAGATGTAGGAACAGAGAAAATATTCAAGGAAATAATTGAAGAGAACTTCCCAAACGTGAAAAAGGAGCTGAAAATTAATATACAAGAAGCAAGAAGAACACCAAACTTCCATGACGAAAGGAAAAATACAGCAAGACACATAATAGTAAAGCTCCCAAGAATCCAAGACAAGGAAAAAATAATGAAGCTGACAAGAGGGAAGGAACAGATAACATTCAAAGGAAAACCAATAGACTTCTCTGAAGAAACACTACGGGCAAGGAGAGAGTGGAAGGACATAGTCAACAGACTCCAAGAAAACAGATGCCAACCAAGAATACTCTATCCCGCAAAGCTCTCCTTCCTCTATGAAGAAAGAATAAGGACCTTCCCAGACAAACAGAAACTCTGGAATTTTATTATGACTAAACCCCCACTCCAAAACATACTACAAGGAGTCCTAAAAGCCAGAACCTCAGAGGGACGAATAACAACAAAAAAAAAAGGCCAAAGAAAGTTATTAAAAGAATAAATAAATAAAATCAAAGGAAAGACAAACACAATGGCAAATACAGATGCTAACATATCAATACTAACTCTAAATATAAAGGGACTAAACTCTTCAATAAAAAGACACAAAGTTACAGGCTGGATTAAGAAACAAAACCCAACCCTTTGCTGTCTCCAGGAAACACATTTAGCTACAAAAGATAAAAATAGACTCAAAGTTAAAGGATGGAAAACAATCCTACAAGCAAATGGACCAAAAAAGAAGGCAGGGACAACTATACTCATATCAGATAAAACAGATTTCAAACTCAAAAAGATGAAGAGACCCCCAACGGTCACTACATTATGATCAAGGGGACAATAATTCCAGAAGAAATAACACTCATTAACATATATTCACCAAACAAAGGAGCAACAAAATATATAAGACAACTATTGTCATCTCTGTAAACAGACATCAGAGAAAACACATACGTAGTGGGAGACTTCAAAACACCACTATCAACAATGGATAGATCAATGAGACAAAAAAATAAGGAAAGACACTAAGCTCTAAATAAGGACCTAGAGAGCTTGGGCTTAACAGACATCTATAGAACACTAAACCCAAAAATATCTGAGTACACGTTTTTCTCAAGCGTACACGGAATCATTCTCCAGGATCGATCACATACTGGGACACAAGATAAACATCAACAGATACACCAAGATTGAAATCATACCAACCAACTTTTCTGACCATGAAGGCATCAAACTAGAAATAAACCATAAAAAGAAGGCAAGGTAATCTCCTACCTCATGGAGATTGAAACCCACACTACTGGAAGACCACTGGACTAACGAGGAGATGAAAGAAGAAATTAAAAAAATTCTTTGAATTGAATGACAAGGAGGACACCAATTTCCTAAATGTATGGGATGCAGCAAAAGCAGTAATAAGAGGAAAACATATAGCAATAGAAGCTCACATCAAGGAACAAGAAAGAACTCAAAGAAACAACCTAATCTTGAAGCTCAAAGATCTAGAAAAAGAACAACAACAAAAAACCCAAAACCAGTAGAAGAAAAGAAATAATAAAAACCAAAGCAGAAATAAATGAAATTGAAACTAAAAAAACAATCCAAAAGATCAATGAAACCAAGAGCTGGTTCTTCGATAAAATCAACAAAATAGACAAACCCCTAGCCGGGATCACAAAGGAAAAATGGGAGAAAGCACAAATAAACAGGATCATAAATGAAAGAGGATAAATCACAACGGACACAGCAGAAATCAAAAGAATAATCAGTAACTACTATGAACAGTTATATGGAAACAAGTTCAACAATCTAGAGGAGATGGACAAATTCCTACAACTCTACAATCACCCAAAGCTAGATAAAGAAGAAATAGAACACCTAAACAGTCCAATTACAAGCAGCGAAATTGAAATGGTAATCAAAAACCTCCACAAAAACAAAAGCCCAGGACCTGATGGATTTAAAAATGAATTCTACGAAACATTCAGAAATGAATTAGTGCCTATCCTTCACAAACTCTTTCAAAAATTGAGAAGGAAGGGATAATACCAAACACGATCTATGAAGCCAACATTACACTAATACCAAAACCGAACAAGGACAACACACACACACACACACACACACAAAGAAAACTACAGGCCAGTCTCCCTAATGAACACTGCAAGAATCTTCAATAAAATTTTAGCTATCAGAATCCAACAATGTATCCATAAGATAATTCACCACGACCAAGTAGGATTCATTCCAGGGACACAAGGATGGTTTAACATCCGAAAATCAATCAACGTTATCCAACACATCAACAAAAAGAAATATAAAAACCATATGATAATATCAATAGATGCTGAGAAAGCTTTCGACAAAGTGCAACACCCATTCATGATAAAAGCCCTTGAAATTCTTGGGATACAAGGAACATACCTCAACATCATAAAGGCCATCTATGACAAGCCAACAGCCAGTATCATTCTCAATGGTGAAAAGCTGAAAGCAATTCCATTAAGATCTGGAACAAGACAAGGATGTCCACTCTCACCACTGCTTTTCAATATAATACTGGAAGTCCTAGCCAGAGCAATAAGACAAGAGAAAGACATCCAGGGAATCCAAATAGGAAAAGAAGAAGTCAAACTGTCACTATTTGCAGATGATATGATAATATACATAGAGAACCCCAAAAAGTCCACAGAAAAACTAATTCAACTCATCAATCAGTTCAGTAAAGTGGCAGGATACAAAATCAACATGCAAAAGTCAGTAGCCTTCCTATACACAAACAATAAATCTGATGAAGAAGAAATGAAAAAAACCATCCCTTTTATTATTGAAACAAAAAAAAATCAAGTATTTGAGAATAAATCTAACAAAAGAGGTAAAGGACCTATACAAAGAAAACTATAAAACACTGTTAAAAGAAACAGAAGAAGATACAAAGAAATGGAATGATATCCCCTGCTCATGGATTGGAAGAATAAACATAATTAAAATGGCCATCCTACCAAAAGCAATATACAGGTTCAATGCTATTCCAATCAAAATTTCAATGTCATTCTTCAAAGAAATAGAACAATTATTGATGAAATTCATATGGAATCACCAAAAACCCCGAATAGCCAAAGCTCTCCTGAAAAAAAAAAAAAAAAGAGGGAATGGAGGCATCACACTCCCAGACTTCAAACTATACTACAAAGCCATGATCATCAAAACTGCATGGTATTGGAACAAGAACAGACACACAGACCAATGGAATCGAATAGAAAACCCAGAAATAAATCCACAGATTTATGGTCAACTAATCTTTGACAAAGGAGCAAAGAAAATGCATTGGAGCAAAGAAAGTTTGTTCAATAAATGGTGCTGGGAAAACTGGGTTGCTACATGCAAAAGAATGAAGCTTGACTACTACCTCACACCATACACAAAAACCAACTCAAGATGGATTAAAGAACTAGACATAGGACCTGAAACCATAAAATATATAGAAGGAAATATAGGTGAAACACAACGTGATATGCACATCAAAGAAATCTTTACAGACATATCACCCAAAGCAGTGATAGTGAAGGCAAAGATCAACAGCTGGGACTACATCAAATTAAAGAGCTTCTGCAGGGCAAAAGAGACAATAACAAAAACAAAGAGAAACCCCACCGACTGGGAGAATATTTTTGCACACAACGCTAACTATAAAGGACTGATCACAAAAATCTGCAAAGAGCTGATGAGACTCAACAACAACAAAGAAAATAATCCTGTCAAAAACTGGGCAGAAGAGCTAAAAAGAAACTTTTTGGAAGAGGAAATGCAAATGGCCAACAGGCATATGAAAAAATGTTCAACATCACTTGTAATCAGGGAAATGCAAATCAAAACTACCATGAGATACCATCTTACACCAGTGAGAATGGCACATATTAAAAAACTAGCAATAACAAATGTTGGCGACGTTGTGGAGAAAAAGGAACTCTCCTGCACTGTTGGTGGGAGTGCAAACTGGTCCAAGCACTATGGAGAGCTGTGTGGAGATTTCTTGACCTACTAAACATAGAGCTTCCATATGATCCAGCAATTCCACTCCTAGGTATTTACCCAAAGGACACAGAAACATCCATTCCAAAGAGCACCTGCACCCCTATGTTTATAGCAGCACTATTTACAATAGCTAAGCTTGGAAACAACCCAAATGCCCCAAAAATAGATGACTGGATCAAGAAGATGTGGTACATATATACCATGGAATATTACTCAGCATTCAAAAAAGACAAACACATGCAATTTGCAGCAACATGGATGGCGCTGGAAGGGATCATGCTCAGCGAAATAAGCCAGAAAGAAAAAGAAAAATACTGGATGGTCTCACTCATAGCAGGAATCTAGAAAATTTAAATAAGGGACCAGGAAAATGAATAACTATAAGAAAGTGAAAATCAAAATCAACAAAAACTATGAACCAGAGACACTCTATGAGGGGTGGAGGGCGGGGAGGGGAGGGATTGGGGTCAGAATGAGGGGGTTGCAATTGTATGGGGAATATAAAAATAAAATTTATTAAAAAATTAAAAAAAAGAACAATGATGTAAAAAACATAAATAAATAAATAAATAAATAAATAAATAAATAAATAAAATGGAAAAAAAAGAAGAAAAAGGTTATTACATGTCCCAACCCGCAGGATTCGTAGGCAGGAAAAGAGAAGGGCTGAGGATTGAAATGAGGGGTTTGAGACAACTTGACGCTAGTGTATGCTTCTTTATTTTTCCTTTTCCTTTCTTTTACTTTTCCCTGTCTTTCTTACTTCCCTGGCCTTCTCTCTGCTCCTCTCGCAGCACTCTCCTCTCTCATGGTTCTCCTCTTAAATCTCTTTTCTTCTCCCCTCTCTCCTGTTTTCTTCTCTTATACCCTCGTAGCTCCTCCCCCCGTACCTCCCAGTCTCATGTGATTTACAGGAAAAACCTGTGGTTCTCCAAAAGCGAAACAGTAAATCGAAACCTAACTCATCGAGCACATGCACAACATGGTGCATGCTCCAGGCGGTTCCGGACATCTCCCCATTTTTTCTTTTAAATGAGACACCTGGCCTGTCTTAGGTTGGCACATCCCATGACCAGTCTTACCCATCATTGCTAATCCGGCGCACTTGGTCTGGACTGCTGTCTTAGGTTGGTCTGGATGGGCTACGCTCTTACCAATCTTTGGCTTACAGGTTCTCTAAGACTAAGGTGACCCATCCAGGTGCCACTGGGGAGTCCTGGTCAAGTACCATGGTGCCAAGTACTTGCCTGACCGCAATAGCCCAATAGTTCTTTGTTTCGCTTCCGTAGCCGACAGAGAAACCATACACTGAAGGCACAAACAGCCAAGAGCTAAGGCTACCACCCTGCCCCAAGCTTGCAACTCTGGGAGGAGTCCTTTAAACCAGGCAATGAGACCCTCACCCCTAACAGGGGTAACACAAATAAAACGGTACAAAGGGTTACAAGGTATGTGAGCAGTTAACAAAAGTGTGTCTATCCCTTTTTACATTAGAGCTATCTGCTGACCAAGCACAAAAAGTCCATTTCGCAAATGTCCATTCATATCTTACTGTGTTGACAACACAGAAGCAACACCAGCAGCTAAATTGTCCATAGTGTCCGTATTTGCAGCAGCTTGAGTGGCAGCAACGGTGGCAACAGCCGCAGCCACAGCCGCAGCCACCACTATTGAAACGGCGACAATAGCTGCAGTGATGCTAAAATCACGTCTCCTCCTAGGTAGAACAGGGGAAAGGTGTGCAGAAACAACCATAGGCATGATTAAAGTAGAAGGTAGACGAACGATCACCGCCCTCTCCGCACTCCGGGCCCAGCAGGCAGAGAGGGCGCAGGTCTCCGCTGAACAGTTCAACACAATGGCATTTCCTGCATTATTGGAGAGGACAAGAAAGAAGGGAGGGGACAAACAGACAGCAGCAGACAAACTCTCCGACCCATTATTCTGGACACTAATGGATTGTTCAAAGGTACTGTTTGCAGAATAAGTGCCATTATATAATTTCACCTCACCCTGGCCCACCAGGGCAAAAGGGCGCCAGTCCAGACATGAACGATTATTACATACACAAATATCCTAACAAAGTCTCACATAATCATACAAACTAGCCCGAGCTTTCCAGGGCCTAATAGCTTCCTAACACCACTTATTAGCATTTTCAAAATGCAAGCTGTCTAACTATCGGTAGGGAGGCATCAGTGTTACCTAGAATTCGGCCAGCTGCAGTCATCAATCTTGCTAGGAACTCCGCATATGGTTCTGTTGACCCTTGAATGACCTTTGTTAATTGAATGTTGGCTCCTCCCCTGTCTCCTATTGCCTTATTCCAATTGGCACTATCGACCTGATCCTGCTCCAGAAACCACTTACTAGTGATACTAAGGGTCTCTACAAATCTTTTAAGAAGTTTTCTTACTAAGAGGAACCCCAAACTTTTTTAGGAGAGCTTCCAGGGAAATAACTAATAGCCCGTTGGAGATTGAATTTCCCATGAATCCCAGCTACCTTACCTTACTTTACTTTACTTGCTGGCTCACCATAGCTGGTCCTTCAGCGGTTCCTTCATTCTTTTTTGTGCCCCACGTTGGGCGCCACCTGTCCCGACCCGCAGCATTCGTAGGCACGAAAAGAGAAGGGCTGAGGATTGAAATGAGGGGCTTGAGACAACTTGATGCTAGCGCATGCTTCTTTATTTTTCCTTTTCCTTTCTTTTACTTTTCCATGTCTTTCTTTTCCCTATCTTTCTTACTTCCCTGGCCTTCTCTCTGCTCCTCTCGCAGCACTCTCCTCTCTCATGGTTCTCCTCTTAAATCTCTTTTCTTCTCCCCTCTCTCCCATGTTCTCCTCTTATACCCTCGTAGCTCCTCCCCCCATACCTCCCAGTCTCATGTGATTTACAGGAAAAACCTGTGGTTCTCCGAAAGCGAAACAGTAAATCGAAACCTAACTCATCGAGCACATGCGCAACATGGCGCATGCTCCAGGTGGCTCCGGACAATTACAAAATTTAAAAAGGGGAGCTATTTTGTTTAGAACAAAAGAGAATATATACTTGTAGGCAGCACTGGTATTTTCAAGCAGAAACAGTAAGATAATTCATTAAAATGATAAAGTACAACCAATAGTCATTCCCCAAGCATAAATCTGTCCTCATGTAACTGTGCAGATGTACAACATGTAAAGAAGTATTTTCCACAGTCATAAAATTAGTGACTTAAAATTTTGTCTCCTCATAAGATCATTTCTGACTCAGTGATCATATTCGGTCAATCTATTTGTTCAATTTTGCTTTTCAATGTAGATTCCACTGGGAGATATATTTGATAATCAAGTTTTGCCAGTGACTATGTTAGCTATTCTGGAGATCTAGCTGAATAAGACAATAAAACCAGAAGAGCAGTTGTAAAATACAGTAGCCCCCCACCCCCCAAAAAGTGTCTCTGGTTCATAGTTTTTTGTTGATTTTGATTTTCACTTTCTTATAGTTATTCATTTTCCTGGTCCCTTATTTAAGTTTTCTAGATTCCTGCTATGAGTGAGACCATCTGGTATTTTTCTTTTTCTTTCTGGCTTATTTCGTTGAGCATGATCCCTTCCAGTGCCATCCATGTTGCTGCAAATTGCATGTGTTTATCTTTTTTGAATGCTGAGTAATATTCCATGGTATATATGTACCACATCTTCTTGATCCAGTCATCTATTTTTGGGCATTTGGGGTGGGAGGGGAGGGATTGGGGTCAGAATGGGGGGGTTGCAATTGTATGGGGAATATAAAAATAAAATTTATCATTAAAAAAAGAAAGTATATATATAAAAAAATAAATAAATAAAAACAAAATTGCATTTTTTTTCCTTCCAGTAATGAAAACAATTAAAAAAGACAGCATGAGCTTAGAGATGTCTGTACCTTGGAGCAAATGACATATTTGTTACTTTAGTGAAAGTCTAGAAGACACTAGTTTTGAATAATAGCTTATTTATTATGCTTTTAAAAATAAAAAAAAAAATCTTTCTCAATCTGTTACATATCTTTTCAGATGTTCCAAATACTGTAACCCTCTAATTTTTGTATTCAAAGAATCTTCTCTACTTGTACAGACATGCATTGTCCATTGGCTGTTCAAATCTGACTCAGTATAAATGGATTTTTCTTGTTTTTACAATAAATATTTTAATATCCATTAATGTGAGGTTATTCATTTTTTATTATAAATCAAATACTGTCTGAAAATAAGGGGTTTAATTTATAGCAAAATGTTAATGCCGTAAATAATCTATTTGGAATGTGGTATTGGAATTAAATTCAGTTAAACCAAACTAAAAACTTAAATTTGTATTGTCATGACAAAAATTGAACCATAAGAGTAAATTCAATAAATAATTCATCAGAATGAAGAAAACTTTCTTAAATTTCCACACAAACATTAATTAATTAATTAATTAATTTTTAAAGAGATGGAAAAGATTAGTGTGCATGTCTTCAACAATGATTTTGCACAGATATGGATATAGAAAAAACAACTGCATTGCTATATCGAATGATGTACTATATGTCATGAATAAGAGTTACATATTTTCATTTGAAGAGTACATCATATTTGTGACTGGATTATTAGCTATATTACAATAAAAACTGAAATATCAATGGAAGTTTATATAGGGATTTATAATATTAATTTGTAAATATATTTTTTATCTCTTAAAGTTGTATTATACCACAAAAATTCATTGCCTTTTATACATTGTCCTCTTTTTAGAAGTCATAATAAAAAATGTTAATTAAAAAAAATAAAATAAAATACAGTAGCATATTAAGCTTTTGATTCCCTGGACATCCCCTCCTAATAAGTGCATTTCCAGCTGAATGACCTGGCTGTGAGATAAGAACGCAGGCTGTCTCACCCGTATGTCCTCCTTTTAGAAAGTTTCCAATAACCTAGATGACTGACCATACTTTTCCATTTTCGTCCTCATTGCCACTCTGTTTTAAATGCACCAATCAAGTAAACATTCAAAACCCTAGGCATTCTGTCCTTGGGTCCCCCCAAAGGAAATGCTTCCTGGTCCTGTGCCCTGGATATGCCATGTACTCTCTCGGGTCTGTGAACAATAGAATTTACTTTTTGCATTCTTGTTTTAAATCTCTGATGATTGTTGCTGAGCTGTTTCTTGCAATCATGTTAAGAACAAGAAGGGCTCCTCCTGCTACAGCAGCTTGGTTCTGGACAGAGATACTTTTGCCGGGACATGGCACAGGCCCAGTAGCATCATTGTCAAAAGGCTGAGGCTTAAGTAGAACAATGATAGAGTTCGTATCAGGATGATATAGCTGGATACAGGATGAGCAGTTTTGATATTGGTATGAAACAATGATGGACTCAAAATGAAAAATGTGGCAATTTTTTTTGTTTACAATGAAATGAGGTAATTGCCTTAGTAAAACTAGTTATTATTGTCTCAGGTAAACTTGGGGAAATTACTTGGCATGATTTATTTCATTGAAAAATAAGATATATTTAGGAAATCAAAGTTGTTCATGTAAGATACGAAAATTTCCAAGTGTTTTTGGTCTGTATTTGGGGAAAAACAAAAATTTGGAATAAAAATGGACAAAGGAAAAACTTTCTATGTATTAAACAGAGCAGAAATTTAATGACATGAGTTACCGAAACTGAACAGAAAAGTTGAATTCCAAGAAATGGAAAGAACAGGAAGCATATAAATAAAGAGAAAAAGTTGTACTTCTCCAATCTGATAATAGAAAAGGTATTTTTGGCTCTGAGACTGAGTTCTATAATCATGAACACTGCTTTAGCTGAGGATAATTGGCCTTTCTACAGCTGTTATCCAAGGAATCTTTCCAAGGCCCTCTTTATGTCTTTGTTCCTCAGACTATAGATGAAGGGGTTCAGCATGGGCGTGACCACAGTGTACATCACTGAAGCTATTGCACTTGAGTGTGAGTTGTATGTAGCGGCAGAACTAAAGTACACTCCTAGGACCGTACAGTAGAATAAGGAGACAACTGAGAGGTGAGAGGCACAGGTGGAAAATGCTTTATACTTCCCTTTAGTTGAAGAGATTCCATATATGGAGGAAACAATCTTAAAATATGAGTAAAGGATACCAGAAAGGGAGACACCACCCAGCAACCCAGCTGCAAAATACATCACCAGGTCATTAATAAAGGTGTCAGAACAAGCAAGTTGGACCACCTGTTTGATTTCACAAAAAAAGTGAGGAATTTCCAAGTTTGTGCAGAATGACAGCCACAACACCATTAAGCTTTGTAACAAGGAATTCAGGATATTCATGATCCAGGATAGCAAAACCAGCAGTCCACAGTTCCAGGGCTTCATGATGATCATGTACTGCAAGGGGTGGCAGATGGCCACAAAGCGGTCATAGGCCATCACAGCCAGGAGAGAGTTGTCTAATCCAGCAAAGAGCAGGAAGAAGTATATCTGGGTGATACAACCATCATAGGTAATGACTTTGCTCTGTGTCCTGATGTTCTGTAGCATCTTAGGAACTGTGGTGGAGGTGAAGCAGATGTCTACCAAGGACAGGTTGGAGAGGAAGAAGTACATGGGTGTGTGGAGGTGAGAGTGTAGGCTGACAGCCAGGATGATGAGCAGATTTCCAAACACAGTGATCATGTACATGGAGAGGAAAAGCACAAATAGGAGGGGCTGCAATTCTGGCTCCTTTGATAACCCGAGAAGAAGAAATTCTGAAATTTGTGTATCATTCCTTGGCTCCATATTGTGAAGGTGCCTACCAAAAAGTGAAAAATAGCACCCAGTTTTCCTTACAAGGAGCATATAAACACAGTTGAAATTTTGCAAGTTATATTTTCCATTAAAAAAATCAATATCCATATCAATATCCACATAATTCGTGTATGGATCCCCATGGCATCTGTATTTAAGAATTCCTTCCCCACAAGGTCATATATATTCCACACATATATATTCCACACTTTTAATGAGAAATTCTATCATGTGTTTGGAAACATGTAAATTGAGAATTGGCTAACTTCTAGACAAAGTGTATAGTGTACTAAGAAGTCCCTATAGTTCAATGTTGTGAAGAAATATAAGTAAATAAAAAAATCATATGAATTATCAGATGGTGGATGGTGCTATGAAGAAAATGAAAACAAGTAACAAGTATAAAAGAGAGAGAGAATGGGTTGTTCTTTGGTGTTCTCATAAACTGCAAAACATTTGTACAGAGACCTTCAAAGAAAGAGAGGGTAGGAAACACAAATTATCAGGGGAATGTATATAGTCCAAAAAAGGAGCTAGTGCAGCAGCTGTGGGAAAGGCACATTTTCAGAAAATCAGGCATAAAAAGGAAGATGGTCAATGGAAGGGCATGAATCAGAGAGGCTGGTGGTAGGTGGTGAGAGAGTGTTACGGAGCCAGGTGTCCTCCCTGATGCCTCTGAGACTTCAGGTCACAAACATCCAGTTCCCATGTTTTCCTTGCACTTTACTATTTTTATTTCCAATGAAGCTTGTGAATAGAAATTGATCTCTGCTTAATTTTTCTTATGTTGATTAATATTCTGGCACCTATATTTGAAGGATCATTTTGGGAATATGGGCTCCATTACCCCTTCTCTAAGAACTGCTTATGCCCTACAAAACACACACACACACACACTCTCAGCCCACTCTGAGGCCCGTAGGTAAATTGTCTACAGCAGATTACCTTTCCCTAAAGTAGAAACAGTACCCAAATTCCAGTTAATAGCCCTCCATGGACAAATAAAGATGGGAATCCATTTTAATATGACTATTTTGTGCCCCATTTTAAATAAATATCTTAAAAATTAGGTTAATGGGTAGAAGGGATCAATTTCATAGCTAGCATTTGGCAGTGAGTGTAGTGTGGTAACATACACGTGAAAGGTGTGATCCTGTATCTCTAAATCACAGACAATGTTATAAACTAAAATCTCCATAAAAATATTATCTTCACCTAAATAAATGAACTTAAAGGAATTAAATTTAACTAAAAAGTTAACTTTCTTGATTTCAGCAGCCACATTTTAAGTGCTTAATAGTAACATAGTACTAGTAGCTCCACTACTGGACATTACAGGTATAGAGCATAGCCATCATTACAGAAATTTCTTTTGAACAGCACATGTCTAGAAAGACAGTGCAAATTGGCATTTTCTACAGTAAAATACCATAGTGCCTGCAGTGCACAAGTCAGTCAATACCCAATTCTGTAACTCTTTAAAAGTCTTTGCCAACTTAATAAAAATTACATTTTGTTTGAAAAAAAAAATAAGTTCAAAAAGCTGAAGAAAGGGGAGAAAGACACATTGCTAAAAAAATAAATCTAATAAGCTCAGGGTCTCCCTGAGAGACTGTGAGAGAAGAAGCTCCCTGGTCCTGGCAGCCTTCCAAGGCCAGTTGTATCCTCCTGACGCTTGTATAACCAACCACCAAAGCAGCAAAACCCACTTTATTCAAATGACCAAGGAGTGATATCTTCACAATTTCAAGACACCTGGTTGATTATCTCACTAGAAAAATTAAACAACAGAAATAAACCCATGGCTCACTAAAAGAAGTACACAAAATATAGCAAAGATGGGGGATTTTTTAAAAAAGCTTTATTTATTTATAGAAGCACTGCGGCACAGGCCAGAGGAGCGGGAGGGTGGGAGAATTCACCAGAGACAGAGTAGGGATCAGAACATGCAGAAGGACTGAAATACACTGCTGAGGGGAGCAGCGGGTGGCAGGAAAGGTCTGTCGCGCCATGTGGGACCCTCCCCGGCCGGCCAGGAATCAAACCGGCGCTGCAGAGGCTGCAGACAGCTTCACAGCGCTGCACTCAACCTGCTGCACATCAGGGAGGCCCAAAGATGGGGGATTTAAAAAAAAATTATCTGGTAAAAGACTTTTCTATATTATGTAAAAGCAAAGCTTTTGTAATCAGAGACTTGGCCTCTGTAATTTGTATATACACATATTTGCTGTTTGAATTTGGAGTCCAACAATTTAACATTTAGCCAGGCTAAATAATAATACTGTCACCCAAATAGGGGTATAGCAGTACCTGTATGCTTAAGAAACAAACCATATTTAACCAACATATTTTTATAAAGGTCAGCACTGTTAACTTCATGTGAGTAAACAAATAGTTATCACTAGTGAAATTTGGCTCATTGTTTCCTTCTTTCTTGAAAATCTTTCCTCCATCTTAACACCCTCCCAGGGACATCCCACTGGAGAATAAAGTCAAAATTATATTAAAAAAAAAAAAAAACAAAAAACCTCAGCCTCAGAGGTGAGCTTGAAGCTCCTCTGACTGGACTACCAGCTTTACCCTCACACTGCCCTGCACGTACCCATCCTGATCTCACAGACACTGACCTGGACTTGCACTTTCACCTGATGCCATGGCTTCCAGCTCAGAGCATTTTTGTATCTGCTTTGTTCTGTTTCAAGTCTCACCCACTGATCCACTTGAGTTTTTCAAACGTTCTCCATCAAATCCCATCTCCTCTCTCAAACTGCCTGGAGTCATTTCCTTTGAGAATCTTAAAAAATAATTCTCACAAAAATAATCTATAAGTCAACCTGAGATGGGCAAAATAGGCAAAGTGAATTAGGCAAAAGCCAGAAAAATGATGAGGAAAATATATCTAAAAACATTGGATGGGGCCTACCTGGTGACCTAGGGGTTAAGTCTCAGTGCTATCATCTCTAAGACCTGAGTTCCATCCCCAGTCAGGGAGCTAAGAAACATGGCACAGCAGACCTCTCCTGTCTCAACCCCTGCTCCTCTCAGCATGTATTTCAGTAAATTGGTCTATTCTGCTCCCCACTCTGTCTCTCACCACCTCCCCATCCCACTTCCCCCAGTTCTTCTATGCAAATATAAATAAATCTTAAAAATATATAAATGAAAATATTGGAGGAAGAATGTCTAAGATTGTAATTTCATCCTATATAAACATAAGAAAATTCAAACATGCTTATTAAAAAGATATAAGCAATCAGCCGAAGACAAAATAATGTATGCCACAGATGGTGGGAAGTGTTTGCTTTTAAGGAAAAAAAAAATAGATCTAATCACAAAAGGCAAAAGGTAACAAAGGAAAAATATATGTGCAATTAGATAGTAATGCATATAAAAGACAATTTATTACTATTAAGAATACAGAATAACTTTCATGTTTAAAAGGCAATGAATTGGGGGACAAAATATAAACAACGAATAGATTGGCCACTAAATCATAAACTCTTACACAACTTAAAAAATATCTGTACAGGGCCTCCCCCAGTGGCGCAGCGGTTGAGCGCTGGGCTGCGAAGCTGCCTGCAGCCTCTGCAGTGCCGGTTCGATCCCCAGCCACCGGCGAGGGTCCCACATGGCGCGCAGACCTCTCCTGCTGCCCGCTGCTCCCCTCTGCAGTGTATTTCATCAGTCTGTCTGTTCTGCTCCCCGCTCTGGCTCTGGTGAATCCTCTCACCCTCCCACGCTCCTGACTGTACCCAGTGCTTATATAAATAAATAAATCTTTAAAAAAAAATCTGTACAAAACTAAAGAAACAAATAGCAATCATAAATCCAGTTTAAAAGTTATGATTCTTTGTTTGAAAGTTAAAAACATAAATACAAACATGCAAGCCCCAGTACATAAATAAAATGCTTAATTATAGAGACAATTTGCAATACAGATGGTCAATTAATAGCACAGCCAAAATTATATTCACTATCCCAGGTAATAAAATAATAACCCTTTATCATAAGCCTGTTTGCTTATTAAATGAAAAGGTTACTTTTTCATGGGAATACTCAATGTGGTAGAATAAATTATAAAATCTATGTCTCAAGAACGCAGTTGCAAGATAATAGCTACCTCTATGGAGCTCAAGCTTTCTAATGCATACAGAACATGCTCAAATAAACCCCGTCTTTATTTTTTTTTTATGTCCACACTTTTATGTTCACACTTACTGCACAGCCCTCACAAAATACTCTATTTTCATATTCTTAACTGTAAAACTCTTTGGAAATCTTCAAATTTTACTGGCAAGCCTATGCCTTTCATTCCTTCTTTAGGCTTACCTAAATGAATTTTTATTCACATTAATTTTCAACAACATTTCTGTATTGCTGAGGTCAACAGACACTTCTTTTCTAATGTATTTTATAAATTGATTATAAATCAATTGGTTATTCAAGCAAACAACAAGAATCTTGGTTCTTCCATTCGCTCTGATTCTTTCCTGAATTATCTACTGGGTTCTCAGACTCACCGGGATTGGGTCAATGTGGAGAAGTCAGAAATATTCCCTGGGTGGAGACTGAAGCTGCTGCAGGACAGGACAGCAGGAAGGAGCCTTAACTCTTGAACCAGACATAGGAATTCAAATGCAGACACCATGTCTCCTCCAACTCAAAGTGCTCATGGACTGCAGGAGTGAATATATTTACAGCTCTATATACCTGCTGTATCTACTTCATATATGTGCTCATTAGACACACTTCCTATTGCTACTTCAATTTCTAAGCACATCATTTCCCTGTGGGAACAGATATGGACAGAAAGGAAATTTTTCCTGCTGAACGATTCCCAAGAGATCAGGTAAAAAGTCAGGTGAATCCAGTTTTTATTATTCCTTCTTCATGAACTGTCTTGGCTTGTAGAGATCAAATGTTGAAACTTTTCACAACCAAGAATGATTTTTTTTCAAATATAAGACAAACAAGCTATGTGACTAGGCCCCTTGAATCTCAAAGGCATTGACTTGTGGTGGGAACACAGCTCCTCATATCTTCAGGAAATTGTTATTTCTTTTCCAACCAGGGAAAAGAAATATAATGTCTTTATATGTCTTTATAATGAAATATCATGTAAAATAATCCTTGACTTCTTGATTTTTTTTTATCACAACAAGTAGGGATTTCATGTTATTTTTTTTTTAACAGTAATATGATTTATTAAATGGTGGGGCAATTTAAATTTGCTAAGTTACAAGTTTTCTTTTCAAGATTGATTTTTTGTCTTTTATTTTTTTAGAAATTATTTTATTTTATATAATTCTTACATCATTTTTCATTTTTGCATAATGTATGCATTTTCATACAATTCCCACCCACTTTTTCTGACCCTAATCCCTCTTCTTCTCTCCCTGCACCCCACTGTATTGTGTCTCTGCTCTGTAGTTGGTTGTTGATTTTGATTTTTACTTTATTGCAATTAGTCTTTTTCCTGGTCTCTTATTTAGGTTTTCTAAATTCCTGCTGTGAGTGAGACTATCCGGTATTTTTCTTTCTCTTTCTGGCTATTTCGCTGAACATGATCCCTTCCAGCTCCATCCATGTTGCTGCAAATTGCATGAGTTTATCTTTTTTGATTGCTGAGTAATATTCCATTGTGTATATATACCACACCTTCTTGAGCCAGTCATCTATTTTGGTGCATTTGAGTTGTTTCCAAGCTTAGCTATTGTAAATAGTGCTGCTATACACATAAGGGTGCAGGTGCCCTTTTGATTTAATGTTTCTTTGTCCTTTGGGTGAATACCTAGGAGTGGAGTTGCTGGATCATATGGAAGCTCTATCTTTAGTAGGTTAAGAAATCTCCATGCAGCTTTCCATAGTGGTTGGACCAGTTTGCACTCCCATCAACAGTGCAGGAGAGTTACTGTTACTCCACAACCTTGCCAACATTTGTTGTTGCTAGTTTTTTTTTTTTTAATATGTGCCATTCTCACTGGTGTGAGATGGTATCTCATTGTAGTTTTGATTTGTATTTCCCTGATTACAAGTGATGTTGAACATTTTTCATATGCCTGTTGGCCTTTTGCATTTCCTCTTTGGAAAAGTTTCTTTTTAGCTCTTTTGCCCATTTTTTGACTGGATTATTTTCTTTGTTTTTGTTGAGTCTCACCAGCTCTTTGTAGATATTTGTGATCAGTCCTTTATCATTAGTGTTATGTGCAAAAATTTTCTCCCAGTCAGTGGGGTTTCTCTTTGTTCCAGTTATTGTCTCTTTTGTTGTGCAGAAGCTCTTTAATTTGATGTAGTCCCAGCTGTTGATTTTGCCTTCACTATCACTGCTTTGGGTGATGTGTCTGTAAAGATGTCTTTGAGATGCATGTCATGTAGTGTTTCGCCTGTATTTCCTTCTACATATTTTATGGTTTCAGGTCTTATGTCTAGTTCTTTAATCCATTTTGAGTTGGTTTTTTGTGCATGGTATGAGGTAGTAGTCAAGCTTCATTCTTTTGCATGTAGTGACCCAGTTTTCCTAGCACCATTTGTTGAACAAACTTTCTTTGCTCCAAAGCACATTCTTTGCTCCTTTGTCAAAGATTAGTTGACCATAAATCTGTGGATTTATTTCTGGGTTTTCTATTCAGTTCCATTGGTCTGTGTGTCTGTTCTGGTTCCAATACCATGCAGTTTTGATTATTGTGGCTTTGTAATATAGATTGAAATCTGGGAGTGTGATACCTCCATTCCCTTCTTTTTTTTTCTCAGGAGAGCTTTGACTATTTGGGCTTTTGGTGATTCCATATGAATTTCATGAATATTTGTTCGATTTCTTTGAAGACTGTCATTGAAATTTTATTGGAATAGCATTGAATCTGTATATTGCTTTTGGTAGGATGGCCATTTTGATAATGTTAATTCTTCAAATCCATAAGCAGGGGATGTCTTTCCATTTCTTTGTGTCTTCTTCTGTTTCTTTTAACAGTGTATTATAGTTTTCTTTGTATAGGTCCTTTACCTCTTTTGTTAGATTTATTCCCAAGTTTTTGGGGTTTTTTTGTTTCAATCATAAAAGGGATAGTTTTTTTTGATTTCTTCTTCTTCAGATTTATTGCTTGTGTATAGGAAGGCTACTGATTTTTGCATGTTGATTTTGTATCCTGCTACTTTAGTAAGCTGATTGATTAGCTTAATTAGTTTTTCTGTGGAGTTTTTGGGGTTCCCCATGTATATTATATCATCTGCAAATAGTGATAGTTTAACTTCTTCCTTCCCTATTTGGATTCTTTGTATGTCTTTTTATTGTCTTATTGTTCTGGCTAGGACTTCCAGTATTATATTGAAAGCAGTGGTGAGAATGGACATCCTTGTCATGTTCCAGATCTTAATGGAAATGCTTTTAGCTTTTCGCCATTGAGATTGATGCTGGCTATGGGCTTGTCATATATGGCCTTTATGATGTTGAGGTATGTTCCTTGTATCCCGAGAATTTCAAGGGCCTTTATCATAAATGGGTGTTGTACTTTGTCAAAAGCTTTCTCAGCATCTATTTATATTATCTTATGGTGTTTATATTTCTTTTTGTTGATGTGTTAGATTACATTGATTGATTTTCAGATGTTGAACCATCCTTGTGTCCCTGGAATAAATCCTACTTGGTCGTGGTGAATTATCTTATGGATACATTGTTGGATTCTGTTGGCAAGGATTTTATTGAGGATTTTTGCATCAGTGTTCATTAGAGAGATTGGCCTGTAGTTTTCTTTTTTGCGTTGTCCTTGTTCGGTTTTGGTGTTAGTGTAATGCTGGCTTCATAGAACGTGTTTGGTGTTACCCCTTCTCAATTTTTTGAAAGAGTTTGTGCAGGATAGGCACTAATTCGTTTCTGAATGTTTGGTATAATTCATTTGTAAATCCATCAGGTCCTGGGCTTTTGTTTTGGGGAGGTTTTTGATTATCATTTCAATTTTGCTGCTTGTAATTGGTCTGTTTAGGTGTTCTATTTCTTCTTTATCTAGCTTTGGGTGATTGTAGAGTTGTTAGAATTTGTCCATCTCTTCTAGATTGTTGAATTTGTTTGCATATACCTATTCACAGTAGTTTCTGATTATGTTTTTTATTTCTGCTGTGTCTGTTGTGATTTCTCCTCTTTCATTGATGATCCTATTTATTTGTGCTTTCTCCCATTTTTCCTTTGTGAGCCTGGCTAGGGGTTTGTTTATTTTATTTATTTTTTCAAAGAACCAACTTTTGATTTCATTTATCTTTTGGATTGTTTTTTTAGTTTTGATTTCATTTATTTCTGCTTTGATTTTTATTTCTTTTCTTCTACTGGTTTTAGCTGTTCTTTTTCTAGTTCTTTGAGCTTTGAGATTCGGTTGTTTCTTTGAGTTCTTTCTTGTTCCTTGATGTGAGCCTCTATTGCTATATATTTTCCTCTTATTACTGCTTTTGCTGCATCCCATTTAGGAAATTGGTGTCCTCTTTGTCATTCAACTCAAAGTATTTTTCAATTTCTTCTTTGATCTCCTCATTAGTCAAGTGTTCTTCTAGTAGTGTAGTTTCCAATCTCCATGAGGTAGGAGACTTCCTTGCCTTCTTTTTATTGTTTATTTCTAGTTTGATGCCTTCATGTTCAGAGATGATGGTTGGTATGATTTCAGTCTTGGTGTATCTGTTGAAGTTTGTCTTCTGTCCCAATATGTGATCGATCCTGGAGAATGATTTGTCTGCTCTTGAGAAAAACGTGTACTCAGATTTTTTTGGGTTTAGTGTTCTATAGATGTCTGTTAAGCCCATGAGCTCTAGATCCTTATTTAGAGGCTTAGTGTCTTTACATATTTTTTGTGTCATTGGTCTATCTATTGTTGATAGTGGTGTATTGAAGTCTCCTACTACATACGTGTTTTCTCTGATGTCTGTTTTCAGAGATGATAGTAGTGTCTGATATATTTTGGTGCTCCTTCATTTGGTGAGTATATGTTAATGAGTGTTATTTCTTCTTGAATAGTGTCCCCTTGATCATAATGTAGTGACTGTCAGGGTCTCTTTTTACTTTTTGAGTTTGAAATCTGTTTTATCTGATATAAGTATAGCTGTTCCTGCCTTCTTTTTTGGTCCATTTGCTTGTAGGATTGTTTTCCATCCCTTTACTTTGAATCTACTTTTATGTTTTGTAGCTAAATGTGTTTCCTGGAGACAGCAAAAGGTTGGGCTTTTTTCTTAATCCAGCCTGCGACTCTGTGTCTTTTTGATGGAAGAGTTTATTCCATTTACATTTAGAGTTAATATTGATATGTCAGCATCTGTATTTGCCATTTTGTTTGTCTTTCCTTCAATTTTATTTATTTATTCTTTTAATAACTTTTTTTTTCTTTTCTTTTTTTTTGGCCTTCTTTTGTTGTTATTCATCCCTCTGTTGGTTCTGGCTTTAGGACTCCTTGTAGTATTTTATGGAGTGGGGGTTTAGTCATAATGAAATTCCAGAATTTCTGTTTGTCTGGGAAGGTCCTTATTCTTTCTTCATAGAGGAAGGAAAGCTTTGCAGGCAGAGTATTCTTGGTTGGCATTTGTTGTCTTGGAGTCTGTTGACTATGTCCCTCCACTCTCTCCTTGCCCGTAGTGTTTCTTTGGAGAAGTCTAATGTCAGCCTGATTGGTTTTCCTTTGCATGTTATCTTTCCTTTATATGTTATCTTCCCTCTTGTTAGCTTCATTATTTTTCCTTTGTCTTGGATTCTCGAGAGCTTTACTGTTATGTGTCTTGCTGTATTTTTCCTTTCATCATGGAATTTTGGTGTTCTTCTTGCTTCTTGTATGTCTATTTTCAGCTCCTTCTTCACATTTGGGAAGTCCTCTTCAATTATTTCCTTGAATATTTTCTGTGTTCCTAGATCTCTCTCTTCTCCTACTGGGAATCCTATAACTCTTATATTTCCTTTCCTCATGGAGTCAGATAGTTCCCAGCGTCTTTCTTCATTCTTTTTCATTTGTGCTTCTCTTTCCTTTTCTGTTTTGGTTCTTTTTATTTCTGTGTCTTCGAGAGTGCTTATTTGTTCTTCCATTTCATCTATTCTGTTATCACTGCCATTCCCAGAGTTCTTTATCTCTTCCATTAATCCTTTGATCTCCTGCATTTCCTTCACTTCCTCTTTAGGGACTCATTTCATTCTTCTGATTGTTGTTTTCCTCAATGACTTCTGTCAGTTTTTTTAATCATGGCAATTTTTAATTCACTTTCTGGAAGGCTCAGAAGTTCTTCCAAGTCACTGTTGTTGCAATCTGGTGGGTGGTTTTCTTTTTGTGGTGTGTCTTTTTCCTGAGGACTTGCTTGGTTGCATGTAGTTTTTCTTCTCCCTGCTGCTTGTTTTCTAATTTGTCCTATGCATTGGCACACTGTGTCTCTGGTACTGGCCGACATCTTTTTGGTGTGCTCTTTCTGGGATGTCAGAAACTAGTGGTCCAATAGAGTCAAAAACTGTCTGAATTCTGGTAGAGCAGTAGTACTGTGAATATGTTAGTGGTTGCTGTCACAGAGAACCTCCTTCTTCTGTATTTATTTAATTCTAAGGAGGGTCTTATGGTCCCACAGTCTACACTGTGGTAGCAGGATTGCCCGCTGCACTCCAAATCGCTGGATCCCCATCTGGGCTCAGACTGATACCCAGAGTGCCGGGCTTGTGGAGGCTTTTCAGCTCACTGGCTTGTGGGGTCTTTTCAGCTCACCTCTGGCTGTGGGTGCAGCCCTTTTCCAGCTCCACACAGTCTAGGTGTGTTGCGAACACACCAAAGGTCACTGATCTAAGATGGGGAGTAGGGAGTGCCCATCTGTCTGCCCGTGGTCTGCCCTGGGGCTGTCTGATCCCCCTCTGGGCTCTGGCGGCCAAATGGGGCCTGGCTTGTGGGGGCTTTTCAGCTCATCTCTGGCTGTGGACACAGCCCTTTCCCAGCTCCATGCAGTCTAGGTGTGTTGCAGACACACAAAAGTTCCCTGATCTAAAATGGCGAGATGGGATGGCACTTCAGTGCACCCTCGGTGGGTCTGCCAGGGTGCTGACTGGATCCCCCTCTGGGCTCTGGTGGCTAGATGGGGACTGACTTGTAGGGGCTTCAGCTCACCTCTGGCTGTGAACGTAGCCCTTTCCCAGCTCCACGCAGTCTAGGTGTGTTGTGAACATGCCAAAGGTCCCTGATCTAAGATGGGGAATCAGGAGGGCACTTCTGTGCACCCTCGGTCTCTATTTTTGTCTGATATTAGTGTATCCATTCCTGCTCTTTTGCCTACTATTTGGATGACTTTTTAAACAATTCTTTTACTTTTGATCTATGTGTAATTTTAGACTTAAACAAGTCTATTGTAGTGAGCATGTAGTAAGATCATGTTTTGTTTTTGTTTTTTCAGAACTGAGTTTTCATTAAGATGATTCTTAAAAACAAATATCCATGCCAGTGAGGGTGAGTGAAGGTGGGAGAGTATAGTCTTAATGTGTAGAGAAAGGAAGGGGGAAGAAATTCTGCTTTATTGGTAATAAAGCTCCAAGTTCATCCCACCATAGATTTCAGTCTTCCAGAGACATGTGGTCCTTGAAAATCATGTGCCACTTGTTGGATAATCTCATTCTAATGGGTGCTAGTTTGGATGGCATGGATCATGTAAGTTCTAATCTTCCTATTAAGTCCTCAGGATGTTCCCTGAAGGAACTCATTCTTCATCTACTCAGAAAGGGGACTCCCCAGGCACCATGACTAACATGGTAGGGGATGACTAGGGCACTGAGTGGTGACACTTTTACATGGAAACTTTTTTTTTAAGATTTATTTATTTATTTATACAAGAACCGGGGTACAGGCCAGATGCGCGGGAGGGTAAGAGGATTCACCAGAGACAGAGTGGGGAACAGAACAGGCAGGCTAAGGGGAGCAGTGGGCGAGACAGGAGAGGTCTGCCACGCCATGTGGTACCCTTACCCGCTGGCCAGCCAGGATTGAACTGGCACTGCAAAGGCTGCGGACAGCTGCACTCAACCACTTGTGCCAACAGGGGAGGCCCTACATGGAAACTTTTGAAATCTGTTCAGGAAAGATCCTTCAAAGATCCATCAACTCCCTAGATAATTTTCAACACCATCTGGGGCATATGCCATTGCCAACTAGGCAACTGGGAGAGAATCCCACAGGATTTATTAATAGCAACTGTGATAGTAACAGAGTTGGAAATGCAGAAAACATAAGTATATCTATCCCACGTTCAACCATTCAAGCCAAAGGCTAGGCAACACTAGGATTTCATGTTACATATATATGTATATAGCTGAGTAATATTCCATTGTGTACACACACACACACACACACACACACACATATCACATCTTCTTTACCACTTACCTGTCTTTGGGTATGTAGGTTGTTTCCATAGTTTGGCTATTGTCAATATGCTGAAGTGAATATTAGAATGCATATATCCCTTCCAATTAGTGTTTTTATATTGTTAGGATAGATACCTAGAGAGGAAATTTTGGATCATATGGCATATCTATTTTAATATTTTGAGAAACATCCATACTGTTTTTCATAGAGTCTGGAATAGTCTATATAATTCAACAGCAGTGTACCAGGGCTGCTTTCCCCTCCCCCTCAAAAAGGGATTTTTCTCTGCTCTTTTTGAAATGGGCCAAACTCACGGGTGTGAAGTGGAACATTAGGCTTTTGATTTGTATTTCCTCAGCAATAAATGATGATGAACATTTTTTATGTGCCTATTCGCCATCTGTATATCTTTGGAGAAATGTCAATTTAGTTGTGCCCATGTTAAGGGAGCAAATTTGGAAGTGTGATATCTATGTATCTCTACTTTTTTGTCAAGGCACTTTGGCTCAAGGTCTTTTGTGGATTCATATACATGTCAGTAATATTTGATCTATACTTTGAGAAAATTCCATTGAAACTTTGATAAGGATTGTATAGGGATACACACACACACACAGACATACACATACACATACATATAAAGCTTGCTTCTAGGACTCTCCTCAGATATGATGAGTTCTACAGGGGCTTATCACCCATGGGCCTACTTCTAGGACCTGTCCTAGGACTTGCTGAATTCTGCCAACAACCTCTGGAAGGGCTACTTCCAGACCTATTCCAGAGCCTGCTGAGGCCTGTGCGATGCTAGCTTTTACAGTTACATGGTCTGCTTCCATGTCCTTTCCAGTGTTTACTGAATTCTGCCAATGCCTACGTTTTTGGGGGCTGCTTGCAGGACCTAACCTAGAGCTCATCATGCTTGGAGGCTTACTATCACAGGTCTTCTTCTTGGTCCATTCCCAGGGCTTGCTGAGTTCTAATGAAGGCGACCACCAGTGGGTCTGTTTCCAGGATCCAGCCAGAGCTTTCTGAGGTCTCTTAGGTATTTATTTATTTATTTATTTATTTATTTATTTTCATTTATCAAAACTTTTTTATTCATACACAGCAATTATAGCTTGAAAACAAACTTTAATCTTTGCTACAAGATACTTCTTAGTTAAAGGCAATTATAGATGCGTTAAACAAATATCCAACAAAGAGCATTCAGCAAATGCTAACCAGACATTGTGGTTTTCAGGGCACAGCATAGTGAGAGGCATGCACACTGCTCTGTGGGGTTCAGCTTCTATTACCATTTTAACTTATCACATTACTTAATTATTTTTGATGAGATTACAAATTGGATTTAAAAATTTTCTGTTTTAGTTTATTGTTTGCACAGAAAATGCAAAAGACTTTTTGCATATTGATTTTGTAGCCTATCAACTTAATATACTGAGTTATTTTTAAAATAGCTTTCTTTTAGACAAATCTAATAGTTTTCCCAGTGGAGTCATTAGGGTTTTCCATGTGTGTCACCTGCAAAGAGTGGTAGTTTTACTTCTTCATTTTTTATTTGGATCCCTCTTATTTTTTTGTCTTGCCTAATTTCTCTACCTATGGCTACAATATTATGTTGAATATCAATGATGAGATTGGGATCTTTGTCTTGCACCTGATTTAAAGGAAAATCTTTCAGTTTTTCACCAATGAGTATGATGTTAGCTCTAGGTTTGACATATATGGTCTTTATTATATTGAAGTATGTTCTTTCTGTCACCATTTATTGGACAACTTTATAAGAAATGGATGTTGGACCTTGGCAAATACACCCTCTGCATCTATTTATATTAATATGAGTTTTATCTTTTCTTTTGTTAATGTGGTGATGACATTGAATTATGGATTAAACCATTCTTGAATCCCGGGTATAAATCATACTTTGTCATGGTGTATGATTCTTTTACTGGACTGTCTAATATGATTTTCAAAAAAATTATTGAGTATTTTTGTTTTTATATTTTTATTTTTATCTTATTTTTTTAAATTTTATATATTTACATCATACTTCATTTTTGTACAATATGTGCTTTCTCATCTCAGTTATAGTCCCCATGAAATTCCCACCACTAATTCACCCATGTACCATCACCATAGTCCTTTGTGCTCTTCCCACTCCTGTTTTGTTCCTACTCCTACCCTCCTGAAAAAATGTCTCTGGTTTATAGTTGCTTTTATTTTCACTTTATTATAATTACTTATTTATCCCCTGATATTCTGGTATTTTTTTTTTCTTTCTGGCTTATTTCATTGACCATGATCCCTTCCAGCTCCATTCATATTGCTGTGAATGGCATGAGTTTATCTTTTTTGATTGCTGAGTAATATTACATTGTGTATATATACCACATCTTCTTGAGCCAGTCATCTATTTTGAGGCATTTGTGTTGTTTCCATAGCTTAGCTATTATAAATTGTGCTGCTATAAACATATGGGTGAGGTGCCCTTTGCAATTATGTTTCAGTGTCTCTGGGTAAATACATAGGAGTGGAATTGCTGGATCATATGGAAGCTCCATCTTTAGCAGGTTGAGGAATCTCCACACAGCTTTCCATAGTGGTTTGCACTCCCACCAACAGTGCAGGAGAGTTCCTTTTACTCCACATCCTCGCCAACATTTGTTGTTGCTAGTTTTTTTAATATGTGCCATTCTCACTGGTATAAGATGGTATCTCATTGTAGTTTTGATTTGCATTTCCCTGATTGACACTGAATATTTCCCAAATGACACTGAATATTTTTTCATATGCCTGTTGGCCATTCGCATTTCCTCTTCGGAGAAGTTCCTTTTTAGCTCTTCTACCCATTTTTTGACTGGATTGTTTACTTTGTTTTTGTTGAGATGCTTCAGCTCTTTGTAGATTTTTGTGATTTTTGTTTTTGTTGAATTTTGCCAGTTCTTTGTGATCAGTCCCTTATCATTAGTATTGTGTGCAAAAATTTTCTCCCAATCAGTGAGGTGTCTGTTTGTTTTGGTTAATGTCTCTTTTGCTATACAGAAGCTCTTTAATTTGATTTAGGCCCAGCTGTTTATCCTTTCTTTCACTATCTTTGCTCTGGATAATGTGTCTTTAAAGATGTTATTGAGGTGTATGTCAGTAGTGTCTTGCCTATTTTTTTCTTCTATATATTTTATGGTTTCAGGTCTTACGTCTAGTTCTTTAACCCATTTTGAGTTGTTTTTTGTGCATGGTGTGAGGTATTAGTCTAGCTTCATATTTTTGCATGTAGCAGTTCTTTACTCCATTGTATATTCTTTGCTCCTTTGTCAAAGATTAGTTGTCCATAAATCTGTGGGTTTATTTCTGGGTTTTCTATTTGATTCCATTGGTCTGTGTCTGTTCTTGTTCCAGTACCATGCAGTTTTGATTATTATGGCTTTGTAGTATAGTTTGAATTCTAGGAGTGTGGCATGTCCATTCCCTTCCTCTTTAGTCAGGGGACTATATAGTCCTCTATAGTCTTTGGTCTATAGTTTTCTTTTTGTTATAACCTTGTCAGGGTATCTTTGGCCCTATAAAATGTATCCTCTTCTTCAATGTTTTTTGGAAAAACTTAAGAATTGTAGATATTATTTCATCTTTGAAGGGTAGGACTCAGCAGTGAAGACATATTTGGTTATGGATTGTTGTTTGTTTGGGAGATTTATAATAACTGTTTCAATTTCCTTGCTTGTAATTGTTCTATTTAAATTTTCTCTTTCTTCCTGATTCAATTTGGAGGTTGTATGCTCCTAAGAATTTTACATTTCTGTAGATTATCCAATTTGTTGGCATAAAATGTCCTTGGTATTCCCTACAATCACTTGTATTTCTGTTGTAATTTATCTTTCATTTCTTATTCTATCTGTTAGTTTACTCATTTTTCCCCTAATGAGCCTCACTAAATGTTTTTTTTTTGTTTATCTTTTCAATTAACCAGATCTTGATTTTAATGAACTTTTGTGCTGTGATTTAAAAATTCTATTAATAGAACAAATATTGCTGAAATTCATATGAAAAAAACCTCAAATAGCCAAAACTCTCCTTATTAAAAGGAGGAAGAATAGCGGCATTACACTCCCAGACTTCAAACTATACTTTAAAGACATAATAATAAAAACAGCATGGTACTGGAACAAAAACAAACACACAGACTAAAGAAATCAAACTGAAAACCCAGAAATAAAGCCACACATAGATGGTGAACTAACCTGTGACAAAGGAGCAAAGAATATACACTGGAACAAGGATAGTCTCTTCAATAAATGGGACTAGGAAAACTAGACTGCCACATTCAGAAGAATGAAACTAGACTATTACCTCACACCATACACAAAAAAACTCAAAATGTATAAAAGACTTGAATGTAAGACCTGACACCATAAAATATATGAAGAAAACAGACAAAACACCACATGACATA
The DNA here is from genome assembly GCF_014898055.3 of Talpa occidentalis. Classification (NCBI taxonomy): domain Eukaryota; kingdom Metazoa; phylum Chordata; class Mammalia; order Eulipotyphla; family Talpidae; genus Talpa; species Talpa occidentalis. Next base: position 38,059,183 of record NW_023601212.1, on the reverse strand, counting down.
TACTTCAGAAACATCTTTGAGAACTCATATCCAGAGGCAAAGAAAATGAAGGAAACAATAAACATCTGCAACAACATAAAACTAAAAATCTTCTGTACAGCAAAAGAGACAGTAACCAAAATGAAGAAATAACCTACTGAATGGGAAAAAAAACATTTGCACACCATACAATGGATAAGGGACAGATATCAAAGATGCACAAGAGCTTACACAACTCAGCAAAAACAAATCAAACAACCCAGTCAAAAAAATGGGCAAAAGAACTAAAAAGACACTTCTCTAAAGAAGAAATACAAATGGCCAACAGGTAAATGAAAAATGTTCATCAGCACCTGTAATTAGAGAAATGCGATTCAAAACCACAATGAGATACCACCTCACACCAGTGAGAATGGTCCATATTAAAAAAAAAAAAAAAACTGGCAACAACAAATACTGGCAAGGATATGGAGAGAAAGGAAAACTCTTACACTGTTGGTGGAAATGTAAACTGGTCCAGCCACTTTGGAAAGTTGTGTGTAGGACCCTCAAAATACTAAAAATGAAGCTACCATATGACCCAGTGATTCCACTCCTAAGAATCGAAACAAGGAACACAAAAACACTAATTTGAAAGGAATCTGTACTCCTATATTTATTGCAGTGCTATTTACAATAGCTAAGGTATGGAAAGAAGCTAAATGCCCTAAGACTGATGAATGGATCAAGAGGTTGTGCTATATATATACATAATGGAATGCTATTCATTGATAAAAATGATAAACTCATGCCATTTGCATCAACATGGATGGAGCTGGAAGGAATTAAGCTAAACAAAATAAATCAGAAGGAAAAAGAAAAATATAGGATGTTTTCACTTATAGGTGGAGTATAGGGGAACCAAACAAAGGGTCAGGAAAAAGACAAAACTTACAGGCAAACCATAGATCTAAGACATACAATAAGAGATGGGGAGAGAGAAGGGTCAAAACATGAGAAGGAAAAGCTCAAAGGCCTGTGGTGACAGTTCACATGTGCTGTGGTAGTGGGAGAGTTAGGGGACTACACCTAAGGGGAGAAATCAAATATTGTACAAAATGAACAATGATATAAGAAAAAAAAGCAATAAAATAAAATAGATTAGGGAACAAAAAATTAAAAAATAAAATTTATTTGAATTCTAGTGTTTTTTTATTTTCTTCCAGCTACTAGTTTTGAATTCATTTATTTTTCTTTTTCTAGTTTCTGAAGGTGTAGGGTTAGATTGCTTGATGATATATTTCTTGATTCTTTATATGGACATATATTACTGTAAATTTTCTTGTTAGTACTGCTTTTGCTGCCTCCATATGTTCTGATAGGGTCTTCATTTTCACTTCTCTCAAGTTATGTTTTTATTTCTCCTTGATTTTATTATTCACTTAGTAGTTAACAATAGCATTTTGCTTAGTCTCCACCTATTTTAGCTATTCATGCTGTATGTGATTGATTTCTAATTTGATACCGTTGTGATCAGAGAAGATACTTGATATGATTTCCATCTTCATGGATATATAGATACTTGTTTTGTGACCCAACATGTTTGTCTATACTGAGTAATGTCTCATGCGCACTTCAGAAGGTGTATTTGACTTTACTTGGTTGTGATACCCTATAATGTTCTACTATGCCCATCTGGTCTAATTCCTCATGTAAGGCTATTGGTTTTTTGTTGATATTCTGTATAGTTGATCTGTCCATTGATGTAATCAGGATGTTGAAGTCACCTAGTACTATTATGTTAATGTTATCTCTTTCTAGGTTTGTAAATAGTTGCTTTACATATTTTAGTGCTTTTTCATTTGGTGTGTATATATTGTTATGTCTTCCTGATAAATTGCTCCTTTAATAATTATATATTGTATACCCTGTCTCTTAATATCTTTTTTAGATGAAAGTTTATTCTATCTGATATATGTATGAGTGTCCTGAAATGCTTAGGTTGTAATTTACTTGCTGGATTGTTTTTCAAACTTTTACTTTGAGACTATGTTTATTTTGGAACACATATAGATTTCTTAGAGACAGCAGATAGTAGGGTTTTGTGTTCTGATGCAACCACCCACTTTGTGTCTTTTGATTTGTGAGTACAGGTATGTGATGTTCAGGAAATTATTGATATATAAGTACTTATTGCCATTTTGTTATGTATTTTCTGGGTGTTTTTGCAATTAGTCTCTGTTCTTTTGTCCTCATTCCCATCCCTTATATTTTGAAAGTTAGCTTTTGCTTGGTGCTTGGATTCTTTTTTATCATCTCCTTTATTTCTTCTAGGTATTTTTGTTTGAGATAATGATGTGGTTTGTATACAGTGTTATGTAATTGCAAACTTTCTTAAATTGAAAATAGCCATTTGAGTTCTTTAAACAAGTCTCCCATTTTTGTTCTCCTCTCCCCATATTTATTGTTTTTAGATACTTGTTGCTTCTAATTAGAGTTTCTTTTTGCTTTAATACTTTTTGCAAGTCTGCATTAGAGATGATGAATTCCTTCCACAGTTGTTTGCTTGCAAAGTTCTGTCTCTCTCTTTTCAATTCTGAGTTTAAGCCTACCTGGATAGAAGATTCTTGGATCACAGTTTTTCTTACCTTTTATCATGTTGAATGCAACATACCATTACCTTCTGGCCTGTAAGGTTTCCAGTGAGAAATTTGATGATAGTCTTCTGGGGATTTCCTTCTATGTGACTTTTTGTTTTTCTCTAGCTGCCTTTAGAATTCCCCCATTACCTTTATTTTTATTCATTTTAATTATAATGTGTCTGGTTGTATCTGTATGAGCTTATTTTGTTAAAAACACTGAGCTTTCTGGATCTGGATGTTTGCTTCCTTCAAGAGTTTGGGATGTTTTCAGCTATTATTTCTTCAAATAGGATTTCTTTTTTTTTTTTTAAACCACTATGATGTGGACTTTTTTCCTCTTGTTTTCCCTTACATCTCTAAAGTTGTCTTCATTTTTCTTAATACTTTTCTGTTTTTGTTGATCTTTTTGGATGATTTCTACTATCCTACCTTAGGTCTCACTGATTTGTTCCTCAACCTCCTTGAGTCTACTGATGAGTCCTTGTATTTTTAAGTTCAACTATTGCATTCTTTATTTCTGACTTCTTTTGGAGATTTTTCATATTTTCTTGTTGCATTTCTCTTTTTTAAAATCCATTTTTTAAATTTCAGTAAGCATCATTAAGAATGTTGCACAGAAGTCTTCTGACTAAACAGTTTTGTCTTGATCTATTGATTGGAGGGAGTTTCTCTGTCTGCTCATTCTGTTTAATGCTCTATGATTATTTTTACAGATTAAACTACATTGTTTTCCTTCCCACTCCTGTTGTCATTATCTGATGCTAGATTTGTAGGTACAGAGTTTTGAATACTGTGTTTTTGTTTTCATATAATTGAAAGCTGTCATCAATAGAATGATTTGAAGTCAAGTGTTATCACAAAGTTGTGGTACAAAAACCCAGCCTACAATATGAGAACCAAATATGGAGGTATATAGTTTGCTGCAGAAAACTGCTAAGATTATAAGCGTCATTCAGTACTCCATCCACTTGAGCCAAGGGAGTGACCTTTAATCATACTATGCTTATGACTGGTCAGGGCAGGCAACTGGGGGTATTCTCCCAAAACCCCAGACTCTGATTCCTCGGCTCCAGCCTAATTCTGACTTTAACAAGTTTTGCTGGCATTTTCTTTCCCCTGAGATTCTGGCATGAGCAGATTGGCCACAAAGTTGTGGGCTTGAGGTACAGGCAGGCACCATAAGAAAAATTGCATATTAGGCACTAGTAAGGTTATAATTGGCTATCAAGACTGAGGAGGAGGGACTGGTGCTTCAGCCAGTGTTATTTTGGGGAGTGCTTGTCCAGCTGCAGTGGGCCATGAACAAAGGAAGCCCAGGAACTTGGGTGGGGGAGGGCAGATACCTTTCAGGACTGGTAGTCGACTGTCCCAGTTGTATCAGCTTAGTGCCTTCAGAGCAGTCAATGTTCCTTATGTAAGCAGTGCATTTTGCCAAGCTGTAGTACACTAGAAGTTCAGGAAAGTCTCAGTAGTTTGGGTGGGAGAAGAGAGTATGCTTTTCAGGATCACCAATCTAGCCATCTACAACCCTAGGCTTGACGGCTCAATTCCTGTTCATTAGTCAGTGCTATTTATAGAAGTGGCATTCACACATATTCAGTGGATTAGGAAAACAGGGAAGCTTGTGGGAGAGGGCCATGTTCTTTCTGAGTTGTTAAGCTAGCTGCCAGCAGCCCTAGTCTTCAGGGCCATGCCTTCCCAGCAGTCAATGTTCCCTAGGGGAGACAGGGTGGTGGTTCTTGCTGTGATCACCAGCAGTGATCTAGGAGTCAAGGGGAATTAGGATGAAATTTGTAGCTGATAGAGGCTGAGGCTTGACGTGCTGGAAATAAATGTTCGTGATTTTTCAAGGGGTGGGGAATGGGACCTCCATCTGCCAAACCAGGCTGTGAAAATTCTCAGGACTCAAAGTCCAAACACAGTGTAGATCCTCCACTCCCCTCTACTTCTAGAGATGTGTGCATCCAGAAATCCTGACCCTCCACTCTTTCCTGCTCTGTCCTTGTTACACGCTCCACCTGAGCTATGTTGTCTGTCAGCTCTGCCCTCCCCACCCCAACTCTGTCAGCATCATGGACATTTGTACATCCACCTTCAATAATACAGATGTGTGGGTTATCAAGAATCATTGAATGATAAATTGATGCAAAATATATGAGGTATTTTATTGTTTTCTGCATGTATATACATGAAGAGATATTTTCCTGACAGCCTTATTTTGACAAGTCTTCTGGGCATCTATTCTTAATTTTGTTATTGCCTTCCTTTTCCTAGCCTCGTCTTGCTTGTTCCTCTTTCTCAACTTGCTTTATATGTGCTGTTTAGTTGTTTTTTGGGCGGAATTTTATCACTTTTTTTTAAAGATTTATTTATTTATGCATACAAGAGCTGGGATACAGGCCAGAGATGTGGGGTGAGGGAGTGAGAGGATTCACCAGAGACAGAGTGGGGAACAGAACAGGCAGATTGACTGAAGTACACTGCTGAGGGGAGCATCAGGCAAGTCAGGAGAGGTCTGCTGCGCCATGTGGGTTGCTCCCTGGCTGGCCAAAGATCGAACTCGTGCTGCAGAGTCTGCGGACAGCTTCATAGTGCGGTGCTTAACCACTTGTGCCACCAGGGAGGCCCCAATTTTCTCACTTTTTAATGTGGGCTTATATTGCACTGTTTTTCTCACCTCTTAATATCAATTTTGCTATATTCCATAAGTTCTGAAAGCTTGTGTCCTCATTTTCATTAATGTATTTTAATGTCACCTTTAATTTCATCTTTTATCCAATAACAATTAAGCAGCATAAATTTTAGTCTCCATTACTTATGTTTTCTACAGGTCTTCATTAATAGTTGATTTATACTTTTATGGCCACATGGTCAGAAAAACACCACATGATTTCAATCTTTGTAGTTTTGTTGACAGTTGACTTGTGTGCCAAAATATAGTTTATTATTGAAAATGTTCCATTCACAGCAACATGGGAGGAGCTGGAAGGGATTGTGCTCAGTGAAATAAGTCAAAAGGAAAAAGAAAAATATGGTTTCACTTATAGGAGGAATATAGAGGAAGCAAAGAAGGGATCAGAGGAAAAAAAGTAATTATAATAATTTAAAAATAAAAATCAACAGGCAGCTATAAATCAGAGACATACTACAGGAGAGGAGGAGGGAGGACTCAAAATGGGTGGGAAGAGCCCAAGGAACTATGGTGATAGGACACGGGTGAATGGGTGGTGGGAATTTTACCAGGAATACACATGAGAGGAAAAAGCATACATTGTACAAAAATGAAGAATGATGTAAAATATATTTAAAATTAAAAAAAAAAAGAAATCATGGTTGCTTCTCTTAGAAGAATGGGTTCCAAGAACAAAGTAATGTGTGCTCCCATTTAAAAGTAGTTTTATCTTAATCAAAAAAGATAAACTCATGCCTTTTGCAGCAACATGGATGAATCTAGAAGGGATTATGTTCAGTGAAATCAGTCACTAGGAAAAAGAAAAATATTGGATGCTTTCACTTATAGGAGGAATGTAGGAGAACCAAACAAGGGATTGGGGGAAAAAAGACAAAATTAGCAGGAAAACTACAAATTGGAGATATTCAGCAGGGGAGGGGGGAGGGAGGGTCTAAATGGGAGGGAGGAGCACAAGGGACTACGGTGATGGTTCACAGGTGTCTTGGTGGTGGGATTTTATGGGGATTACACTTGAGATGAGAAATCAAACTTGCACAAAAATGAACAACAATGTCAAAATATATAAATAAATACTTTTTTTTTAAATAATAAATTTTATTTTTATATTCCCCCATACAATTGCAAAAGCCCCATTCTGAACCCAATCCTTCCTTCCCGCCCCCACCCCCAAAAAGTGTCTCTGGTTCATAGTTTTTTGTTGATTTTGATTTTTACTTTCTTATAGTTATTCATTTTCCTGGTCCCTTATTTAAGTTTTCTAGATTCCTGCCATGAGTGAGACCATCCGGTATTTTCTTTTTCTTTTTGGCTTATTTCGCTGAGCATGATCCCTTCCAGCGCCATCCATGTTGCTGCAAATTGCATGTGTTTATCTTTTTTGAATGCTGAGTAATATTCCATGGTATATATGTACCACATCTTCTTGATCCAGTCATCTATTTTTGGGCATTTGGGCTGTTTCCAAAGCTTAGCTATTGTAAATAGTGCTGCTATAAACATAGGGGTGTAGGTGTTCTTTGGAATGGATGTTTCTGTGTCCTTTGGGTAAATACCTAGGAGTGGAATTGCTGGATCATATGGAAGCTCTATGTTTAGTAAGTCAAGAAATCTCCACACAGCTCTCCATAGTGGTTGGACCAGTTTGCACTCCCACCAACAGTGCAGAAGAGTTCCTTTTTCTCCACACCCTCGCCAACATTTGCTGTTGCTAGTTTTTTTTAATATGTGCCATTCTCACTGGTGTAAGATGGTATCTCATGGTAGTTTTGATTTGCATTTCCCTGATTACAAATGATGTTGAACATTTTTTCATATGCCTGTGGGCCATTTGCATTTCCTCTTCAGAGAAGTTTCTTTTTAGCTCTTCTGCCCATTTTTTGACTGGATTATTTTCTTTGTTGTTGTTGAGTCTCATCAGCTCTTTGCAGATATTTGTGATCACTCCTTTATCATTAGTGTTGGGTGCAAAAATGTTCTCCCAGTTGGTGGGGTTTCTCTTTCTTTTTGTTATTGTCTCTTTTGCTGTGCAGAAGCTCTTTAATTTGATGTAGTCCCAGCTGTTTATCTTTGCCTTCACTATCACTGCTTTGGGTGATGTGTCTGTAAAGATGTCTTTGATGTGCAAATCACAGTGTTTCGCCTATATTTCCTTCTATATATTTTATGGTTTCAGGTCTTATGTCTAGTTCTTTAATCCATTTTGAGTTGATTTTTGTGTATGGTGTGAGGTAGTGGTCAAGCTTCATTCTTTTGCATGTAGCAACCCAGTTTTCCCAGGACCATTTATTGAACAAACTTTCTTTGTTCCAATGCATAGTCTTTGCTCCTTTGTCAAAGATTAGTTGACCATAAATCTGTGGGTTTATTTCTGGATTTTCTATTCGATTCCATTGGTCTGTATGTCTGTTCTTGTTCCAATACCATGCAGTTTTGATGATTATGGCTTTGTAGTAGAGTTTGAAGTCTGGGAGTGTGATGCCTCCATTCCCTTCTTTTTTTTTCTGGAGAGCTTTGGCTATTCGGGGTTTTTTGTGATTCCATATGAATTTCATCAATAATTGTTCTATTTCTTTGAAGAATGACATTGAAATTTTGATTGGAATAGCTTTGAATCTATATATTGCTTTTGGTAGGATGGCCATTTTAATAATATTTATTCTTCCAATCCATGAGCAGGGGATATCATTCCATTTCTTTGTGTCTTCTTCTATTTCTTTTAACAGTGTTTTATAGTTTTCTTTGTATAGGTCCGTTACCTCTTTTGTTAGATTTATTCCCAAATATTTGATTTTTTTTTGTTTCAATAATAAAAGGGATGGTTTTTTTGATTTCTTCTTCTTCAGATTTATTGTTTGTGTATAGGAAGGCTACTGACTTTTGCGTGTTGATTTTGTATCCTGCCACTTTACTGAACTGATTGATTAGTTGAATTAGTTTTTCTGTGGAGTTTTTGGGGTTCTCTATGTATATTATCATATCATCTGCAAATAGAGATAGTTTGACTTCTTCTTTTCCTATTTGGATTCCTTGGATGTCTTTCTCTTTTCTTATTGCTCTGGCTAGGACTTCCAGTATTATATTGAAAAGCAGTGGTGAGAGTGGGCATCCTTGTCTTGTTCCAGATCTTAATGGAATTGCTTTCAGCTTTTCACCATTGAGAATGATACTGGCTGTTGGCTTGTCATAGATGGCCTTTATGATGTTGAGGTATGTTCCTTGTATCCCAAGAATTTCAAGGGCTTTTATCATGATTGGGTGTTGCACTTTGTCGAAAGCTTTCTCAGCATCTATTGATATTATCATATGGTTTTTATATTTCTTTTTGTTGATGTGTTGGATAACGTTGATTGATTTTCGGATGTTAAACCATCCTTGTGTCCCTGGAATGAATCCTACTTGGTCGTGGTGAATTATCTTATGGATACATTGTTGGATTCTGATAGCTAAAATTTTATTGAGGATTTTTGCCTCAGTGTTCATTAGGGAGATTGGCCTGTAGTTTTCCTTTTTTGCGTTGTCCTTGTTCGGTTTTGGTATTAGTGTAATGTTGGCTTCATAGAACATGTTTGGTATTGTCCCTTCCTTCTCAATTTTTTGGAAGAGTTTGTGAAGGATAGGCACTAATTCATCTCTGAATGTTTGGTAGAATTCATTTGTAAATCCATCAGGTCCTGGGCTTTTGTTTTTGGGGAGGTTTTTCATTACGATTTCAATTTCGCTGCTTGTAATTGGTCTGTTTATGTGTTCTATTTCTTCTTTATCTAGATTTGGGTGATTGTAGAGTTGTAGGAATTTGTCCATCTCCTCTAGATTGTTGAACTTGTTTCCATATAACTGTTCATAGTAGTTACTTATTATTCTTTTGATTTCTGCTGTGTCCGTTGTGATTTCTCCTCTTTCATTTGTGATCCTGTTTATTTGTGCTTTCTCCCTTTTTTCCTTTGTGAGCCTGGCTAGGGGTTTGTCTATTTTATTGATTTTTTCAAAGAACCAGCTCTTGGTTTCATTGATCTTTTGGATTGTTTTTTTAGTTTCAATTTCATTTATTTCTGCTTTGGTTTTTATTATTTCTTTTCTTCTACTGGTTTTGGGGTTTGTTTGTTGTTCTTTTTCTAGATCGTTGAGCTTTGAGATTAGGTTGTTTCTTTGAGTTCTTTCTTGTTTCTTGATGTGAGCTTCTATTGCTATATATTTTCCTCTTATTACTGCTTTTGCTGCATCCCATACATTTAGGATATTGGTGTCCTCCTTGTCATTCAATTCAAAGAATTTTTTAATTTCTTCTTTGATCTCCTCATTAGTCCAGTGGTCTTCCAGTAGTGTGGTTTTTAGTCTCCATGAGGTAGGAAAGTTCCTGGCCTTCTTTTTATGGTTTATTTCTAGTTTGATGCCTTCATGGTCAGAAAGGATGGTTGGTATGATTTCAATCTTGGTGTATCTGTTGATGTTTGTCTTGTGCCCCAGTATGTGATCGATCCTGGAGAATGATCTGTGTGCGCTTGAGAAAAATGTGTACTCCGTTTTTTTGGGGTTTAGTGTTCTATAGATGTCTGTTAAGCCCAAATGCTCTAGGTTCTTATTTAGAGCTTTAGTTTCTTTACTTATTTTTTGTCTTGTTGATCTATCCATTGTTGATAGTGGTGTGTTGAAGTCTCCTACTACGTATGTGTTTTCTCTGATGTCTGTTTTCAGAGAGGACAACAGTTGTCTGATATATTTTGGTGCTCCTTCGTTTGGTGAGTATATGTTAATGAGTGTTATTTCTTCTTGAAGTATTGTCCCCTTGATCATAATGTAGTGACCATTGGGGTCTCTTTTTATCTTTTTGAGTTTGAAATCTGTTTTATCTGATATAATTATAGCTGTTCCTGCTTTCTTTTTTGGTCCATTTGCTTGTAGGATTATTTTCCATCCTTTTAACTTTGAGTCTATTTTTATCTTTTGTAGCTAAATGTGTTTCCTGGAGACAGCAAAAGGTTGGGTTTTGTTTCTTAATCCAGGCTGCAACTCTGTGTCTTTTTATTGAAGAGTTTATTCCATTTACATTTAGAGTTAATATTGATATGTTAGCATCTGTATTTGCCATTGTGTTTGTCTTTCCTTTGATTTTATTTATTTATTCTTTTAATAATTTTTTTTTGGCCTTCTTTCATTGTTATTCGTCCCTCTGAGATTCTGGCTTTAGGACTCCTTGTAGTATTTTTTGGAGTGGGGGTTTAGTTGTAATGAAATTCCGGAGTTTCTGTTTGTCTGGGAAGGTCCTTATTCTTTCTTCATAGAGGAAGGAGAGCTTTGCAGGATATAGTATTCTTGGTTGGCATCTGTTTTCTTGGAGTCTGTTGACTATGTCCCTCCACTCTCTCCTTGCCCATAGTGTTTCTTCAGAGAAGTCTGATGTCAGCCTGATTGGCTTTCCTTTGAATGTTATCTGTTTCTTCCCTCTTATCAGCTTCATTATTTTTTCCTTGTCCTGGATTCTTGGGAGCTTTACTATTATGTGTCTTGCTGTATTTTTCCTTTCGTCGTGGAAGTTTGGTGTTCTCTTGCTTCTTGTATATCAATTTTCAGCTCCTCCTTCACAATTGGGAAATTCTCTTCAGTTATCTCTTTGAATATTTTCTCTGTTCCTACATCTCTCTCCTCTCCTTCTGGTATTCCTATAACTCTTATATTTCCTTTCCTCATGGAGTCAGATAGTTCCCGAAGTCTTTCTTCATTCTTTTTCCTTCGTACTTCTCTTTCCTTTTCTGTTTTGGCTCTTTTTATTTCTGTGTCTTCAAGAGAACTTATTCGTTCTTCCATTTAATCTATTCTGCTTCCATTGCTTTTCCCAGAATTCTTTAGTTCTTCCATTAATTCTTTGATCTCCTGCATTTCTTTTACTTCCCTCTTTAGGGACTCAATTTCATTCTTCTGATCGTTCATTATTTTTCCCTTATCATTGTTTTCCTTTATGACTTCTGTCAGTTTCTTAATCACGGCAATTTTAAATTCTCTTTCTGGAAGGCTCAGAAGTTCTTCCAAGTTACTGTCGTTACAGTTTGGGGGCTGGTTTTCTTTTTGTGGTGTGCTTTTTCCCTGAGGAGTTGCTAGGTTGCGTGTGTTTCTTCTACTCCCTACTGTCTGTTTTCTAATTTGCCGTATGCGTTGGGACACTGTGTTGCTGGGACTGGCTGGCATCTTGGGTGAGCTTCTCTGCTCCCCTCTGGCTCCTCCGGGAGCTATCTGTCAGTTTCAAGCAGTCTTTACTGAAGAAAGGTCCCTGTTCTAAAATGCCGATGTGGGGACACACTTCCCTGTGCGCCTGGTCTGCCTTGGCGGTGGGTTCCCGCTCCCCCTCTTGGCTTGGACTGCAGGCCAGAGGGGGTCTGGCGTGGGCGAACTTCCCCCGCTCACCTCTGGCTCCTGAGGGAGCCTTCTGCAGGCAGTCTTTACTGAAGAAATGTCCCTGTTCTAAAATGGCGATGCGGGACACACTCCCTGCGCGTCCGGTTTCAGGCACACTCTTCTGCGTGCCTGGTCTGCCCCGGCTGTGGGTGCTCGCTCCCCCTGTGGGCTCAACTACTGGTTGGAAGGGGCCCGGCGTGGGCTAACTCCCCAGCTGGCCACTGGCTCCTCCAGGAGCCTCTGCTGGTTTCAAGTCGCTAGGTGGCGCCAGCGATCTCTCCTAGAGCCCTTGGGGAGCTGGTTTTTTTTTTTTTTTTTTCACCCCGTGGGACAGGGAACAGAGCGGGAATGGTAGGGTAAACCTCAACGGCTTTGGGGTGCTGTGTCTCCTTGTGCCCCACCGTCGTGGAGAACCCACGCCCCGAATTTTGTGCCCCGGGTCTCAGTTCCAAAGCCCTCAGGTCCAGGATGCAGGCTGTAGCCTAGTTCAGTGTCCACAGAATGGCATCTTTTGCACCCCGCTCCCGTGCCTGGGTGCCTGGTTCCTGGTTACTCAGTGAGGGACTTTCACCTCAGTGAGGGTCTTCGCACGCGTCTCCACACACGCCTAGGTTGCAGGCGCGGGGATCTGGGCAGCCGCGATCCCGATCAGCGTTTGCTTTTCAACCACGCTGTTTTTCCGTGTGATCCCAATCCGATCCGCCTTTGCTTTTCCAGCGCGCTGCTTTTCCGCACAAGCTTACCAGGCGGCCTGGGGCTGTGTGCTGGTGCTGGTCTCCTCCTGGGGGGGGTCTCTGTTTAATGGCGCCGGAGCTCACCTCCGCGGCGAATCCTGCAGGGTTCTCCGCAGCTCCAGTTCACGGGGTGTGGTGGCTGAAATAGTTCCTTTCACAGTCCCGCTTGCTGCGTAGTTTGTTCTTGTTGGTCGTTTTAGTTTGTTTTTTCCCTCCTCTCTGCTGGTCGGAGAGTGCCGACTTTGTGGGTGGGGGAGGGGAGCAGGGTTCTGCGCTTTCCTCCCTTCTGGTCCTCTTTTATGGCAACTTTCTTCTTCTGGTTGTTTGCTGGAGTCGTCCATTTATCTTCCCTGTCCCAGTTCTCACTGGGACCTGCCGCTTTTCCTCCCTATTAACTTTTTTTAATGGGAGATCTTACTCACAGCGTCTCCTCGCAGCCATGTTGCTCCGCCCTCTTCAGGGCTCTAGTGTCTTTGTTTATTTTTTGTCTCATTGATCTGTCCATTGGTGAGAGTGGGGTGTTGAAGTCTCCCACTATATATGTATTTTCTTTAATGTCTGTTTTCAGAGCTGATAATAATTGTCTAATATATTTTGGTGCCCCTTCATTTGGTGAGTATATGTTGATGAGTGTTATATCTTCCTGATGTATTATCCCCTTGATCATAAAGTAGTGTCCATCTATGTTTCTTTTTACCTTTTTTAATTTGAAGTCTATTTCATCTGATATAAGTATGGCTGTTCCTGCTTTCTTTTTTGGTCCATTTGCTTGTAGGATTGTTTTCCAACCTTTACTTTCAATCTATGTTTATCTTTTGTGTTTAAATGTGTTTTCTGGAGATAGTAGAAGGTTGGATTTTGTTTCTTAATCCAGCCTGCTACTCTGTGTCTTTTTATTGATGAGTTTAATCCATTTACATTTAGAGTAAATACTGATATGTTGGCATCTGTGTTTGCCATTTTGTCTTTTTTTGTGTGTGATTTTATTCCTTGCTTTCTTTATTCTGTTCTTCTTGTTCATTCCTCTGTTGGTTTTGGCTATAGGACTTTTTTTTCCTGGGCTTTAGGACTTCTTGTAGAATTTTTGGGAGAGGGGTTTTAGTTGTAATGAATTTCTGGAGTTTCTGTTTGTCTGAGAAGGTCCATATTTTTTCTTCGTAGAGGAAGGAGAGCTTTGCAGGATAAAGTATTCTTGGTTGGCATTTGCTGTCTTGAAGTTTGCTGACTATGTTACTCCATTCTCTTCTTGCCTGTAACATTTCTTCAGAGAAGTCTGAAGTGAACCTGATTGTTTTTCCCTTATAAGTTATCTGTTTCTTACCCCTTGCCAGTTTCATTATTTTTTTCCTTATCTTGGACTCTTGCAAGCTTTACTATTAGGTGTCTTGCTGTAGTTGTATTTTCATTGTGGTAATTGGGAGTTCTCCTCACTTCTTGTATGTTTGTATTCATCTCCTTTTTCATGCTTGGGAAGTTTTCTTCAATTATCTCCTTGAATAATTTCTCAGTTCCATTGTCTTTCTCCTCACCTTCTGGAATGCCTATAACTCTTACATTTCCTCTCTTCATGGAGTCTGATAATTGTCTAAAAGTCTCTTCATACTGCTTCATTTGCACTTCTCTCTCCTTTTCTCTTTTTGATCTTTTTATTTCTGTATCTTCTATAGTACTGATTCGTTCTTCCATTTCATCAATTCTGTTTTCATTGCTTTTCCCAGAGTTCTTTATCTCCTCTAGTAATCTTTCAATCTCCTGAGTTTCTTTTCTTTCCTTTCTTAAGGTCTCAATTTCATTCTTCAGTTCAGTGATTATTTGTCTCAAATCATTTTTTTCCTTTTTGTTTTCTTTCTGCTTTTTAATCATGATGATCATTAATTATCTATCTCATAGGCCAAGAAGTTCTTCCATGCCATTGTTGAGCTCTGGTGACCGTACTTCTTTTTGTGGTGTGTTCTCCTGCAGGCTTGCTTGGTTATTTATATTTTTTCTTCTCCCTGTTGTTTGCTTTCTAATTAGTTCTATGCATTGGGACATTGTGCCCCTGGTGTTGGCAGGCTTCTCTTTGGAGTGCTCCTTTAGGGGTGCCAGAAACTGTTTACCAGACTGAGACCCACGTTGGAAGGCCTAAACTCCATCAGGGTGTTGATGCTGTGTTGCTGGGCGCTGTCCCTTGCAGCTGTATGGATCCGGCGCCCTTCGTTCTGCACTCTAGATTTCAGTTCCAGGGCTATCAGATCCAAAACGCTGGCTGTCACCCTGTGCAGTGCCCGCTGCTACAGCATGTCCCACGCCCTGGATCCTGCGTCTGGCTCTCAGTTCCAGGATGGGATCTTGCTCCATGCCTTATTTCCCTCCTTACCCCATTTGCGTGGCCCACCCTCTCTCAGAACCTCAGGGTGTTTTTGGGATTCCTGGTTTCCAACTATCAGGATGTTGGTGATTTTTTTCTGGCCACTAGGGGGTGCCAGAGATCTTTCCTAGTGTCCTTCCAGAACTGTTTTTTAATGTGGGTCCAGGGAAACTGAGTTGGAGTGGCGTGGGGAGCCTCAACAGTGTGGGGGTGCTGTGTCTGCCCTGTGCCCCACTGTCATGGGGATCCTGCGCCCCGAATTTCATGCCCCGGGTCTCAGTTCCGAAGCCCTCAGATCCAGGACTCAGGCTGTAGCCCAGTTCAGTGTCTGCAGAAATGGCGCCTTTTGCACCCCACTCCCATGTCCGGGCGCCTGGTTTCTGATTACTCAGTGAGAGATATTCACCTCAGTGAGGGCTCCTGCGCATCTCCCTGCAAGCTTAGATCGCAGGCACCTGGACCTGGGCAGCCGCAATCCGCAATCTGCATATGTTTTTCGAGCGCGCTGCTTTTCCGCACAAGCTTACCGGCTGGACAAGGACTATCTGTAGGTTTCCATGGAGTCCTTATCTTCCTCTAATGGCGCCCAGAGCTGTTCGCTCACCTCCATGGCATTCCTGCCCGGTTCTCCACAGTTCCAGTTCACAGGGTACAGTGACTGAAATAGTTCCTTTCCACTCACAGTCCTGCTTGATGTGTAGTTTGTTCTTGTTGGTTGTTTTTGTTTGTTTTCCTCCTTTCTGTTGGTAGGAGAGTGCGATTTTGTGGGTGGGGGAGGGTAGCCGGGTTCTCCATTTCAGCACTATTTATAATAACCAAGCTGGGCCTCCCCAGTGGTGCAGTTGGTTGAGCGCTGCACTGTGAGGCTGTCACAGCCTCTGCAGGGCAGGTTCAATTCCCAGCTGGTCAGGGAGATTCCTGCATGGTAGACCTCTCCTGTCTCGCCCACTGCTCCCTTCAGCAGTGTGTTTCAGTCAGTCTGCCTGTTCTGCTCCCTGCTCTGTCTCTGTTGGATCCTCTGGCTCCTCTGACCTGTATCCCAGTTCTTGTATAAATAAATAAATCTTTTTTTTTTAAAAAAAATGCAATAGCCAAGCTATGGAAATAACTTAAATACCTTATTGCCAAATCAGTGAATCAAGAAGATATGGCATATATGCACAGTGGAATACTATTTAACTATAAAAAGGATGGCCTCTTACCATTGGCAACAACATGGATGGAATTTAGGGGATTATGATATGGGAAATTAGTTAGAAGGAGAATGACAAATACCAAATATTTTCACCCATATATGGAATAAAGAGAAAACAAAGAAACAGACAACACAGAGAACCTCACAAAACTTAGCCAAAATAAACCCTAGAACTATGACTGTAGAATTGAAGCTATTAGGTGGGGGTGTTAGTGTGGGAGTAGAACAAAGGGAGGACATAAGGGTCTATGGTACAGAACTATGGGTACTTGTATGGTGGGAGTGGGGTGTTAACATACACCTGTTAGGAAAAAAAACCTATTTCCCTACATGTTGTAAACCGTATATTGTAAAAATAAATTATAAAAGGTAAAAGGTATTGTTTCCTTGCTTCTAATAATATTGTGGAATAATAAACTTAATTCACATGGATGTTGTCAGAAATAGATGAAGCACACAAAAATACTTTTTTTGACATTTTAATTATTTTTAATAATTAATGTTTTATTTGTTGCATCATTGTTTGTTTTTATTTATTTTTTTACATGATTGTACATTTTTAAATATTTGCTTCCCCTCCTCAGATGTAGTCCCCATAGAATTTCCTTCACCGATACACCTGTGCACCATCACCTCAGTCCCCTGTGCTCCTCCCTTCCTCCCTCTGATCCTTTTCCCTCCTCCTCCCCTGCAGTGTCTCTGATTTGTAATTGTCTGTTTTTGCTTTGTTGTGTTATGCACTGTTGGTATTTTTTCCATTGATGTCTTATTTGGTTCCCCTATATTCCTACTATAAGTGAAACCTTTCAATATTTTTCTTTTTCCTTTTGGCTTATTTCACTGAGTGTAATTCCTTCTAGTTCCATCCATGTTGCTGTGAATAGCATGAGTTTATCTTTTTTGATTGCTGAATAATATTCCATTGTGTATATATACCACATCTTCTTGATCCAGTCATCTATTTTTGGGCATTTGGGTTGTTTCCAGGTTTTGCTTATTGTAAATAGTGCTGCAATAAACATAGGGGTGCAGGTGTTCTTTTGGATCAATGTCAAAAATACTTTTTTGAGTCTGGGAACGCTTTCATAGGTACGGAGTTTTTTTATATATTCATGTGTATTCATATATAATTTTCTTATAACAAAAAACACACATATATGTATCTTAATATAATAATAATAATCCCATATTTTATTGAAAGGAAATTTGAGGAATAATGGAAATAATAAAAAGGAAATAATAAATGGTTGAATTTAATATAAAGTTAAAAGCAGTAGAAATTTAGACAAACTTAAAGTAGAATGGGGGCCTCCCTGGTGGCATAGGGGGTTGAGCGCAGCACTGTGAAGCTGTCTCCAGCCAAGTTTGATCCCCGGCAGGCCGGGAGCAACCCACATGGGGCAGGGCAGACCTCTCTTGTCTTGCCCCCTGCTCCCCTCAGCAGTATATTTTGGTACATCTGCCTGTTCTGCTTCCTGCTCTCTCTGGTGAATCTTCTCACCCCCAGGCCCCCCGCCACCCCACGACTCTGGCCTGTACCCCACTTGTAAAAAAAAATTTAAAAATACAGTGAAGTGAATGTACCTAATTTTAATAATTAATTACTTTTCTTATATTAATGACAATATTTATCCAACAGGAAATTATCCGTATATGTCAATGGAGAAACACTCCAAATTGGATCAAATTTTTCTTCTATTTTTGTGAGATTTCAATACAAAATGCCTTTATAAAAAGACGCTAGCTGAATAGAGTGCTGAAATTCAGTCCCTCCCCCACCAAAAGAAAAATATTGGATCAATGTCTATATAACATTCTTAATACTGCTATAACAAATCACAGTTGAAATTTATAAAAAACATGTTTAATTTTCCTACAGTTAGAGAGGTTGTCAGTGTGCTATCATAAAGCTGTCTGCTGGACTGGGTTCATTCTGAGGACTACAGGAGAGAATACATTAACTTTCTTTCTTCAATTTTTCATTCCTTGGCTCAGTGTGCTGTCACCATCTGCAAAACCAACAGTGAAGGTCTTCAAATCTCTGTGATTCCAGCTATTCTGCCTTCCTCTTCCATGTTCAGAGGACTATAGAGAAAATATTAGTCCTACCTGCATAATCATGGCCAATTTTTTGTCCTAAAGTCAGCTGATTAGCAGGATAATTACATGTATTGGTGCTATCTTGCATATAGTAGGTGTTTAGCAGCACCCCACAATAAATGGCTAAGTATCTTCACAGCCAAAGTTGCCTCTGGTGGGGAGTCACTCTCCTAGAGTTTGAAAACTGGGAGTATCTGACAGAATCCCCATCAAGGCCCATCCCTTACTTAGACCAGGTTCTGGTGCATATAAACATTTAAATGTATTTCTTATAATTAATATTTTATAATGAGGTACCAAAGGACAATGCTTAATTTGTGAATATGAAATTCCTAACTTCTTGACAGAAGTGTCAGGAAGTCAGAAAATGTATTTCCTAACATTAATATCTAAAGAACAAAGCTCTCCATTTATAGAATAGAGGAAACATATTTTCTGGAGCTCTCAGGACTTTGTCCCCTACATAAGTGAAACTTTGAAGCCCCCAAGAGTACTAGTCCTAACAGATTTCTCATAGAATTTGGAGAATATTTGATTCGTTGTTGTGATAAGGTACCGGGAGTTTAGACCTCTGGAAGATAGGAGAATTCTTGGAGAAGGGGTAATTAAAAGCTAGATTCACTTATCAAGTCTTCTGGGATCAGAGAATCATTAAGAAAAAAATCCTTTCTGTCCATACTGGTGACCCTGAGGGAAATCCCGTGCTTAGAAGTTGGAGTAACAAGAGGAAAATGTGCCTAACGAGTAGATATAGGGAGCTGTAATATCTCTCTGCTGCAGTCACCAGCTTATCCAACCTTGTCTGGACAGCATATGGCTGATGTTTTGTTTTATAAGTCAGTATCTGGAATCGATGAGCCACTCCTGTCTTGCTTGGGAACAGACCTTCATTCTCCATCATCAACCATACACAGGGTATTCAGACCTCTACACTGAGCTTTCCCTTGCAGATTACCTATCCAGGTGAGTCTCAGAGCACAGCATAGGAAGTGTTCAGAGAAAATGGAAGCTGAGAACTTTTACCTGAGTTCACCTGAGTATCAACCCAGCCCAGTCCAGACACAAGACATTTCTGTTTTTGTTTGTTTGGTTAATTAATTAATATATAATTAATGTATTTAATATGTTAAAGAAAGAAGCACTTGTTGGACTTTGTGATGTATGATTATTGTTGACAATTAAGTAATGAGAATTGAAGTTCAGTTGGATTCGACTAAGATAGGAATGGGAAACATAAAGAGTTGCAATAAAATTAGAATGTATCTGAGGAGTTTTGCAGTGAGGGAGAGTAGGGAAATAAATGCTATTTGTGAAGATGTGTGCAGTGAAATGAGGACTTTAATTTTTTCAAGGTAGGTTGTATTGGGTCATATTTTATATTCTTTAAAAAGATCACATAAAGAGATATAGCTATTACTTTGCAACATCACTCCATAAAACATCTATTTTACAGTATCTTCTCTTATGTTCTGCATGTGTGTAAAGATACATAATAAATTTATTTTTTTTTTTTAATAAATTTTATTGTTATATTCCCCATACAATTGCAGCCCCCCCATTCTGACCCCAATCCCTCCCCTCCCACCCCCGCCCCCCTAAAAGTGTCTCTGGTTCATAGTTTTTTGTTGATTTTGATTTTCACTTTCTTATAGTTATTCATTTTCCTGGTCCCTTATTTAAGTTTTCTAGATTCCTGCTATGAGTGAGACCATCCGGTATTTTTCTTTTTCTTTTTGGCTTATTTCGCTGAGCATGATCCCTTCCAGCGCCATCCATGTTGCTGCAAATTGCATGTGTTTATCTTTTTTGAATGCTGAGTAATATTCCATGGTATATAAGGATACATAATAAATTTAAAGAGGAATGTTAATGAGTATACTTTGGATTTACTGGCAGGGAGGTTGCATTTATTTTTGAGTCTGTTAACTTTTTAGTTTATCATAAATTGACTGCAAGTTATTTATAGAGTTTAAACTCAGATATTGCTTTTGATTGCATACTTTCAAATAAAAATAGGATTTTTTATAATGTGTTTAGTTGTTTTATATATGTATTAGAAAATCTACTAAAGTTTATAAATTTTATGTGGACAATACTATCAGTTATGTCACCCCTCATTACTTTTAAATGTAAAAGTTTTTTTTTCATCCTTGCTAGTCATTACTCTCCTTTTAATTACATACTGTGTTTTCATTACATGTCTGTTCTTCGTTAATGCTATTATTTTGCCTTTGTGTTTAGAACTGTTTAATAACAGCCTCATCACATCTTGCAGAAGACATTCTTTTGCACTGAACACTTAATGATTAGCTCATTTTTGTAAGCATATTTGAATCCATTTATGTCTAATTTTTGATACTGCTTTTTAAATAGCATATTTTCATATGTATATTTAATTTTCAGATCTTTGGTTCTGTAATATTGAAAAAGATTCGTGTTGATGTGAATAGATTATGTATTTATGTATTTTCTTTCAAAAGTTAGTATTTTCTTAGGCATTTAGTTACTATAACTAGGTTGTGGTTAGAAGTGCTGCAATGAAGATAGTTTGTTTTTTTTTTTTATTCTTTGGGTATGTATCTAGTAGTAGGAGTGTGGAAAATATTGTAGATCTACTTTTTTACATTTTGAGAATCCTCCATACTGTTTTTCATAGGGACTGAACCAGCTTGCATTCCCAACAATAGTGTACCAGGGTTCCCTTTGCACCACATCCTCACCAACAATTGCTATTAGGTGCTATCTCATTGTGGCTTTGCTTTGCATTTTCCTCATGATAAGTGGCGATGAGTATTTTTTTCATGTCGTGTTGGCCATCTGTATGTCATCTTTGGACAGGAGTCTATTTAACTTCTCTGTTTTTTTATTAGATTATTTGTTTTCTTGATGTTGAGTTGTTTGAGCCCTTCTGACATCATGGATTTTATCCCCTTGTTGGATGTATGATGTGTAAATATTTTCTCCCACTCAGTAGAGTGCCTTTTCATTTTAATAATAGTTTTTCTTTTGCTGTGCAGAAGCTTTATAATGTGCTTTGTATACACAATGGCATACTACTCAGCTGTAAAAAAACATGAAGACTTTCCTTGCATGGAACTGGAGGGGGGTTACACTAACTAACGTAGGTCTGAAAGAGAAAGATAAAAACCAGATGATTTCACTTATATGTGGATATAGAGAAACAAAACAAAGGAACAGACAAAACCAAACCAAACAAGACCTAGAAATATGACTGTAGAACTGAAGCTACCAGAGGGTAACATAAAAATATATAAATAACAAAAAATGAATTAGTACAAAATAAAAATAATTTAAAACCACAAAGATAATTCAACTTTATTTAAGAAAGTTATTTTAATTCACTGTATTTTTATTTAGCCTGGTTTTATTTTTTCCAGCTTTTTATTTTTTTATGAATTACATGTCTTTAACTTTTGTTCTATATAAATATAAAATAAGTGAAACCAGAAAAGGGAACAAAAAGAGGTGGTGACTTCAAATTTAGATGTTATAATGGAAAAGATCTAGTACAATGAAATAAATGTATGTATGATGTAATGTCTTTAGTGATAATTCATGTCAAGAAAGAGGATAAATGTCATAGAAAATGAAGGAGTATTATCAATATGTCTGGGGAGGTTTTGTATGCAGGACAATGAACAGAACCAGGACATGGGTCTACCTATTTATGTGTCAGAAAATTATCACAACCCAAAGCCCAGTAGTAACAAAGAAAATAATTACACAAAATAAAATAAGAGCTGAATCAGTCCCATTAAATATTGAACTGTACAAAAGCACATGTGATCAGATTAACATGGAATAGCTACATTGATAACATAATGATTAGGTCAGAACCAAAGCTGGATGCTGCCATGATCACACAAGGGTAGCAAGAACAGTCCTCTCTGTGTGGTGCCCTGAGTGGGAACAATTACAGCCCCAGACTGGTTGCCTATTTGCTCTGCTCTATGACTCTTTTGCTGACCATTTTGTTTAATTACCTTTCCCTCCTTTACAGGAAATGGCCCTTCTTTAAAACCTTTTTTTTTTTAACTGTACTGGGCTCCAGGTTTATTTGGACTGTGTGCTAGTGTAAGAGATGATGTCTACAATTGTGAACAAACATATGTACACACAAACCCATAAATTCATGAGCAATGCACACATGTGACTGAATAAAGAGAACCATGAAACAATTTAGCTTGTCCCCTTACTATGTATGATGTGTTCTGGTACTTTTTTTGGTGCTTTTTTCCACCCTACCTAATTCTTACAAAATAGTCTCACCCTAATATGTTCTGGTTTCAGACTATGGAAAAAAGTCCTTTTGCACATCCTCACATCTAGTTTGGTGTTTTCTTGTTTCTTTTCTTTCTCTCATCATTGGCAATTTTTGTGAGGACACACTCTTATTCTTTCATGTAATGTGTATTTATTCAGCTATTGATTCCAACAAAACTGAATCTAGTAGGACGTATGGATAACATTGCTACATGCTTTAAGCACTCACAATCTAGTAGGGAAAATACATGGAATTAAATTTCAGAAAATTACACCATGATAGTGCTTAGAGTTGTCAAGCACATTGGAAATACCCTCTTCCTGTGGTATGTTAGGAAAAATGAAGATTTGTCAAGGAAATGGCTCCAGGAAATTAGGCAGAAGGGATAGAGTTTTTAAAATATAGACGAGTGACACATTTCAACAGTGGAATTGTTTGTGTCAGGGCACTGAGTGTCCAAGCTGTCGTGTCAGGTGAAGCTGCGAATCAATTCCTTTCTCTCTCCCCTCCCCCTCCAGATGCCAATGATAGTGAGCTCACTGTGGGTGAGGGCAGGGCAGTGTGAAGGTGGAATTGGCAGAAAAAAAGTTCATCAAAAGTCAATAGTTGGATCTCCAGTTTGAAACAAAGGGATTATGACTTTATTCTCCACTGGGGAATTAGAGCAGGGTGTAAATCATGGAGTTTGATGATTATAGAAAGTTCTTTATATATTTTGAATGTAGAAAGATCATTGTGGGGACTGTGAATTTTGGGGAAGAGATGTCAGTTATGGTAGCTGAGAAAAATGATGAGGGACTGAAATGAGTGTTGAATTGTGGATCTATAGATGAGGAGGCAATGAAGAACTTTGAGAGATTTATGAAAAAAGTCAGTCTCATCTCAATACCAGTGATGACTGTTCATTACAAACAGGAAAAAACTAAGCATCCATGCTTTCAACATATATTAATTAATTTTTTTCAACCATCTTAGGAGGGTGGATACTGCTATTGCCACTATCCAGGTGAGGATATTCATACTGAAAGTGGAAATTGGTTGGCTCACAAAGTGCCAGAAGCTAGAATATGGTGGACTGGAAATTCAAAGATATCATTTGAAAGCTTCTGCATTTTACATAATTTAGAAAAGGCTCTGCCATTTAATCTTTAAAACTCCCCTGCTTATATTTTACTTTGTATATATCTTTTTGGGACTATAGCTTTATACCCCAGTGAGATATTCAATCTGTAAAATATGTGGATATCATAAAGATATCACTTGCTTCCCTTTTGAATAGATTGCTGTTTGTTGCTTTATTAGTTATTCCTGGCACCAAGGGGATATAGGTGGCCCTGGAATACTGCCAGAACCAAGAGAGTATTCTCTTCATCATAATCTCTCAGGAACCACCTGCATTATTAGAACTTATTTTCCCTTCATGCCCTTTTCTTTATCCTCTCTGTTTTCTGAATTGTTTTATTCATGTTTCTTTAAAGTTTCATATTAAAACAGAGCCCCATTTTTACATGCCTATGGGAGACCTAACAACTGTAATTTGGTACTAGTTCTAAAATCTTTTGGGGAAAAACAATCTGCATGTTCAATATGCCTTTTCCAATGTTTTCCCTATGAAGTTGCTGGAAGTAAGAAAAGCTGTGGTCTCAGGAGTTGTAGTGTAGGTGCTGTTTGTGTGCGTACATGCGTGTACTTGCATGTGTGTGTGTGTGTAGTACAACAGTTCTCAGGGAAGAATATCTGAACTCATATATTTCAAAATATGAAGCTTAAAATATAGGTGTAAGAATATTAACTGCCATATGAAAAAATGATGTTAGGAATCTATTCATAATATTCCTTGAAAACAAAAATAATAAATTGCAAGAAAAACATAAATTATGGACTCCCTGTCTTGATGTTTTAGCAGCAGATAGGAGGGAACTCCTTCTTGTAGGTACCTCTTTTCTTAATATTCCAACACCATCTTTCATCAATATCCTCATTCCCTTCATCACAAATGAATACCTGGAGCCTTAAATTTCTGAAAAAAAACAAAACAAAGCAAAACAAAACACACACACACAATTGCCTTTCTCAGGGTCTTTTGCTGACTTTCCCCTCTGATTTAATGTTTTTCCCAAAAACTGAGTCTCTCCTTTCTGTGAAGTCTCTGTTCAAATGTATGCCTGTCTATCTGAACAATCACTAAAAATCACATTGCCATTCACTTTCTTCTTCAGCCACAATTTCTTTTTCTTTATAACAGTGTCCATATCTGATAATTTATGATTTTTATTATTTTATATACTATTTTTATTGGTCTGTGTGAATACACATAATTTTTACACACAAAGACCTCAAATATCTATCAGCTACTTGAATTCACTGCAATAGCTGTGCACCATGTCCAAGCACGCTTGGTGCTACAACTTTCCATCTGTACTTAGTTTGTTTTCTCTATGTTCCACATATTTGTGACACCATCATTATTCATCTTTCTCTTTCTGACTTATTTCATTTAGCATTATCCCTTCCAAATCCATCCATGTTGCTGCAAATGACATGAGTATATCTTTTTGATTGCTGAGTGATATTCCATTGTGTAAATGTATCACATCTTCTTTATCCATTTATCTGTTTTGGGGTATTTAGGTCGTTTCCATATCTCAGCTACTATAAATAGTGCTGCAATAAATATAGGAGTGCAGGTTTCCTTTCAAATTAGTGTTTTTGTGTCCTTTAAGTAAATACATAGGAATGGAATTGCTGGATCATATGACAGATACATTTTTAGTCTTTGGAGAAACCTCCATACCAGTTTCCTCAGGGCCTGGATTAGTCTACATTTCCACCAGTTGTGTAAGAGGGTTGCTTTTTCCCCACACCCTCACCAGCACTTTTTGTTTCTGTTCATTTTGATGTGAGCCATTTTCACTGGTGTGAGATGGATTCTCATTGTGGTTTTGATTTTCTTTCTTTTTTTTTGTTAAGTGTCCATATAAATTTTTTTATTAAAATTGGTCAAGTGTCCATATGACTTTGATAAACTTCCTTCTAGTCATTCACAGTAACTCACAAGAAGTAACTCACTGCTTGCGGGTGTGACTTCCACAAGCAAATACCAAGTCTTCTCCTAGGTAAAGGGCAATTGATGTTTTTCCCCACTATCATCCCTTGTGCCCCTTTTGCCCTTTCTTCCTCCTCTTATCCTCAGGAACCTCACTTTGTTTATCAATGTCCACCGGTCTTTATAACAATTTTGCTTTACTGAATCATGTGTTATGTAAATGTACAATATTTGCCTTTGCTATTTTGACTTGCTTTACTGGACATGATTTTGCCCCAAATGGTAAACATTTTATCTTTCCTTATGAATGAATAACATTACATTGTATGTATACACCATCTATTGATTCAATCTTCTATCAGTGGGCAGTTAGGTTGTTTCAATGTCTTAGCTGTTATAAATAATAGTGCAGTGAATATTGCAGAGCATAAAATTTATAAAATAACGATTCTATTTATTATTTTTAAAAATTGAGGTAACATTGGTTTACAACACTGTATAAGATTTAAAGGACTAGGTTCACACCTCGTATGTTGCCACACCCACCACCAAAGCCCCCAAAGCCCTCACTCCCCTTTGCTCACACCACTCCTCCCTTCCCTCACCCTCCAGTAGCCTCAATTCTGCAGTCATATTTCAAAGGATTGTTTTGGTTTTGTTTTGTTTCTCTATATCCCACATATGAGTGAAATCATTTGTCTTTCTCCTTCTGACTCATTTCACTTAGCATACTCACCTCCAATTCTGTCCATGTTGTCAAAAATGGCAAGAGTTCATCTTTTTAACAGTTGAGTAATCATCCGGTGTGCGTATATAGCACATCTTCTTAATCTACTGCTCTGGAGAAGGGCATTTAAATTTTATCCATTGCTTGGGATTATTAATAGTGCTGCAATAAACTTAGAAGTGCATATATCCCTTTGTTACCAGAATCCAACCACCTCAGGGGTGGAAGCCAGTGGGAGCAGTGGTGTTCTTTCAACCTGCTGCTCCACCACAAATTGGTTGTGGCAGTTGCTCCTCAGAGTTCAGTGACTGCCTTTTTTCAGTTATGGCTGTTGCTCCTCAGAGACCTTTTATGTAACAGTGTACTTCCTGGATTGTGGAATGGACCAATCAGGTGCGTGCTATGAGCTGATTGGTGCTAAATGGTCCAATCAGACTTTTTTTACCAGGACCCAACCTCTCACCACAAGTCAGTTGTGGCAGTTGCTCCTCAGAGCCCTTTCAAGTAAAGCGCACTTCCTGAGTTGTGGATTGGACCAATCAGGTGCTATGGGCTGATTGGTAAATGGTCCAGTCAGCCACAGGATTGAAAAATGGTCAATCAGACTTGTGGGTGGGGCACACTAAAAGAGGATATAAGCCAGGGTTGGAGGGAGCTGAGGAGAGATGACACCAGTCCCTGAAGAGGGAAGACGACGCCAGCCCAGAGATGATGCCAGCTGGAGAGACAACGACACCAGCCCCTGAAGAAAAGAAGATGGTTTCAGTCTCCGAAGAAAGAAGAAAAGAAGCATCCAGCAGCTGACCTCTGAGGAAGACAGAGAAGCCAAAGGACTTTGTCACAGACTGGGCCTCAGTCCTGACTGAGAGGACCACCAAAGGCCCTGGGCCTGTTGTCTCAAAGAGCTGTTTGTTGTTGGTATAACCCAACAACTCACAAAGAGCTGTTAACACTGGGTGTCTCTGTCACCGCCTCTGCAGGAACAGTAGTGGCCATCACTACTGGCCGGTGCTGTCTAGCACTCCTGGTGGCTGGTGGCGACCATCACTGACACTATCTGGGTGAGGTAGTAGCCACTCGTGGGTACAGTGAGATCTTTGTTTCCCTTGTTTGTAAAATAACCCCCATGGTTATTGTTCCTGGAGTCTAAGATATCTTGCAATTGTGTGTGTGGGCGAGATCCCATAGGAAGTGACCTGTCCTCTTATCAAGCTGTAGCCCACAGGCCCCTAGTGTGTGGGTGTTGTATTACAATAGCTCTTGGTTTGGTATTTGGCCTTTTGGGGCTTTTTGGTGGCTCTCTTGTCTCAGAGCCTGGGCAGGTAGGTGGCCGTTCCATCCTTCCATCTGGCCTCCTGTCTTGCCCTTTTGTATCTTCTCTGCCCCTGTTTCACCTTTGAATTAGTGACTTTGGTTTCTTTTTTTTTTTTTAATAATAAATTTTATTTTTATATTCCCCATACAATTGCAACCCCCCCATTCTGACTGCAATCCCTCCCCTCCCGCCTCCCTAACTTTGGTTCCTTTGGGTAGATATCTAGGAATGGAATTGCTGGATCATGTGATTTATCTATTTTTTCATACATTGGCAATTTCTTTAATATCTAGAGAGTAGATATTATAAAATTAGGACCCATTTGTCCAGAATATGTACTCTACGCACATGCACATACACACACAGACACATCTGTATACATATTAAAGTTTAAGTGAAATACTTATAACTTATGGACAAGTGGGTTGGATCAGTCTACATTCCCACCAACAATATAAGAGGGTTTCTTTACCTCCACATTCTCACCAACATTTGTCGTTTTTGATTTTTAAATATGGACCATTCTCAGAGGTGTGAAAGCATTATGTCATTGCAGTTTTGATCTTCATTACCCTGATGGTAAGTGATGATGAACTTTTTCATGTTTGTTGGCCCTCTAAATATCTTCTTCAGAGAAATGCCTGTCTAGATCTTTGGCTCATTTTTAATTGGGTTGTTTGTTTTGTTTTTGTTGAGTCGCATAAGCTCTTTCTAGATCTTTGATATCAGTCCCTTGTCAGTTGTTTGATAAGCAAATATTTTCTCCCATTCAGTATGGTGTCTCTTCATTATGGTTACTATCTGTTTAGCTCCAAGAAGCTTTTTAGTTTGAAGCAGTCCCAGTTTATATTCTCCTTTGTTTTCCATGTTGCTGGAGATGAATGTGCAAAGATGCTTCTGAAATTCATGTCATGGAGTATTTTTCCTGTTTTCTTCTACATATTTTATGGTTTCAGGTGCAAGTTCTTTTATCTATTTTGAGTTGATTTTCATGTATGGTGTGCGATAGTAGCCTAATTTCATTCTTTTGCACATGTCAGTCCAGTTTTTCCAAGACCATTTATTGAAGAGACTTTCCTTGTTTCGGTGTATACACTTCACTCCTTTATCATACAATCATAAGTTTTCCATAAATGTGTTGTTTTATTTCTGGGATCTCAATTCTATTTCAGTGGCCTATGTGTCTGCTTTTGTTCCAATACCATTCTGTTTTAATTATTATGTATTTATAGTATTCCACAATTCTTCCCCATTTTTGACAGGAGAGCTATGGCTATTTGGAGTCTTTTGTGTTTCCATATGAATTTCAGTAATATTTATTCCACTTCTTTGAAGAGTGCCATTGAGATTTTAATTGGGATTGCACTGATTCTGTAAATTACTTTGAGTAGGATGGCCATTTATTTCTGTCTCTTTTGTCTGCTCCTATTTCTTTTGATGATGTTTTGTAGTTTTCCATGTATAGGTCCATCACCCTCCTTTGTTTGGTTTATTTCCAAGCATTTTATTTTTTTCATGAGACTGTAAATGGGATGGCTTTCTTAATTGTCTTCTTCTAGCTCAATGTTTGAATATAAGAAGGCAACAGATTTTTGTGTGTTGATTTTATACCCTGCCACTTTGCTAAACTGATTGTTTTAATTAGTTTTTCCTTGGGATGTTGAGGGTTCTCTATGTGTGTTATTATGTCACATGTAAATAATGATAGTTTTACTTCTTCTTTCCCAATTTGGATTTCTTTTATAGCTTTCACTTTGCCTAATTGATCTAGCTAGGACTTCTAATACTACATTGAATAGTAGTGGGAGAATATACATCCTTGTCATGCACCAGATCTTAGTAAAAAGGCTTTCAGTTTTTGACAATAGAGGATGATACGAGCTGTAAGTTTGTCATATATGGGCTTTTATTATGTTAAATATGTTCCATTTATCCCCATATTTTCAAGGCTTGTCATCATAAATGGATGCTGAATCTTATCTTAGCATGTATTGATATGATCATAGGGTTTTTACTTTCTTTTTTGTTGATGTGGTAAATTATATTGATTGATTTTCTGATGTTGAGCCCGTCTTTTGCTCTTGGTATAAATCCCATTTGATCATGATGTATAATTCTTTAATGTATTGTTGGCTTTGGTTTGCTAGGATTTTATTGAGGATTTTTGCATCTGTGTTCATTAGAGAGTTTGGTCTGTAGTTTCCTTTCTTTATGTTTCTTTGTTCACTTTTGATAATGTAATATTACCCTATTTGGAAGTATTCCTTCTTACTCAATGTTGAAAGCGTTTGAGCATGATAGGAATTGCTTCATCTTTTAATGTTTGGCGGAGCTCACTTGTAAAACCACCTGGTCTTGGATTCTTGTTTTTTGAAGGGTTTTGATTACTTCTAAATTTCCTTGCTTATGATGGTTTGTTTTGGATTTTTTGTCACTATTCAGTCATGAATGACTGTATAATTCTAAGAATCTGTCTATCTTGTCTCTACATTGTTGAATTTTTTTGCATATAAATGTTCATACTAATTTTTGATTGTCCTCTAATTTTCTGCAGATTATTTTGTAAATTATCCTCTTCTGTTTTTGATCTTATTTGAGTTTTCTCCCTCTTTTTCTTAGTGAGCCTAGCCAGCACTTCATCTATTTTGTAGATGAAGAACCAGCTTTTGGTTTCATTGATCTTTTTAACTGTCTTTTTAAATTTCTATATCATTTATTTCTGCTTTGATTTTTACTATTTCCTTCCCTCTACTTTTAGATTTTCTTTTTGAATTTCCTTGATGAGAAGCAAAGTTATTAATTTGGGCTCTTTCTTGTTTCTTGATGTGGTTCTGTATTTCTATATACTTTCCACTGAGTACTGTTTTTACTGTGTCCCCTACATTTTGTAGGGTTGTGTCTTCATTGTCGTTGTCTTAAGGTATTTTTTGATTTCTTCATTTAACTTCATTAACCCAGTGGCCTTTCAGTAGTGTGTTGCTCACACATCACTGAGAAGAAAAAGAGGATTTCCTTCTTTTCTTTTTGTAGTTGATTTCTAGTTTGATACCTGTATGGTCAAAGAAGATACTTGGTATGATTTCAATCTTCATAAATTTGTTGATACTTATATTGTGACACAGTATATGGTCAATCTTGGAGAATGACCTATATGCAATTAAGAAAAATGTATTTTAGGCTTTTGGGGAATGCAATACCCTGTATATGTCCATTAAACCCATATGACCTAATTATTTATTTAGGGTACTTTTGTCTTATTTATTTTCTATCTTGTTGTTCTGTCCATTGGTGAGAGTGGGGTGTTGAAGTATCTAACCACATATCCTTATTCAGATTCAATAGTAATTGTCTAATGTATTCTGGTACCTCTGCATTTGATGAATATATACTGACAAGTAGTGTTCCCTTAATCATTATATAGTGCCAATCCTTGTCCTTGTTACCTTTCTAAGTTTGAAGTCTGTTTTATCTGATATAAGCATAGCTGTTACTCCCTTCCTTTGGGTGCCATTTGCTTGATAATTGTTTTTCATATCTTTCAGTCTACATTTATCTTTGGAGCTTAGTTCTGTTTCCTGGAGAAAAATTTTGTTTCCTGATCCATTTAGATACTCTTTATTTTTTTTTAAAATGTTTCTTAATTCTATTTTTTTTAATAATAATTTTATTTTTATATTCCCCATACAATTGCAACCCCCCCATTCTGACCCAATCCCTCCCCTCCCATCCCCCCCCCCCAAAAAGTGTCTCTGGTTCATAGTTTTTTGTTGATTTTGATTTTCACTTTCTTATAGTTATTCATTTTCCTGGTCCCTTATTTAGGTTTTCTAGATTCCTGCTATGAGTGAGACCATCCGGTATTTTTCTTTTTCTTTTTGGCTTATTTCACTGAGCATGATCCCTTCCAGTGCCATCCATGTTGCTGCAAATTGCATGTGTTTATCTTTTTTGAATGCTGAGTAATATTCCATGGTATATATGTACCACATCTTCTTGATCCAGTCATCTATTTTTGGGCATTTGGGTTGTTTCCAAAGCTTAGCTATTGTAAACAGTGCTGCTATAAACATAGGGGTGCAGGTGCTCTTTGGAATGGATGTTTCTGTGTCCTTTGGGTAAATACCTAGGAGTGGAATTGCTGGATCATATGGAAGCTCTATGTTTAGTAGGTCCAGAAATCTCCACACAGCTCTCCATAGTGCTTGGACCAGTTTGCACTCCCACCAACAGTACAGGAGAGTTCCTTTTTCTCCACAACGTCGCCAACATTTGTTGTTGCTAGTTTTTTTAATATGTGCCATTCTCACTGGTGTGAGATGGTATCTCATGGTAGTTTTGATTTGCATTTCCCTGATTACAAGTGATGTTGAACATTTTTTCATATGCCTGTTGGCCATTTGCATTTCCTCTTCAGAGAAGTTTCTTTTTAGCTCTTCTGCCCATTTTTTGACTGGGTTATTTTCTTTGTTGTTGTTGAGTCTCATCAGCTCTTTGTAGATTTTTGTCATCAGTCCTTTATCATTAGTGTTGGGTACAAAAATGTTCTCCCAGTCAGTGGGGTTTCTCTTTCTTTTTGTTATTGTCTCTTTAGCTGTGCAGAAGCTCTTTAATTTGATGTAGTCCCAGCTGTTGATCTTTGCCTTCACTATCACTGCTTTGGGTGATGTATCTGTAAAGATGTTTTTGATGTGCAAATCACATAGTGTTTCGCCTATATTTCCTTCTATTTATTTTATGGTTTCAGGTCTTATGTCTAGTTCTTTAATCCATTTTGAGTTGATTTTTGTGTATGGTGTGAGGTAGTGGTCAAGCTTCATTCTTTTGCATGTAGCAACCTAGTTTTCCCAGCACCATTTATTGAACAAACTTTCTTTGCTCCAATGCATAGTCTTTGCTCCTTTGTCAAAGATTAGTTGACCATAAATCTGTGGGTTTATTTCTGGATTTTCTATTCGATTCCATTGGTCTGTATGTCTGTTCTTGTTCCAATATAATGCAGTTTTGATGATTATGGCTTTGTAGTTAGTATAGTTTGAAGTCTGGGAGTGTGATGCCTCCATTCCCTTCTTTCTTTTTCAGGAGAGCTTTGGCAATTCGGGGTTTTTTGTGATTCCATATGAATTTCATCAATAATTGTTCTACTTCTTTGAAGAATGACATTGAAATTTTGACTGGAATAGCATTGAATCTGTATATTGCTTTTGGGAGGATGGCCATTTTAATAATGTTTATTCTTCCAATCCATGAGCAGGGATGTCTTTCCATTTCTTTGTGTCTTCTTCTATTTCTTTTAACAGTGTTTTATAGTTTTCTTTGTATAGGTCCTTTACCTCTTTTGTTAGATTTATTCCCAATTATTTGATTTTTTTGTTTCAATAATAAAAGGGATGGTTTTTTTGATTTCTTCTTCTTCAGATTTATTGTTTGTGTATAGGAAGGCTACTGACTTTTCTGTGTTGATTTTGTATCCTGCCACTTTACTAAACTGATTGATTAGGTTAGTTTTTCTGCAGAGTTTTTGGGGTTCCCTATGTATATTATCATATCATCTGCAAATAGTGATAGTTTGATTTCTTCTTTTCCTATTTGGATTCCTTGGATGTCTTTCTCTTGTCTTATTGCTCTGGCTAGAACTTCCAGTATTATATTGAAAAGCAGTGGTGAGAGTGGGCATCCTTGTCTTGTTCCAGATCTTAATGGAATTGCTTTCAGCTTTTCACCATTGAGAATGATACTGGCTGTTGGCTTGTCATAGATGGCCTTTATGATGTTGAGGTATGTTCCTTGTATCCCAAGAATTTCAAGGGCTTTTATCATGAATGGGTGTTGCACTTTGTCGAAAGCTTTCTCAGCATCTATTGATATTATCATATGGTTTTTATATTTCTTTTTGTTGATGTGTTGGATAACGTTGATTGATTTTCGGATGTTAAACCATCCTTGTGTCCCTGGAATGAATCCTACTACTTGGTCGTGGTGAATTATCTTATGGATACATTGTTGGATTCTGATAGCTAAAATTTTGTTGAGGATTTTTGCATCAGTGTTCATTAGGGAGATTGGCCTGTAGTTTTCCTTTTTTTTGTGTTGTCCTTATTCGGTTTTGGTATTAGTGTGACGTTGGCTTCATAGAATGTGTTTGGTATTGTCTCTTCCTTCTCAATTTTTTGGAAGAGTTTGTGAAGGATAGGCACCAATTCATCTCTGAATGTTTGGTGGAATTCGTTTGTAAATCCATCAGGTCCTGGGCTTTTGATTTTGGGGAGGTTTTTGATTACCATTTCAATTTTGCTGCTTGTAATTGGTCTGTTTAGGTGTTCTATTTCTTCTTTATCTAGCTTTGGGTGATTGTAGAGTTGTAGGAATTTGTCCATCTCCTCTAGATTGTTGAACTTGTTTCCATACAACTCTTCATAGTAGTTACTGATTATTCCTTTTATTTCTGCTGTGTCCGTTGTGATTTCTCCTCTTTCATTTGATTCTGTTTATTGTGCTTTCTCCCTTTTCCTTTGTGAGCCTGGCTAGGGGTTTGTCTATTTTATTGATTTTTCGAAGAACCAGCTCTTGGTTTCATTAATCTTTTTGATTGTTCTTTTAGTTTCAATTTCATTTATTTCTGCTTTGGTTTTTATTATTTCTTTCCTTCTACTGGTTTTGGGGTTTTTTTGTTGTTCTTTTTCTAGATCTTTGAGCTTCGAGATTAGGTTGTTTCTTTGAGTTCTTTCTTGTTTCTTGATGTGAGCTTCTATTGCTATATATTTTCCTCTTATTACTGCTTTTGCTGCGTCCCATACATTTGGGATATTGGTGTCCTCCTTGTCATACAATTCAAAGAATTTTTTAATTTCCGCTTTGATCTCCTCATTAGTCCAGTGGTCTTCCAGTAGTGTGGTTTTTAGTCTCCATGAGGTAGGAAAGTTCCTTGCCTTCTTTTTATGGTTTATTTCTAGCTTGATGCCTTCATGGTCAGAAAAGATATTTGGTATGATTTCAATCTTGGTGTATCTATTGATGTTTGTCTTGTGCCCCAGTATATGATCGATCCTGGAGAATGATCCGTGTGCACTTGAGAAAAATGTGTACTCCGTTTTTTTTGGGTTTAGTGTTCTATAGATGTCTGTTAAGCCCAATTGCTCTAGGTCTTTATTTAGAGCTTTGGTTTCTTTACTTATTTTTTGTCTTGTTGATCTATCCATTGTTGATAGTGGTGTGTTGAAGTCTCCCACTACATATGTGTTTTCTCTGATGTCTGTTTTCAGAGATGACAACAGTTGTCTGATATATTTTGGTGCTCCTTCATTTGGTGAGTATATGTTAATTAGTGTTTTTCTTCTTGAAGTATTGTCCCTTTGATCATAATGTAGTGACCGTTGGGATCCTTTTTTATTTTTTTGAGTTTGAAATCTGTTTTATCTGATATAAGTATAGCTGTTCCTGCTTTCTTTTTTGGGTCCATTTGCTTGTAGGATTGTTTCCCATCCTTTAACTTTGAGTCTATTTTTATCTTTTGTAGCTAAATGTGTTTCCTGGAGACAGCAAAAGGTTGGGTTTTGTTTTCTTAATCCAGGCTGCACTCTGTGTCTTTTTATTGAAGAGTTTAGTCCATTTACATTTAGGGTTAATATTGATTGTTAGCATCTGTATTTGCCATTGTGTTTGTCTTTCTTTGATTTTATTTATTCTTTTAATATCTTTTTTTTCCTTGCCTTCTTCGTTGTTATTCGTCCCTCTGAGGTTCTGGCTTTAGGATTCCTTGTAGTATTTTTTGGAGTGGGGGTTTTATTGTAATGAAGTTCCATAGTTTTCTGTTTGTCTGGGAAGGTCCTTATTCTTTCTTCATAGAGGAAGGAAAGCTTTGCGGGGAGAGTATTCTTGGTTGACATCTGTTTTCTTGGAGTCTGTTGACTATGTCCTTCCACTCTCTCCTTGCCCATAGTGTTTCTTCAGAGAAGTCTGATGTCGGCCTGATTGGTTTTCCTTTGAATGTTATTTGTTTTCTTCCCTCTTGTCAGCTTCATTATTTTTTCCTTGTCCTGCATTCTTGGGAGCTTCACTATTATGTGTCTTGCTGTATTTTTCCTTTCATCATGGAAGTTTGGTGTTCTTCTTGCTTCTTGTATATCAATTTTCAGCTCCTTCTTCACATTTGGGAAGTTCTCTTCAATTATCTCCTGGAATATGTTCTCTGTTACTACATCTCTCTCCTCTCCTTCTGGTATTCCTATAACTCTTATATTTCCTTTCCTCATGGAGTCAGATAGTTCCCGAAGTCTTTCTTCATTCTTTTTCCTTCGTACTTCTCTTTCCTTTTCTGTTTTGGTTCTTTTTATTTCTGTGTCTTCGAGAGAACTTATTCGTTCTTCCATTTCATCTATTCTGCTTTCATTGCTTTTCCCAGAATTCTTTAGTTCTTCCATTAATTCTTTGATCTCCTGCATTTCTTTACTTCCCTCTTTAGGGACTCAATTTCATTCTTCTGATCGTTGATTATTTTTCCCTTATCATTGTTTTCCTTTATGACTTCTGTCAGTTTCTTAATCACGGCAATTTAAATTCTCTTTTCTGGAAGGCTCAGAAGTTTCTTCCAAGTTTACTGGTTTGCAATCTGGGGGCTGGTTTTCTCTTTGTGGTTTGCTTCTTCCCTGAGGAGTTGCTAGGTTGCGTGTGATTCTTCTACTCCCTACTGTCTGTTTTCTAATTTGCCATATGCATTGGGACACTGTGTTGCTGGGACTGGCCGGCATCTTTGGGGTGAGCTTCTCTGCTCCCCTCTTGCTCCTCCTGGAGCCATCTGTCAGTTTCAAGCAGTCTTTACTGAAGAAAGGTCCCAGTTCTAAAATGCCGATGTGGGGGACACCTCCCTGTGCTCCTGATCTGCCCCGCGGTGGGTTTCCTGTCCCCCTCTGGGCTTGGACTGCAGGCCAGAGGTGTTCTGGTGTGGGTGAACTTCCCCGGCTCACCTCTGGCTCCTGAGGGAGCCTTCTGCAGGCAGTCTTTACTGAAGAAATGTCCCTGTTCTAAAATGGCGATGCAGGACACACTCCCTGCGTGTCCAGTCTCAGGCACACTCTTCTGCGCGCGTGGTCTGTCCCGGCTTTGGGTACTCGCTCCCCCAGTGGGCTCAGACTGCTGGTCGGCAGGGGTCCGGCGTGGGCTAACTTCCCAGCTGGCCACTGGCTCCTCCAGGATCCTCTGCTGGTTTCAAGTCGCTAGGTGGCGCCAGAGATCTCTCCGAGAGCCCTTGGGGAGCTGTTTTTTTTTTTTCACCCCGTGGGACAGGAAACAGAGCGGGAATGGTAGGGTAAACCTTAACGGCTTTGGGGTGCTGTGTCTGCCTTGTGCCCCACCATCATGGAGAACCCACGCCCCGAATTTTGTGCTCCGTATCTCAGTTCCAAAGCCCTCAGGTCCAGGACGCGGGCTGTAGCCCAGTTCAGTGTCCACAGAATGGCGTCTTTTGCACCCCGCTCCCGTGCCTGGGTGCATGGTTCCTGGATACTCAGTGAGGGACTTTCACCTCAGTGAGGGTCTTCGCGCCGTCTCCCTGCAAGCCTAGGTCGCAGGCGCGGGGACCTGGGCAGCCGCGATCCCAATCCGCGTTTGCTTTTCAACCGCGCTGCTTTTCAGTGCTATCCCGATCCCAATCCACTTTTTTTTTCCAGCGCGCTGCTTT
>NW_023601212.1:37841056-38021979 GCF_014898055.3 Talpa occidentalis | reverse complement strand
TGTTTCTTGATGTGAGCTTCTATTGCTATATATTTCCTCTTATTACTGCTTTTGCTGCATCCCGTACATTTAGGATATTGGTGTCCTCCTTGTCGTTCAATTCAAAAGAATTTTATTTCTTCTTTGATCTCCTCATTAGTCCAGTGGTCTTCCAGTAGTGTGGTTTTTAATCTCCATGAGGTAGGAAGTTCCTTGCCTTCTTTTTATCGTTTATTTCTAGTTTTGATGCCTTCATGGTCAGAAAAGATGGTTGATATGATTTTCAATCTTGGTGTATCTGTTGATGTTTGTCTTGTGCCCCAGTATGTGATCGATCCTGGAGAATGATCCGTGTGCGCTTGAGAAAAATGTGTACTCCGTTTTTTGGGTTTAGTGTTCTATAGATGTCTGTTAAGCCCAATTGCTCTAGTCCTTATTTAGAGCTTTGGTTTTCTTTACTTATTTTGTCTTTGTTGATCTATCCATTGTGATAGTGGTGTGTTGAAGTCTCCCACTACGTGTGTTTTCTCTGATGTCTGTTTTCAGAGAGGACAACAGGTTGTCTGATATATTTGGTGCTCCTTCGTTTGGATATGTAATGAGTGTTAATTTCTTCTTGAAGTATTGTCCCCTTGATCATAATGTAGTGACCATTGGCGTCTCTTTTTATCTTTTTGAGTTTGAAATCTGTTTTATCTGATATAATTATAGCTGTTCCTGCTTTCTTTTTTGGTCCATTTGCTTGTTGGATTGTTTTCCATCCTTTAACTTTGACCCTATTTTTATCTTTTGTAGCTAAAATGTGTTTCCTGGAGACAGCAAAAGGTTGGTTTTGTTTCTTAATCCAGGCTGCAACTCTGTGTCTTTTTATTGAAGAGTTTAGTCCATTTACATTTAGAGTTAATATTGATATGTTAGCATCTGTATTTGCCATTGTGTCTTCCTTTGATTTTATTTATTTATTCTTTTAATAACTTTTTTTTTGCCTTCTTTCATTGTTATTCGTCCCTCTGAGATTCTGGCTTTAGGACTCCTTGTAGTATTTTTTGGAGTGAGGGTTTAGTTGTAATGAAATTCCGGAGTTTCTGTTTGTCTTGGAAGGTCCATATTATTTCTTCAAAGAGGAAGGAGAGCTTTGCGGGATAGAGAATTCTTGGTTGGCATCTGTTTTCTTGGAATCTGTTGACTATGTCCCTCCACTCTCTCCTTGCCCGTAGTGTTTCTTCGGAGAAGTCTGATGTCAGCCTGATTGGCTTTCCTTTGAATGTTATCTTTCTTCCCTCTTGCCAGCTTCATTATTTTCCTTTCCTGGATTCTTGGAGCTTACTATTATGTGTCTTGCTGTATTTTTCCTTTCGTCGTGGAAGTTTGGTGTTCTCTTGCTTCTTGTATATCAATTTTCAGCTCTTCTTCACATTTGGGAAGTTCTCTTCAATTATCTCTTTGAATATTTTCTCTGTTCCTACATCTCTCTCCTCTCCTTCTGTTATTCCTATAACTCTTATATTTCCTTTCCTCATGGAGTCAGATAGTTCCCGAAGTTTCTTCATTCTTTTCCTTCGTACTTCTCTTCCTTTTCTGTTTTGGTTCTTTTTATTTCTGTGTCTTCAAGAGTACTTATTCGTTCTTCCATTTCATCTATTCTGCTTTCATTGCTTTTCCCAGAATTCTTTAGTTCTTCCATTAATTCTTTGATCTCCTGCATTTCTTTACTCCCTCTTTTAGGGACTCAATTTCATTCTTCTGACCATTGTTTCCTCTCTAGGGACCAATTGCATCTGATCGTTGATTATTTTTCCCTTATCATTGTTTTCCTTTATGACTTCTGTTTCAGTTAATCACGGCAATTTTAAATTCTCTTTCTGGAAGGCTCAGAAGTTCTTCCAAGTTACTGTCGTTGCAATCTGGCCTGCTTTTCTTTTTGTGGTGTGCTTTTTCCCTGGGGAGTTGCTAGGTTGCGTGTGGTTCTTCTCCTCCCTACTGTCTGTTTTCCTATTTGCCGTATGCGTTGGGACACTGTGTAGTTGGGACTGGCCGGCATCTTGGGTGAGCTTCTCTGCTCTCCTCTGGTTCCTCTAGGAGTCATCTGTCAGTTTCAAGCAGTCTTTACTGGAGAAAGATCCCTGTTCTAAAATGCCGATGTGGGGACACACTCCCCTGTGCGCCTGGTCTGCCCCAGCGGTGGGTTCCTGCTCCCTCTGGGCTTGGACTGCAGGCCAGATGGGTCTGGCGTGGGCGAACTTCCCCTGCTCACCTCTGGCTCCTGAGGAAGCCTTCTGCAGGTAGTCTTTACTGAAGAAATGTCCCTGTTCTAAGATGGTGATGTGGGACACACTCCCTGCACGTCAGGTCTCAGGCACACTCTTCTGTGCGCCTGGTCTGCCCCGGCTGTGGGTGCTCGCTCCCGCTGTGGGCTCAGACTACTGGTCGGAAGGGGCCCGGCGTGGGCTAACTCCCCAGCTGGCCACTGGCTCCTCTAGGCGCCTCTGCTGGGTTCAAGTCGCTAGGTGGCGCGAGAGATCTCTCCTGGAGCCCTTGCGGAGCTGATTTTCCACCCCGTGGGACAGGGAATAGAGCGGGAATGGTAGGGTAAACCTCAACGGCTTTGGGCTGCTGTGTCTGCCTTGTGCCCCACCGTTGTGGGGAACCCACGCCCCTAATTTCGTGTCCCGGGTGTCAGTTCCAAAGCCCTCAGTTCCAGGACTCAGGCTGTAGCCCAGTTCAGTGGCGCGGGAATGGCGCCTTTTGAATCCTGCTCCAGTGCCTGGGCGCCTGGTTCCTTCCTAGGTTGCAGGCGCAGGGACCTGGGCAGCTGCGATCTGGATCCGCGTTTGCTTTTCAACTGCACTGCTTTTCCGCGCAATCCCGATTCCGATCCGCACTTGGTTTTCCAGCGCGCCGCTTTTCCGCGCAGGCTTACCGGGCAGCATGGGGCTGTGTGCTGGTGCTGGTCTCCTCCTGGGCGGGGTCTCTCTTTAATGGCGCCTGGAGCTCACCTCCGCGGTGGATCCTGCAGGGTTCTCCACAGCTCCCATTCACGGGGTGTGGTGGCTGCAATAGTTCCTTTCCACTCACAGTCCCGCTTGATGCGTAGTTTGTTCTTGTTGGTCGATTTAGTTTGTTGTTTCCCTCCTCTCTGCCGGTCGGAGAGTGCCGCCTCTGTGGGCGGGGGAGGGGAGCAGGGTTCTGCGCTTCCCTCCCTTCTGGTCCTCTTTTATGGCAACTTTCTTCTTCGGGCAGTTTGCTGGAGTCACCCATTTATCTTCCGTGTCCCGGTTCTCACTGGGACCTGCCGCTTTTCCTCCCTATTAACTTTTTTTTTTTTTTTCATTTTTTTTTTTTAATAGAGGCATGTTTTTATTTATTTATTTATTATATTTGTTTGTTTGTTTTGTTTATACATGCACTGGGTACAGTCAGAAGCGCGGAAGGGTGAGAGAATTCACCAGAGCCAGAGTGGGGAGCAGAGCAGGCAGAAGGACTGAAGTACACTGCTGAGGGGAGCAGCGGGTGGCAGGACAGGTCTGCGCACCATGTGGGATCCTCCTCTGGTGGCTGGGGAGCAGCCGGGGATTGAGCCGGCGCCGTGGAGGCCGCGGGCAGCTTCGCAACCCAGCGCTCAACCGCTGCGCCACCGGGGAGGCCCCCTATTAACTTTTTTAATGGAGATCTTACTCGCAGCGTCTCCTGGCCGCCATGTTGCTCCGCCCCCCTAGCTCTTGGAGTTTTTTTTTTTAATTTGTTGCTTCATGCTCTTCTTGCGTGTAGTTTTTATTCAGAGAAGTCTGATGTTAGGTTAATTGGGAATCCTTTATAATTTTTTCTTTGTCTTGTACTTTTAGACATTTTACTCCTTTATCCCTTTTTGTTTAGGTAACTTGCTGTTCTTTTGGCTTTCTTTATTTGCATGTTCATTTCCCTCTTCAACTTTGGGAGATTTTCTTTCATTATTTTTTAAAATAGTTTTTCAATAAACATAGGAATATGGATGTCCTTTTGAATTAATGTTTTTGTGTCCTAGGAGTGGAATTACTGAATCATATGGAAGCTCCTATGTTTATTGCAGCACTGTTTACAATAAGTAAGCTATGGAAACAACCCAAATGCTCGAAAATAGATAACTGGATCAAGAAGATATGGTATATATACACAATGGAATATTACTCAGCATTCAAAAAGGATAAACTCATGCCATTCACAGCAACATGGATAGAGCTGGAAGGGATTATGCTCAGTGAAATAAGCCAGAAATAAAAAGAAAAATATTGAATGGTTTTACTGTAGAGGAACCAAATAAGGGATCAGGGGAAAAAAGAACTATAATAAAGTAAAAATCAAAATCAATAGGCAACCATAGACTAGAGACTTTCTGTAGGAGAGGAGGAGGGAGAGGGATCATGAAAGGGGTGGGAAGAGCACAAGGGACTATGGTGATGGTGCACAGGTGAATTGGTGGGGGGAATTTCATGGGAAATCATACTTGTACAAAAACGAAGGGTGATGTAATATATATATATATATATACACGTATAATTTTTAATTTTTTTTAAGATTTATTTTTATACAAGAGCTGGGGTACAGGCCAGAGGCACAGGAAGGTGAGAGGATTCACCAGAGACAGAGCAGGGAGCAGAACAGGCAGATGAACAGGAGAGGTCTGCTGTGCCACGTGGGAATCTCCCTGACTGGTGGCGAATTGAACCTGTGCTGTAGAGGCTGTGGACAGCTTCACAGCACTGCGCTCAACCCACTGCACCACTAGGGAAGCCCTATATATATTTAAAAATATAGTTTTTCAGTTCCCTTTTCTCTCTTCTCTCCTTCTGGGTTGACTATGATTCTTATATTTCCTTCCTTGTGGTATTACACAATGCTTGAAGAGTTTCTTCATTTTCCCCCTTTGTATCTCTTTTTCTTTTTATATTTTGTGTCTTACCCCATTTGCCTCTTTGAGCTTACTAATTTGTTCTTCCACTTGCCTTATTCTCTCCCTTGGCTTTTTTCCAGAAATTTTCATCTCTAACATGGACCTTTCTGCTTTTTGCATTTCTACTAATTTTCTGACTTAGAATTTCAATTTTGTTCTTCTGTTCATTGATTGTGCTTCTAATAGCATTCATTTGTGTCTCTGAGTTTTCTTGCATATCTCTAAACTGCATTAGATCTGTATCTGAAAGGAAGAAAAGCTCTTTCATGTCTTTGTGACTTAGTTGTAGGTATTTATTTTCTTTTTGTGGTGTTTTATTTCTCTAGGACCTTGCTTGGCCGTATGTATTTTTCTTTTTCCTCATAATTTGATTTTGGAATGTTCCTTTGTAGTTGGGGCTTTTGTGATATTATGGTCCTCCTCACCCAATGTTTTGGACCTTTACTGGTTGGTGGGCACAGCAGTTGGGGCCTCCTGGGGTTTGGTGTGGTGCTGGTAATTTACCCTTATGGTGTTTGGGGCTGGATCCAAGCATGTGGTGGTGTCTGGGGCTGAAAGACTGGGGCCCAAGCTGGGGATGAGCCTTGTAGGATCACCCTGAGGTTGTGGGCTGATTGATGCCAGGGATCTGGGCAACTTTCCATGATTTTTAAAAAAACAAATGGGTGATTTTCTACAACATGTTTGATTTTCTATGTGTGATTTTCTAACTATCATACCTTGGCAACATCTTTACATTTAGAAATATAAAATTATAAATATTTTCTTTTAAAAGTTCGGGGGGGGCAAGTAGAAATCAGCTTTACATATTATACATACAGGACTTCTATTAAAGGTCAGTAAATTTTCCTGAGTGGTGACACTTCCTATTAGCCACACATGGTATATTATTCTACTATTTCTGTCTTTCAACATCAATATCTTGTAGAAAGATCAATTACTTATAAAACAAGCATAATGATTAAAAAGCAAAAGTAAACCTAACTGAAACTATAGTAAATAGTCAAGGGATACAGATAATATAAAGATGTCAAATGAGATATCAAAAATATAAAATGAGGGGAAAAAATAAAAGTTATAAAGTTTTGGTGTGTGATCAGATTTAAGAAGTTATCAACCCCTTATACCCATAAGACTTTCTAAGTGAAATAAATCAGACAAAGACAAATACTGTATGATCTCAATTATATGTGGTACCTAGAAAAAACAAACTGATAGATACACAGAAAAGATTGGGACTTGCCGTAGGTACAGTTGGGGAATATATATAAAGGTGGTCAAATGTCACAAACTTCCAATTATAAAATAAGTAAGACATGGGAATATAATAGACAACCTGGTGACTACAGTTAGCAATATTGTATTATATATTTGAAAGTTGCTAAAAGACTAAACCTGAAAATTTCTCATTAAAGGAAAAAAATATAATTTTGTGAGGTGAAGGATAATAACTAATCTTATTGTATTATTCACTTGCAGTATAGACTTTTTTCAAATCATTATGTTGTATACCTTAAATGCCATGGTACATGTCACTTAAAACCAATGAAATTGGGGTAATAGTAATCAAATGTAGTATAATATATGTGCCTGGAATTTAAACTGTAAAAACTGCTCACATTAAAAAATATAAAATAAATATTTTTTAAATTGTAGAATAT
Organism: Talpa occidentalis; assembly: GCF_014898055.3. Taxonomy (NCBI): domain Eukaryota; kingdom Metazoa; phylum Chordata; class Mammalia; order Eulipotyphla; family Talpidae; genus Talpa; species Talpa occidentalis. Next base: position 38,015,412 of record NW_023601212.1, on the reverse strand, counting down.
GTGACCATGTGGGGAAAAGACTGACAGTAGGACAAGTATTCCTGTCCAGAGATGGCATAGGGGAATTCCCTGAAAGGGAAACATTCCATATAAAAACTGTGGGTATTGATTTTTGAATGTAAATGTAAATGATAGAATTTCAACTATGTAATGTTGGTAATACATATTACTGAGAAAATTAGCCATGCTATTTTTATTTTTCCTTCCTGTTAGTCACCTCCACCACATGGAACTAGAAAATTATACTCATGTTTCAGAATTTTTTCTTCTTGGATTATCAAAGGAACCAGAATTGCAGCCTCTCATATTTGGCCTTTTCCTCTCCATGTACCTGATCACTGTATTTGGAAACCTGCTCATCATCCTGGCTGTGAGCCTAGACTCCCACCTCCACACACCCATGTACTTCTTCCTCGCCAACCTGTCCTTTGTAGACATCTGCTTCACCTCCACCACCATCCCCAAGATGCTGCAGAACATTCATACACAAAGCAAAGTGATAACCTACAGAGCGTGCATCACCCAGATGTACTTTTTCATAATCTTTGCCATATTGGACAACTTTCTCCTGGCTGCGATGGCCTATGATCGTTTCGTAGCCATCTGCCACCCACTACACTACATGGTCATCATGAATTCACAGCTCTGTGGACTGCTGGTTATGATATCCTGGATCATGAGCTCCCTGAATTCTTTATTACAAAGTTTAATGGTACTGAGACTGTCCTTCTGTTCAGTCTTGGAAATCCCCCACTTTTTCTGTGAGATCAATCAGGTGGCCCGACTTGCCTGTTCTGACACCTTTCTTAATGACATTGTATTATATTTTGCAATTGGGCTGCTGGGTGGTGGACCCCTTACTGGGATTCTTTACTCCTACTCTAAGATAGTTTCCTCCATATGTGGAATCCCATCAATTCAGGGGAAGTATAAGGCGTTTTCCACCTGTGCCTCTCACCTCTCAGTTGTCTCCTTATTTTATTGTACAGGTCTAGGTGTATACCTTAGCTCTGCTGCTTCCCTCAGCTCACACGCAAGTGCAATAGCCTCGGTGATGTACACCGTGGTCACACCCATGCTAAACCCCTTCATCTACAGTCTGAGGAACAAAGACATAAAGAGTGCCCTTAAAAAAATCATTGGGATGGTAGTTATATAAAAGGCCTATTGTCCTTGGACTGAAGAAATACCCTAGACTACAAGACTCAATTTAAAAAAATGCAATGAAAAAAAATCACAAGGCTCCATGAATCCAAGCCAGAAATTGTTATTCTTTGATCAGATTGCCATAGACCTTGTTCTTGTTACCTGAATCCTATAATTTCCATGTCTTTGAATTCAACTTCTATACACAATCTCAGTAACTCATTTCATTAAGCTTCTATTCTGATATATAAATATTTTCACTTTGTCCATTTTCACACATTTCCAAGGTTTCTCCAAACTTTGGACCAGAAAAACTTGGAAATTTTTATAACTTTCATGGGGCATCTTGAATTTCTTTTTTTAAAAAATGAAATACAGGCTTCTTCTGATTTTTTTAAAGATTTATTTATTTATACAAGCACTGGGTACAATCAGAAGCACGGGAGGGTGAGAGAATTCACCAGAGCCAGAGTGGGGAGCAGAACAGGCAGACAGACGAAACACACTACTGAGGGGAGCAGTGGGCGCGGCAGGAGAGGTCTGTCACCCCATGTGGGACCCTTGCCGGCGGCCAGGGATTGAACCAGCGGTGCAGAGGCTGGCTGCAGGCAGCTTCGCAGCCCAGTGCTCAACTGCTGCGCCACCAGGGGAGGCCCCATCTTGAATTTCTTAAGACTAAGTTCTTCTCAAATGAAATATATCATGCCAAATACTTTTTTTTTTTTTTTTTTTATAGAGGCATGCTTTATTTATTTGTTTGCTGGTTTGTTTGTTTGTTTTGTCTATACATGCACTGGGTACAGTCAGAAGCGCGGGAGGGCGAGAGAATTCACCAGAGCCAGAGCGGGGAGCAGAGCAGGCAGAAGGACCGAAGTACACTGCTGAGGGGAGCAGCGGGCGGCAGGAGAGGTCTGCGCGCCATGTGGGACCCTCCTCTGGTGGCCGGGGAGCAGCCGGGGATCGAACCGGCGCCGTAGAGGCCGCGCGCAGCCTCGCAACCCAGCGCTCAACCGCTGCGCCACCGGGGAGGCCCTCATGCCAAATACTTTTTCCTTTGATTTTGTCAAAGAATAATCATGAATTGTATTGCTCATATTGGAAAAAAATATATTTGGCATCTAAAGATATTTATATTTTTCATTATAAAGGTAAATATGAAACCAATTTTCATTTTGGATCTGTCATTATTTTTACATTAATGCTTTAATCACCCTGATGATAAGATTTTAACAGTATTCTGTTTATGTTAGCTTACTGATGGTGATGGTATTGGCTAGGAAGCTTGTAGCACTCACATGGGCCAGTACTACTCACAGAACTTTCCTTGACAAAGGTCTGTTTTGTGGCTGTATAAGCCCTTGTTGTGATTATTATTATTATTGCAAGACACAACTCAGTAACAACCAACTGGAAACTTGTTTTTTAAAAACGAAGCTCACTACAGTTCCTAGAGGGTACTTCTTCTGCCCTAGGATCAGATAGCTAAGTCTCAGGTAGTGATGGAACAGGAACCAGAAGTTCTGCCTTATTGAGGTCCAAGGTGAGGATTTCTAATGTTTTAAGTGTCCACTCATTACTGGAAAATTTAAAATAGAAGACTGTCAACTGGAGTACAGGAATGAAAAGTTGGAGTCAGTATATTACATTACTGGGGAACTTTCATGGCTGGGGCACCCTGGGTGCTTGTGTTCTAACTGGATGTATGTTTATTTGACATGGATATCTTTGATTTGGATGGCTCAGAAATCAAAAGCTGTATGTCAGGCACTTACAATTCAAATGTGTTGCTATGTTTCACAATTGTTTTCCTGGTTTTACTACTTTATTCAGCTTGATATCCAGAACCCTTAACACAGTTCACTGGCAAAACCTGATGATTGCATATGTCTCTCACTGGAGTCTACATTGAAAGGCAAGATTGAATAAACAGATAAATATAATCTTTAAGTCAGACATGACCCTAAGTATGAGGAAGCAACATTTTAAATTTTATCATTATGCGAAGTATATATTTTCATGTTGTACATCACACAATGAAGTAGAGAAGATTAATGTCCATATACCAGGATTTTATGCTTGCAATAAATGATTGGTGTGTTTTATCATTTTAATAAATTATATTCCTGATTCTGCTTGAAAATTCCTGTACTGCAATTATAATATCTCTACAGATGGATATTGTGGGAGGATCAATGAAATATTTTGAAATTTATTAAGTCCAAAGAAGACATTAAAGAAAAAGGTCATACGCATGTATATTTGGGTATATTGGCATACATTTCCATTCAGATAGGAACAGTCACACAAATATGTGACTATTCAATTCATTTTTGATTCCATTTTGTATGATGTAAAAACTTGGCAGAGGTTGGAGAGGACAGAGTTGAAAAGAATGAACATTTAAATTAACATAAAATTAAAAGGATTTAATTTAGAATGGGTGACCTAAATTTTAATAAAGAATTGCTATTCTTGCTGGAGTATATCAAAGACCTAAAAGTTATAACCACATTAATGTTTAAGAAATAATTCTCTATACCAGTTGTGGGGAAGAAAATTTTCAAATTCACTTAAAATTGACTTTCTTAATCAATCTGGAATTTCAACATAAATTCCTTAACCAAGGATAGCTAAATGAGTAGCTTAAATAAAGAAGCTTAAATCCAGTATCCCCCCAAAAAGATGGAATAAATGTCAGTATTCAGTTCCTATTGCTGCACTAACAAATTACTGATGACTTAGAGAAATTTATGCCTTATTGTTTTGGAGGACAGAAGACTGAAATTAGCCTCATTGGCTTAAATAAAAATGTCTACAAGGATGGGGTCCTCCAGGGACTCCACAGGAGATTCCATTTACTTTCATATTTTAGTTCCCAGGGCAGTGCAGTTTTCCTTGACTTGTGATCTTTCTCTGTCTTCATAATGAGAAGCTTAACATTTTCAAATTTCTCCCTACTGTGGCTCTTCTTTTCCCACATTTAGAGGGCTATTACCATCATGTTAGTCCCACATTGACTTTTTTTTTAGTTATATACTTTTTACATTGTTGGTCATTCTCCTTTTGTTACAGGGTAGCCCAGATACAAAAACGGGTTGCCTGACTGTGGGTCCTCACAGCGCTTTAAAGGACTTATCAGTACTCTACTGCAGGCACACACGAAAAGTTAATAAAAGGTTTATTTACAAGGGAAGGGCAAATGAGGAAATGTACAACTCAGGGAGAAAAGTGGGAGACAAAGTTTTAAATGTGTCCTACCTGATCTGCCGATCTGGAATCCCAAATGGCACTCTGAGAGCTGTCCACAAGCCAGGAGCTGTGAAGCCAGGAGGTGAGAGTGAGAGCTAGAGAGCCCCCAGGGCCCATATGTTTGGTTTTTATACCAAACCTGGCTGCTTAACTCCACCCTCAGGTCCCAGCAACCTTCACTTTGGTTTGGAGTCGGGGTGGAATCCACAAAGCCTGTATGGAATTAGCTCAGGACATCTTTTCCCCCTAACACTTTCAGGTGTAATCCCCATAAAATTACCACCACTGAAACACCTGTGAACCATAACCATAGTCTCTTGTGCTCTTCCCTCCCTTGTTTTGATCCCTCTCTCTCCCCCTCCCCAGCTGAATGTCTCCTATTTATAGTTTACCTGTTATTTTTATCTTTCTTTCCTGATCTTGTTTGTTTTCCCTACATTCCTCCTATAAGTGAAACCATCTGATATTTTTCTCTTTCCTTCGGACTTATTTCACTGAGCATAATCCCTTCCAGCTCCATCCATATTGCTGCGAACAGCATGAATTTATCTGTTTTGATTGCTGAATAGTATTCCATTGTATCTAAAGGAGCAAAGACTGTGAAATGGAACCAGGACAGTCTGTTCAATAAGTGGTTCTGGGAAAACTGGACCACCAAATGCAAAAGAATGAAGCTACACCACTACCTCACACCATGCATATAAAAACAACTCAAAATTGATAAAAGACTTGAACACAAGACCTGAAACCATAAAATATATAGAAGAAAACATTAGTAAAACATTCCATGGCACACGTCTCAGAAACATCTTTAGAGACTCATCCCCTGAAGCAAAGATAAACAGCTGGGATTACATCAAACTAATAAGCTTCTGGACAGCAAAGGAGACAATAACCAAAACAAAGAGACACCCTTCTGAATGGGAGAAAATATTTACACTCCACACAACTGATAAGGAATTGATTTCAAAGATAGACAAAGAACTCACACAACTCAACAAAAACAAAGAATCCAGTTAAAAAAATGGGCAGAAGAGCTAAACAGACACTTATTCAAAGAAGAAATGCAAATTGCCATATTACTCTTAAGCCCAAGTGGTTAACAATGTCATTCTACTTACTACCTAATCTACATACCTTGATATGTAAACTGATGTAGTCTGAGATTCTGGCATTAGGATGTAGAAATCTTTTGGAGGCCCTTATTTTTCCTATGGTAAAGTCTTTTTCAAATGCATAATATTTAAGGTTGTTCGAGGTCATTATATAAAATTGGGCACAAATTTGATTGCAGATTCTAGTATGAATGAAAACAATTTTCATTCAAAAATCATTTTAAAGTTATTTTTGGAGGAAAGATCTAAAACTCCATACACATGATTAACGCTGAATCAAAGAGCCTGGTGAGAGATGCTGAGGTGTGCAGAACAGAAGCTACACCTGCAGCCTACTCCAGGTGCTTGTTAGAAATGCAGAATCTCTGGAACTTTCTAGGACCCGCTGAATTAGAATTTGTATATAACAATATTTTCCTCACCATTCTTGCGCACATTGAACTTGGAGAGTTGCTCATCTAAAATTGTTTTTCTCACCTTCTATGTTGTCATTGGCACAGGATCATTATTTGTGTGGGTGATATACTTTGTTTGGTAGATTATTAATAACAGTCTTTTCAACATCTCCAAATATTCCAAGAAGCAAAATCATCTCTACTTCAGAACTACAATTCCAGTGTTTGAAAGCCATAGATATACTGATGGAATATTTACTCAAATTATAACATTCACAGATCAATAAGCCCTTCCACTTCTACAGCAAAGATTGGAATTCGTAATAATAATACCTCATCGAATGAATTTGAAAAAAGTTACAGTCTGAAGCTCAGGTGATACTGCCAAAAAAGAGCTAAATATATCTCATAGTTAACCTTGTTATAATGACAAAGTAAATAGTATCTATTAACTGGTAATATAAGTATGAAATTTCCGCTTGTTTTGGCAAATGCATCATGAAACCAAGCTTAGTGCCCACAGATTTATATTAAGGAACAAAGGCATCCCCTTACTTGAAAAGAAGAAAAGTAATTTTCTGGAGAAATCAAGCACAAGTCAATGCTTTGAGGGTCCAAGGGAACTAATCAACACAGATTCTTCCATCTTAAACTTTGAAGAAAACTTTAACTCAGAATTAGCGTAAGGTGCTGGGAGTGTTACTGGGACCCAGCTGCCTCAGCAATGGGAGCCAGCAGGACCAGTGGTGTTCTCAACCTCTTGCTCTACTGTAAGTCAGTTGTGGCAGTTGCCCCTCAGAGCTCAATAACTGTTGTTCGTAATGGACCAATCAGGTGCGAGCTGTGAGCTGATTGGTGCTAAATGGTCCAATCAGTCTTGGAGGTGAAAGTGGATGAAAGTCAGGGTTGGAGGGAGCTGGGAGAGCCCATCAAGAAAAGAAGATGATGGGCCTCCCCAGTGGCGCAGCGGTTGGGCGCTGGGTTGCGAAGGTGCCCATCAGCCTCCGCAGCGCCAGTTCGATCCCCGGCCGCCGGACGAGGGTCCCACACAGTGCGCAGAACTCTCCTGCCGCCCGCTGCTACCCTCAGCAGTGTACTTCGTCCATCTGCCTGTTCCGCTCTCCGCTCTGGCTCTTGTGGATTCTCTCACCCTCCTGCGCTTCTGACTGTACCCAGTGCTTGTATAAATAAATAATAAATAAATCAAAAGAAAAGAAGATGATGACACCAGCCCAGAAAGAAAAGGACAGGGGTCCGGGAAGAGAAGAAGCAGCCCCTCCCCCCCCCAGAAGATGAGCTCCTGAAGAAAGGGAGATGACACCAGTCCCTTGAAGATGAAAGAAGGGAAACACTTGGTTCCATCCTCTGAGGAAAGAGGAAAAGAAGCATCCAGCAGCTGACCTCTGAGGAGGAAAGAGAAGCTGAAGGACTCTGTCATGGAATGGGCCTCGGTCCTGTCTCTGACACTGAAAGGAGCACCAAAGGCCCTGGGCCTGGTGTCTCAAAAAGCTGTTTGTTTTTGGTATAACCCAACAACTCACAAAGAGCTGTTAACACTGGGTGTCTCTGAAGCAGTGATCATCACTACTGGCCAGTGCTGTCCAGCACTCCCGGTGACTGGTGGTGACCATCACTGACGCTATCTGGGTGAGGTAGTAGCCACTTGTGGATATAGTGAGATCTTTTTTTCCCCTGTTTGTAAAATAAACCCCATGGTTGTTCCTGGAGCCCGAGGTCTCTTGCAATTGTTTGTGTGTGGGTGAGAACCCACAGACAATGACCTGTCCTCTTATTGAAACAGGGGCAGAGAGGGCCACAAGAGAGGCCACAGGGTCTCTGAGACCAGAGAGCCACCAAAAAACCCCAAAGGACCAAAAGGCCAAAAACCAAAACCAAGAGCTATAGCCTGACAAAGGACAGTGCCCGATAAGATGACAGGTCACTGTCTGTGGGTTCTCACCAGCACACACAATTTGCAAGAGAACTTAGACTCCAGGAACAACAACCATGGGGTTTATTTACAAACTGGGGAAACAAAGAGCTCACTGTACCCACAAGTGGCAGCTGCCTCACCCAGGTACCAACAACAAACAACTCTTTGAGACACCAGGCCCAGGGCCTTTGGTGCTCCTGTCAGGCAATGTCAGAGACAGGCCCGAGGCCCAGTCCATGACACAGTTCTTTGGCTTCTCTTCCCTCCTTAGAGGGCGGCTGCTGGATGCGTCTTTTCTTTTTTCTTCGGAGGCTGGAACTGCCTTCTTCTCTTTTCTTTTCTTTTCTTTTCTTTTCTTTTCTTTTCTTTTCTTTTCTTTTCTTTTCTAAGATTTATTTATTTATGCATACAAGAACTGACGTACAGACCAGAGGTGCGGGGGGTGAGAGGATTCACCAGAGACAGAGCGGGGAACAGAACAGAACAGGCAGATTGACCAAAGCACACTGCTGAGGGGAGCAGCAGGCAAGGCAGGAGAGGTCTGCTGTGCCATATGGGTAGCTCCCTGGCCAGCGGGGATCGAATCTGTGCTGCAGAGGCTGCAGACCACCCCATAGTGCTGTGCTCAACCCCTTGCGCCACCAGGGAGGCCCCTTCTTCTTTTCTTCAGGGGTCTGGCATCATGTATCCTTCTTCAGGCACCCTGGTCTTCTTCTTTCAGGCTGGGGTCATTATCTCCTTTCCTTCTGAGGCCTCCCTTGTCCTCTTCTCTCTTGGGGGACTCTGGTTGTCATCTCCTTTTTCTGGGGGCTCCCTGAGCTCCCTCCAACCCTGTCTTATACCCTCTTTCACCCCCAAGTCTGATTGGACCATTTAGCACCAATCAGCTCACAGCTCGCACCTGATTGGTCCATTACAAATGGCAGTTACTGGGCTCTGAGGAGCAACTGCCACAACTGACTGCTGGTGGGGCAGCAGGGTCGAAAGGATACCACTGTTCTGCTGGCTCCCACCTCTAAGATGGCGGGGTTCCCGAAACATTATCGGACACTGTCCTTTGTTCAGCCATAGCCCATAGGCCCCTATTGTGTGTGGGTTGTATTGCTATAGCCCTTTGTTCTGGTTTTTGGCCTTTTGGGGCTTTTTGGTGGTTCCCTTGTCTCAGGGCCTGGGCAGGTGGGGTGCTGTTTTAATACTTCCATCTGGCCTCCTGTCTTGTGGCCTCTTTTGTGGCCTCCTTCACCCTGTTTTAGGAGTTGGACCTCTGAAAGACAGGCGATATCAAGAAGGAGTACAAAAGCTGGATTCAACTGATCTCTAACCTGGTCTCTTGGGAACAGAGAATTTTTGGAAAAACTTCCTGTTTATCCACATCTGTGTCCCACAGCCAATCATAGACATAGAGATTAAAGAAACAACTGGCAAATGTACTTAATGAACATCTCATGAGATAAATTGAACTGTAAATATCTCTTCTACAGGCAGTCTCAGCATGCAGTCTTGGATGGGACATGCTGGTTTCCTTCGGAGTCCTCACTGTGGCTCATGGATTTATGCTTGATTCCTTTCTTCTGTATTTTCTGGGAACAGACCCTCCCGCCCTTCTCCATCACCAGCTATCAGGGAGGTGTTTGGACTTCCACAGGGAGAGCTTTTTCTCAGAATTCCCATCTAGATGAATCAAGAGCCCAACAGACACTTCAGGATAGGATCAGCTAGAATCTCAGTCAAGACCTTTCATTTATTTTTATATTATGGGCATATCCATTTTTCATATGCTTTTAATTCAAATGCATGAAGAACTATTAAGCACATTACAAAAAACATTATGTTTTAGGACATTCTTTTTTCTTTCTTGTTTCTCCTCTTCCTTCTTATACAATAGTGCCTTATATGTGTCCCCTATCTAGGGCACTGCTGATATATTATTTCAACGTCTGCATAGTATTTCATGATGCGACTATGCCACTTACACTTATGATTTTCATATTATTTCTCACTCAGTTACTATTGTATCAATGTTACAAAAATCATTTCACAATATTAAGTTATAACTGTGGTTGTCAACTGAAAGAGATACTGTCCTAAAGGGGATAGTAAACAAAATTCAGAGACATTTTGTTGTTTTATCATTGAAGGATGGATGGAAGCCAGGGATACTCTAAATATTCTACAATGCACAGGATAGACCCCACCACAGAGGATGATCTAAATGAGATCAAAGTGAGTTCTGAGATTACATAATCATAAGTTAATGAATATCTGTAATTTTAATATGTATAGTAGCCTACAGATTGACTCTCCTAGACATAACTTCACATTTCGACAGCAAAATTAATACTTCTTGCTGCCTTTTTAAAATTCCCAACCCAAATCAATGGAACATATTGTGTTTTCTCTGGTTGATATTTGTGGAAGAGGATTTTTACTGTTTTCTTAAGTTATTATAAGTTTTGCCAGAATTTGCAATCTTGATCAATTTTTGCTTTGCTTTCCATTAACATATGCCATTATAAAATATATCCATTTTGACCGCCGGGGTGGACCACAGGCACAGGGAAGTGCCCTTCTGACTCACCATTTTAGAATAGGGATCTTTGCCTTTGTGTCCAGCACCACTGAAACTGCTTAGAACTGGGAAAGGGCTGCCCCCACAGCAAGAGGTGAGCTGAAAAGCCCCCAAGGCCAGTCCTTGTCTGGCCACCAGTCGGAACCCAGAGGGGGATTCAGCAATTTAGAGCCCAGTGGGTGATCCAGCCACCCCCATCTCCAGGAACAGAGTCTTCCCCTTCTTTCTTTGGAGGCTAGAATAACTCTGGTTTATATATTCTTTCAGGGTGCCACACCCACAAGTCTGATTGGACCAGTTTTCATTCCTGAGGCTGATTGGACCATTTAGCACCAATCAGCTAACAGCTCAGACCTGATTGATCTATTCCATGATCCAAGAAGTAAAAGGGTGGTTGCTGGGCTCGAAGGAGCAACTGCCACAACTGGTTTGTGATGGAGCAGCAGGGGGAGAGGACACCACTGCTGCTGCTGGCTCCAGCTGCTGAGGGAGGCTGCTGGGTTCTGGTAACACCCACAACCAAAGCACCCATAGTCCACTTCCATAGTCTATTGTGCTACTCCCCACTTTGTTCTCACACTCCCACTTCCCCTCCTGTGGATGCCTCAGTTCTATAGTTAGCATCAATGCTTAGTTTTTGAGTTTGACTTTATCTGACCCTTTGGTTTCTCTATATTCCACATATAAGTGACACCATCAGTATCTACCCTTCTGGTTCTGACTTATTTCACTTAGCTTGATTCTTTCCAGCTCCATCCATGTCACTGCAAATGGCATGACTTTATATATTTTTTACAAATTTAATTTATTTTTATTGAAGTACAGTTGTCCCATATCCTTGACAGTGTTTTAACAGTATAAGATTAACCCCCTCAGGGGTAGTCCCCTTAGCCCTCCCACCACTGGAGCACCCATGGTCCTCCACATAATTCATTGTGTCTCTCCCACCTACCACTTCTCACCCTCCCCTTTCCCTGCTCCCTCTGAAAGCCATAGATCTATGGTCAGCTTTAGTGTGTCCACATTGGGAATAATACTAGCTGTGGGTTTGTCAATATAGGCTTTTATTATGTTAAGCTATGTTCCATTTACCACCAGATTTCTTGAGGGTCTTCATCATAAATGGATATTGGATATTGTCAAATGCTTTTTTAGATCTATTAATATGATCATATGATTTGTATCTTTCTTTTCATCGGTATGGTGAGTTACACTGAATTGAATTTCAAATGTTGAAACATCCATGTGTCCCTGGTATAAATCCATTTAGTCATGATGTATAATCCTTTTAATGCATTGTTGGATTCTGTTTGCTAAGACTTTATTGAGGATTTTTGCATCTATGTAGGGGGCCTGGTCTATAGTTTTCTTTTTTGTGTGTTGTCTTTGTTTGGTTTTGGTATTAGAGTAATGTTGGCCTCAAAATGTGTTTAAAAGAATTCCTTTTCTCTCAATTGTTTCAGAGAGTTTGAGGAGGCTGGGTAACAGGGGTCCTGCAGTGTGGACTGCAGAGCAAGATTGGTGTTTTTCTCATTACCACTTAAGCAATGGAACTGATAGAAAAACATGGTGGGTTTATGACCCACACCAAAGAGAGGAACAAACAAAAATAACTTGACAAGGAAATAAATAAAACCATAAAATTATGGGCAAAATGGTATTAATAGACTTTAATATATCAATAATCACTCTAAACATCAATGGACTGAATTCACCTATAAAAGACACCTTGAGACAAATGATAATGAGGACACAACCTGTCAGAACTTAAGGGACATATCAAAAGCATTACTATGAGGGAAATATATAACAATGCAAACCCATATCAAGAAACAAGAATGGGCCCAAATAAACAACCTACTCTCTCTCTCTCATCTCAAGGAACTAGAAAAAGGGGGATAAAAAAACCCAAAATCCAGTAAAAAGAAGGACAATAAAAGTTAGAAAAGAAATAAATGAAGTAGAAATAAAAGAGACAGTCCAAAATATCAATGACACAAAAATACGGTTCTTTGAAAAAATAAACAAAATTCTTGCTAAGATTACCAAGAAAAAAGGAAAAAAAACTCAAATAAATATGATCAAAAATGAAAAAGAGAAGTTACAATAGACTGCAAAAATCTGTAGAGATTACTATTAACATTAATATGCAAACATCTGCATTCAAGTAAAATGGCTTAGTCAGTAATCCATTTACTAATGAACATGTTTTCTTTATAGGAGAAATTATGCATATTAAATGTAATAAAGGCTTTTGTAATGTGTAGATGCAAACAAGAAGAGATGGACAAATCCTTAGAATTATGCAATCATCTGAAGCTAAATAGGTATGAAATAGAAAAGCTGAACAAACCAATCACAGCAAGAAATTGAAACAGAAATCAAAACTCTCTCAAAACACAGAAGTCCAGGACCAGATGACTTCACAACTGAGAGGTAAGATGTCTAGATGGAAGATGCATTATATTTTCCCTGAGCTGATGAGATTCCACCAGTGAAGAAAACTATTTTAGAGTAATAATAACGATAACCTACAAGGAGACCAACAGTCAGAAGAACTGCGGCAAACAGTATCACTACGTCAGAATAGGCAAGTTGAATCACCTTATTGGGTTCACAGAAAAAGTGAGGGATTGCTGAATTTGTGCAGAATGACAGCCTCAGCACCAACAGAGAATTCCGGGCACTGATGATACAAAGGTTGATCATGTTGACCATGTATTGGGGGAGTTGGGATGGCAGATGGCCACGATGTGTTCACAGGCCACCACAGTCAAGAGAATGCCATCCAAATACTGCAAATAAAACAAAATTTATCTGCATGATACAGCCTTCATGGGTTATAATGTTGCTCTGTGTCTGTACATTCAGCAATGACTTTGTCATTGATTAAAGGTTAAGTCATTAAATCTAGTATAAATGAATAACTATCTTGCAGAAATGAAGCATTTCTTTTTTTTTTTTAAAGATTTATTTATTTATTTATACAAGCACTGGGTACAGTCAGAAGCACAGGAGGGTGAGAGAATTCACCAGAGCCAGAGCGGAGGGCAGAACAGGCAGACTGACAAAGTACACTGCTGAGGGGAGCAGTGGGCAGCAGGAGAGGCCTGCGCCCCATGTGGGACCCTTGCCCGGTACCCGGGGATCGAACCGGTGCTGCAGAGGCTGCGGGCAGACTTGCAACCCAGTGCTCAACCACTGCGCCACCAGGGAGGCCCCAGAAATGAAGCATTTCCTTTTCCTTGCATCTTAAAAAAGGCCAGTGGGATTACATAGTGTAAAAGTAAATGTTACATTTTATATGAACATGTAGAGGACTAATAAATGATCTATCCATGGGTAAAACCATTTTAGGTGAAGCAAGTCACTCAACAGTAAGAAGAGAGCCATATTTAAATAAAATTCCGAATTTTTAATGGCCAAAATATCTTCCAACAGTCAATTGCAAAGCATTAATCTGTAAAAATCACTTAACATGCTCTAACTGTAGAAAAATGGCATGTAAAATATAAAATGTGAAAATATAAGAAAGTAGAGAAATGGAAATGGTGATCAAATATATGGACATTGGTCCAAACTTGCTAATAGTTTAAGAAAACAAGACACTACTTTCACAATGATCAGCCCAAGGGGAAAAATTAGAGGTATATTGATTGCAATTTGCAATTTTTATACATGTAGCAAAGGAGACAGTCTAGTTTTGCCAGCAGAAATGGGAAGTGTCACATGGCTGGGGAGTTAACACCAATTTCCTGCTAAAACCACACTGGGAGTTTTAAAAGTTACAGATAAGTGGACCTCACCTTCAGATTCTTACTTAATTTTCATGGGCATGGTGCAGATATAGGAGTTTTTAAAGCTTCCTAGGTGATTTTTATAGGAAGCAGAGTTTTCAGATCATTGCTCTAAGAAATTTCAAGGTGTCCTTGATTCTTTGTATAACAATGTAATACGGGCTCCTTAATAGACTTTAATTAATCCCATAAATTATGAAGAAATATAACTCAAGAAATTTGAATTATAGAATTTTCAAATAAACAAATATTTTCACTCACACCATTTTACATTCATGTGCACATGCTTGGTTTTAATGTAATAGAAGGAAGCAATAGAATGAAATAATTATCATATACATAAGCTCATCAAATTATGGAAATGTCCAGATCCAAAATTTATCAGCTGGCTGCAAAAGTTTCTAGGAATTGTTTAGGTTGGGAAACCACCTGATTTTAGAAGGACCCTCCCTGACAATAAGATCTTGACATTTAAAAGAGGGTAATTTGAACCTTGGAAACCTATTATACTTGCATATAGACAACGTCTGAGTTCTCATAAAATCATATATAACCTAATCTGATTTTACTTACAATTAAAGATATATTCCAACGATACTACATATTTTAAAAAGCATAAAATTAATGACTTTTTTGTAGCTTTTAAATTGTCATAAAAAGAAAAGACATAGAACATCTTGGTGCAGGAAAATAATATGAGTAAATTGAAAACATAACCAATGGATTTCACATATGATTTCTGTCGTCTGTAAATTATTTAATGTCCCATTACCGGTAACATTTGAGCTTATATTGCCATCTGCTGGTGGATACTTTGGCATATAATATGTAATGTTTATTTTGTTTTAAATTAAACTTAAATTCTTACTACTGTCTTCAGTGAATTAAAATTTAATGTGAAAATTTTAAATCTAATAAGAAAAAACATTGGACCATCATATCAATTTGGAACACAGTTAAGGTACATTACAAAATATGCTCTGGGAAAGCACACAAACTGCCCATTTGTGAGGCGTTTTGATTTCCATGCAGAAGTTAATCCATTGTCATCTTCAGCTCCATGACTAGTATGCCCAACCATGTCACTAAAGCTAAGGTTGTCAGCAACCAGGGATAGACATGTATTCTTCAGCAAAGGCGCTGAAGCAGAGAAAGCACACAAGCCCAGGATTCTTGGTAAGCATGAAAGTGCAACATTCACATGAGAAAAGCTGGTGTTAAAACAGAAAGAAAGGCAGAGAGAAACAAAATCATACATACACACACACACACATATATATATATATGTATATGGAGAAAGGTTAGGACTTAAATAAAACACAGGAGATGTTTTATCCTCCTGGATGTGGCGAGACTCCTGTTTCTAAGGAAATAAGTATGTGGAATCCATAGAAGGGGTTAATAGATGCCTTGACTTTCAAAAAGTGGGGTCATTCTCTAGCTGGGGACTTTCAGCACCATTACTGATACAGAGACGCTTAGATGTTGTCACTTACCAAGTGCCAACATTGTAACTCTAGGAATAAATTTTTATTCTTAGAAGTAAAGCATAGGCAGCTGCTAGTGTCTATAACAGTTTATAGTTGCATGATAAGGTTCACAAATGTTCATTGATACAAATAAGAGTAGCCGATCTTCATTGGTGTTAACATAAATTAGATGAAGACAAAGCCTAAATCAACTGTGAGCTGAGTTTCTGTTATTTCATAAATTGTGGGTTTGTTTCTATTTTTTTTTAACAGACTCTTTACTAGTTTTTATTTTTTGATTTATTTTTATTTATGTACGTGTTAAAGAGCCGGGGTGCAGGCCAGAAGTACAGGGGTGTGTGTGTGAGAGAATTCACCAGAGACAGAGTGGGGAGCAGAACAGGCAGATCTACTGAAATACATTGCTGAGGGGGGCAGCAGGTGAGACAGGAGAGGTCAGCTGCGCCATCTGGGTTTGCATCTTGGCCGGGGATTGAACTTGTGCTGCAGTAGCTATGGAGAGCTTCATCGTGCTGCGACTTAACCCCTTGCACCACCAGGGAGGCCCCATTGGTTCTATTTTTATGTTCATAGTAACTATTATTACCCAATGGAAGGAGCCCATGTGTGAGAAAAGTAACTTCACTGCTGAAAGTAAAAGCATTTACATTCCAACTATTCCCATGTTGAAGCCCATGGGCTACGGTATCATGGGAGGAGAGTTAGCAACGCCAGCTTTACCAATATTTTGCAGTATAGTCTGGTACAAGTCACTTCATTTTTGTTTTCTCATTTGTAAAATTAAGGAGTTGAGCAGATTAAGGAAGGCAACTAGATTTCGTAGCATGATGGTTAATTTTATATGTCCACTTGGCTAAACCAGAGCCTCTAGATATTGGTCAAACATTATTCTACATATGTGTGAAGGTATTTTTAAATATTAACATTTAAGCCATTAAGACACTTTGAGAACAGCATTTTACCCTCAATAATATGAGTGGGTGGGCCTCATCCAATCAGCTGAAGACCTTAACAGAAAAAGAGCAATCTCCCGTTGGCTCTTTTTCTCCAGGAATCTCTGATTTACACATATTATAATAGATGTAAAAACTAAAAAATAATATTAAATTATAAAATATTAAAGTTAAATAAGTGCTAAAGTTATAAAAAATGTTCATTTATAGGTTTAAATGAGTTAGATAATTCCCTGATATTTTTCCCCATTAAGGTAACTGAAAACCAAATTAGTCATCAAAAAGGGAGATTGTTAACTTTGAAGAATAAAATAGTCTGCACTATTTACAATAGGTAAGCTATGGAAGCAACACAAATGCCCAAAAATAGACAATTGGATCAAGAAGATGTGGTACATATACACCATGGAATATTACTCAGCAATCAAAAAAGATAAACTCATACCATTTGCAGCAACATGGATGGAGCTGGAAGGGATCATGCTCAGCTAAATAATCCAGAAAGAAAAAGAAAAATACGGGATGGTCTCACTCATAGCAGGAATTTAGAAAACCCAAACAAGGAATCAGGAAAAAGACTAATTATAATAAAGTAAAAATCAAAATAAACAGGCAACTATAAACCAGAGACACGCTGTGGGGGTGGGAGGTGGGGCGGGGGTGGGGGAGGGAGAAGGGAGTAGGATCAAAACAAGGGTGGTGGGAATTGTATGGGGACTATAACCAAGATGAAAATGCATACATTGTGCAAAAATGAAAAATGACGTAAAAAATATATAAAATAGACTAGGCACTTGTTATCATGGTGAGGTTTTTTAATATATAGTACACATTTGCACCCCCCCCTTTTGAGCTCCTCATCCCTTTTTTTTTTTTGAGCTGATGAGTATCTAGGAGGTTGTGCCCAACACCCCTTAAGAGTCATTTAAAGTCATGACCTTATAGCCCTGGTATAGTCACATTGCCGTGAGTATAGGTGGGACCTATGGCTCGCTTCTCTACCAACAGAAAATTGCCAAAGGCAATGGGAGGAGTTCTCTTGAGTTTGTGTTATATAATTTAGCAAACTGCAAAAGATTCAGCAGCCAGTCTTTAAGAAGCAAATAGGCACTTGTGAACTTCCTGTAGAGACAGTCACCTGGCAGACAGGATGTAAGAGCCTCAAAGTAGTGACTTCTGCCAACCACCTAAATGAGCTCAGAAAACGAATCTGCCCGAGGCACACCTCCACATGAGACTGTCTGGCTGACACCATGAAACCTGTGAGCTTCTGAGTTGTACCAGACCCTTCACCCCACAGAAGCTGGGAGAGAATATGTTTTGTTGTCATTTACTAATCTTCAGCAATTTCTTAAAACAGCAAGACAGAGGCTCCTCCCATTATTTTAATCTTGCTAGAAAGTAATACCTCACCTCACACTTTTGAGGCCGAAGGAAACCAGGCATCCCCTCTCCATTATCCCAACATCAGATACCGGATTATGTCATTAGTTTCAAGTAGATGTTCTCTAGATTTAAAGTCCTGGATAAAAGACATGAACATTCACGCAAACAGTAATAATTATGGAGAGCTATATGTATCTCGAGATCTTTTCTGTTACCTACCATTTGGCCATATTCTGTTTGTTAGGAGTTATCACATCCAGCTACATTAACAGAGAGAGGATTCCACGAGGGCACGGACACCAGGAAACAGTATACCCCAACCCCTCGGGGCCATCCTGGAGATTGCCCACCACATATGGTGCGGAAGCTGGCGTTCAGTGCTGGTGTCTGATGCTGGTGGGCTGGACATTCAGTGTAGATCAACTTTGCTAAGTGAAAGCCCACCCTGCTGGCTCATGCAGCATGCCATGTGTGATCTGACAGGCATGGCATGCATGGGGCCCATCTTGCAGAGAATGGCGGTGTTGGTTGGCCAAGTTATTTTGTCATTTCAGTTGTTTATTATTTTGGCCATAATAAATGCTGTCCGGTGAACACTATCACCCAATTCAGAAATCTTTACCTTTTTGTAGCCTCTTTAACATATTCATCCAAATGCCTACTCCTTTTCTCTAACTGATAGCCTTTTACCTTCCAGCCACTTGACCAACCAACAAAGCTACTTGCAAATTGCCCATTAGTTCCCATAAAGCATAATCATCAATGGCTTTTTTGGATCCTATTAGTACATTAATTACCTCATGCCTACTTCTCTGAGCTTTTCAATCCCTCCTTCAACCACCAACAGACTAGATATAGCATATCAACTTCACTTCGATTAAGCCTTTGTGGTTTTCATCCTCTTAGACCCATCCTAATTGTAAGTTCGCCTCATTTCCTGCTGTTTTTCCAGCTTAAATCCAGCTTTTCCACTTAAATGTTTTGTCTCAGCAGAGTACTGCCAAGTCAATACTCTCTCATAATCAATTCCACAGATAACACATGGTCAAGTAACCTCATAATCCCATTTTAGATTGCCCTCTGCAGGACACTTCTGCAACTGCTTTGAGGTATATTCCCTTCCTTCCCTTATCAACTCCAGCACCTCTCATATTGGTTTATTCTGCAATTTAACCATAATGGCCAGGATGACAGATGGGAAATAGGCCCTGCGTGGACATATGTTACTCTGCAGGAGAAATATCTGTACAATGTCTTTCAACACAAGAAATCACGTGTTCTTATTAAGAAGGTATAGGCCATTTCTGCAGATTCAGAGATTTCTGGGGAGTCAAAATATAGGGGACATCTTCCTTGATATCTCCATCTCATGTTTTAGGGATCTAGACTACCCAGTTAGGACCCTAAACTTGACACAACAGATCTGCCTTGATTGTGCATCTTTGACATCCTATTACTCAGACATTTGGACCCTGGACATGGTTATCTTTCTCAACCCTCCTGCTGCAGGAAATGTTTCTTTATACACAATTCAATAAGTATTCTGACTTTCACCTTTAATTTTGATTACCTGTTCATTTTCTTTCCAAAACGTAATAGCCATCCCATTCATTCATTTTTGTAGCTTCTATGTCACAAACACTTGGCACACTGCACCTAGTAGGGCTTCCCCTCCTTTGGTGAGCCCTCACATTACACCCCCAGTGAAAGTTTTTGGTTTCCCTCCCACCAACAGTGATGAGGTCCTCAAGACCAGGGACACAGCAAGAGATCCAGTCCAAAACCCCACCATATCAATACTATTTCTGGTACCAATTGTGGCAAGTTGGGATTTCTGAATCTAAATTTGAAACTGAATTCAGGGTGCAAAATATTTTATTAGGGACTCATAAATATGAATGGAAGGTGGGGAAGAAGAATAAGGCAGGAAGGTAAGTCAGATGGCAAGGAGAATAGAGGGGTGGCTAAAGAGCATTGCACCCGGTTGTCCTGACTTGGGTTGTATTGACCAAGCCGTTTTTCCCTGCCTTACTCAAGTCAATGAGTTTCCCTAACAAGAGGGTGAACTTGGCTAACTACCCAGGTGACCCTGAAGGAGCTGGCATTTTAAGAGTTGCCTGTGCATTGCACCCCGCAGCAGAGCTGCAAAGCCTTACAGATCTGAGCGGCATGTCTCCATGTCTACCACATGGTGGCAGTAGAGGAAGAGGTAGGCTGAGATGATGAAAGGGAAACTCATCTGCCAAAGCAAGAGCAGGGTATTACTTCTTGAAGTTGGCAAAATTTGGGGAATATGTATGGGATTGGATTGGAAAATGTGAAATTGCTAGACCAAGCAAGTACAGAAAATTTTCCCAGCCTTTCTTTAGTGATATCAGTATAAATACAAGATTATGGAAGCTTCAGCCAGAAGGTACCTTCTTTTTTCTCAACTAATTGATAGAAATCTGAACTCAGAGGTGGCCCCAGCTACATTCTGGCTTCTGTAGTGTAAACAAAGAATTTCTTCCAATTAAGGACTTCATAAGGCAGAAATCCTAGTGGATTGTAACATAGAAATTAGACGCTCACTACCTAGCCTTGATTATATCCTTTTAAAGGATGCGGATAGCATTCTTTCCATTGAGACATATAAGAGGAATATGCCAACATTTTCAAAGGTGGTTCTCTGTCTACCAGACACAAAGTGGGAGATGATAAATGATCTCCCTAATTTCAGTGGTAAGATAATTCAGAAGTGGCAAAAGCAAGTAACAACACTTCACCAGGGAGCCCTGTAACTCAAAACACTGTCAGAAAACCCTGTTACCTTCTGTAGAAATTATGCTATTTTGACTACTAATTGTTATTTGAACATGAGTTCACTATGCATAGAAATTACCACCCCAGCAATGTTCAACTTTGTTTGGATTAAAAACAAATACTGTGTCTTAAGGACAAGGGGGTCTGATTTAAACATCCAATGTAGAGAGTCCTGGATCATCACCATATTCCCAGAACTGTGTCAGATCAGGGACAAGAACCCTGTGAATGCAGGTTTGCCTGTGGGACCACCACCACAGGTAGGCACAGGTGTACTATGGTCTTTCATTATCACAATGACTTTGCATCATAAGGCAATAAGGTATCTTGAGGACCAAGTGCTGTTTTCCAATCTATGCATAGTTGGTATTAAAACAGAGATAAGTCTTAAACCTTCACATCACAGGTATGATAATTCATTCTCTTGAATTTTGCCAATGAAAATTGCTTAAATATTGTAGGTTAACAGTGCAGTGGAGAAAAGGAGGTAGCTCCTCTGTCTCTTACCTTTAATCATATGTCCTACTCTGGAATAGAGACATCTCATGACATCAGCAGCTCCAAAATAACCCAAATTCCATTGGCTCCTACATCCAGTTTTTGGGAAGCTAGATGCTCTGACTTTGGAGGGAATCTGAAGACCCAGAAACCCCACCCATCCATATCCGTAGGAAGCAAAACAATGGAGATTTGATAGAGCAAACAGAAATTGAGCTGTAACATGGATTAGCTTTCATAAGATTGTTGGTAGAGCAACCCCAATACAAACCGGGGTGCCTGACTGTGGGTCCTCACCCGCGTGTTTAAAAGGACTTATCAATGCTCTACTGCAGGCACATGCGAAAGGTTAATAAAAGGTTTATTTACAAGGGAAGGAGTGGGAGACAAAGTGGGAGACAAAGTTTTAAATGACTCCTACCCGATCCGCCGATCAGGAATCCCAAAATGGCACTCTGAGAGCTGGCCAGGAGCCGGGAGCCGTGAAGCCAGGAGGCAAGCGATAGCGAGCCCCCCAAGGCCCACGTGTTTGGTTTTTATATCCAACCTGGCTGCCCAACTCCACCCTCAGGTCCCAGCAACCCTCCCTTTGGTGGTGACGGGATTTGTCTTTCCCAATGTCTTGATGGCTTTAGTCTGGAGTGGGGGTGGGGTCCACAAAGCCTGTATGGGATTAGCTCAAGACATCATTTTCCCCTAACAAGATACTGAGAAAAGGCTGCCACATTTCATCAGCATCTATTACCTGAGCAAATTAAATGCTTGCTCTCTGCTCCTCCTGGATGCAGGTGCATGGTAGGACAATATTGACAGGATATTAAATAACCTTGTCCAACCAGTGCAATCAGCACCATGAAAGATAGGACTTGAATTCTTGTTTAAAAGTAATTAAAACAATCTCGCAAAAGCTAAAGGAAGTGTTTATTTTAATAAGTGTCCATGAGATCCGAATAAAGGGAAACCATGAATCTTATGACTAGAATTCCTGCTGCCCAGCTTCTAGCAGAAAACTGAAAACCTATGATTTGTGCAGACACATGTTCCTCCGGGTTAGACACTGGTTGTTGATCTATCAAAGAGGATGAATGATTGCAAGGTAATACCCTAAACCTATCTGTAGCCTGACTGACGTAGGATGGGCTCTCCATTCAGACGCTCATACCTTAATGTCAATATAATCCCATCCCAATTCATGAAACAAGCCCTCTTGCAGGGAGTGAAGACATATCAAATTTAGACAAGTATTAGAAACAACCATGGTAGTAGCCCCAGAGAACTTCTCATAGAGCTCAAGCTCTTTCTGTAATGCTCTACACTACAGCTGAATTTCTGTCTCCAAAACAGTTCCTAGGGAAAACATGGGAATGAGAAAGACACAAGACAAGCTGGAGGCTGCAAGAGAAAGGAAAACAACTATTCTCCAACCTGTGAGCGCCCGGCAATCTTAAATCCATTGTCCACTGTGGCGCCACTAGAGGGAGCACCAGCCAACTGCGACGGAGGACTACTAAAGAGATTTGTGCTCAACGTATCTGGTCTAATGTTATGGGGAAGGAGAGGGGAAAGACTGAATAAAGCTAGAGGCGTGGTAGTGCAAGAGCAAAGGTGACAGGTTCATATAGTGGGGCTATTCCTTGGTGTAATTGGTAAGATTAATTTGATTTTTTAAAAAAATCTATGATACCACTAATATCAATAATAAAACAAACTGAGAAACATCATTTAAAGACATACAATACAGTCTTCCATTTAAACCTGAGTCCTAGGGAAAAAAAAAAAATCCTCTCATCTATACAAGCAATGATAATACGGCAAAAGAAAAAAAC
This sequence comes from Talpa occidentalis, assembly GCF_014898055.3. Taxonomy (NCBI): domain Eukaryota; kingdom Metazoa; phylum Chordata; class Mammalia; order Eulipotyphla; family Talpidae; genus Talpa; species Talpa occidentalis. The sequence continues at coordinate 37,992,253 of NW_023601212.1, read as the reverse complement.
ATTGTTAGAATCAACCATTGCAGAATTCTAGAAGCTAACCAAAGACTTGCAACAATCTGGGGATAATTTCTTCAAGAAAAAACAGTTGAATCTTGGTAAAAACAGTGACATAGCTTTGAAAATACTAGCTTATAATCATAGGCAAAATAAGCTGCCTGAAATACACTGGAGAGAATGCAAAGTCCTTCAAATTATTATTATTTTCTCTGCCTGCTGATTCCCTCTGAGCCCACTCACCAGGCTCTCTTTATCTGGCCTTCCTCAGAGCTCTTCCATTGCTGAGCAACTTTCCCACCCTGGGGTTGTTTACTGAAAACAGAGGGAATTGCATAACACTGCAGCTGCCTAAGGCAATGGGTAATAGTTGGGACAAACAATGGCCTAACCAAAAAGCTTAAAAGGGAAAACTGGTGAATAAGTTGTCTACCCATAGGGGATTTGACAAGCTGTATAACCTTTAGTTTGAAATCTTAGGATCTTCCTAAGATTCATCTATTGATAGATTCCTGGGAAGTTAGAAGACCATTTGCATGTAGAGAGCACTGTGCACTTATAAGGGTATGAACACACTCAGGAAGACCCTAAGCTCTCACCTCTGGCTGACTTTCAGGTTTTGCATAAGGAGGAAAACTAAGGCAGAGGTTGTTCAACTGCCTGGCTGAGTGTTGAAGGCATGCCCCCAAAACACACACAGAGCCACTCAGGAGAGTGGCTTATTGATTTATCTCTATCCAATCATTATTTGATCACTAAGCTAACCAGCGAATATTTCACTGGCCACACATTTAAAAAAAAACCAAGACTTTACAAAATTAGTTCTGAAAATTCATTAAACAAATAATCACAAAAGGAGCAAAAACAAGTTCTGGGGAACATAGAAGAATTTGAACTCCAGTAACCACATCACATTATGTAAAATTTCTATTTTTTATAAGATTTTAAAAATTTATTTATGCATACAAGACCTGGGGTGTAGGTCAGAGGTGCAGGGGATGAGAGGATTCACCAGAGACAGAGTGGGGAGCAGAACAGGTAGATCCACTGAAATACACTGCTGAGGGGAGCAGTGGGCTAGACAGGAGAGGTCTGCTGTGGCATGTGGGTCAGCTTCCTGGCCAGGGATTAAACTCATGCCAGTGTCTGGCAATAGCCTGATAGAGCTGAGACTTTAACCCCTGTGCCATCAGGGAGGCCCCATAAAATTCCAATTTTTAACAAAATAATTGTAAGACATGCAGAGAAACAAAAAATATGACAACAAACAGGACCAAAAACAATAGAAACTGTACCTGAGAAAGTCCAGATATTGGAATTAGTAGATGAAGACTTTGAATCAGCTGTTTAAATATATTCAAAAAACTAAAAGAAACCAGCTTTTGAGACTTACAGGAAAGCATGAGAATAATGTGCATCAAATTAAAAATATTGAAGAGACAGAAATATTTTTAAAAGAAGCAAATATAAATTCTGGAGTTGAAAGGTGCAATAACTGAAGTGATATTGTCACTTGAGGACCCCAATCACAGATATGAGCATCATAAGAAAGAATCAGAAAACTTGAATATTGAGATTAGTTAGTCTGAGGATAGAAAAAAAAAATAAAGAAAAATGAATAGATCCTTGAAGGTTTGTGCATCAAGAATAGCTGTCACCAACATATGCATTATGGGAGTCAGGAGAGAGATAAAGTAGTGGAAAAAATATTTGAAAAAATAATAATCAAAAACACCCCATATTTGATGAAAATCATTAGTCTACTTATCCACAAAGTATAAGGAATTCCAAATACAGTATATGAAAGATGGAATGAAAATATTCTAAAGTCAATTGTGGTGATGGGTGCATAATTCTGAATATAATGAACACCATTGAATTGTACTCCTTAAATGTGTGAATGATGTAGTATGTGAAATATATCTCAATACAGCAGTCTAAAAAAGGAGTGAGGGGCTGATATATACTACAAGATGGATGAAACTTGAAAACATAATGCTAAAAGAAGAAAGCCACACAAAAATGTCACATATTGTATGAGTCCATTCATAGGACATGTTCATAAGTAGGCAGACTTATGTTTATCAAGTCAGAAAGTAGATTTTATGGTTGTAAGGTAGGGTGAGGAGGAGGCAAATGACAAGTGACTGCTAATGAGAGAGGAGGTCTGGGGGGAAGATGACAAAAATGTTCTGCAATTATGTAATGGAAATAGTTACATAATCTTGTACATACACTAAAAATTACTGAACTGTGTGCTTTTAAAGGGTGGTTTTTATGGCTTATAAATTATATGTCCTTTTCTTTTCATCTTTCAAACTTTTGTAAGGGCCTTGATCCATGATGGAGTTTAGGTCTTGTTGAAAGAGCCATGTCTGTCCGTAGACTGCACATAGTCCTCAAAAGCAGTGACCTGCTCCTCCAGCTTGTCTGTTCCAACTTTATTGTCTTCAGCCACACATTGAACTTGAAGTTCCTTAATTCCATACCCACTAGTACTGGTTTAGAAGAGCCACTAACCAAGCTGTCTACTTGAATGCTTCTCATGCACTCCTCTAGTTTTCCATGTCTGGCTCATCATGCCACAGTTTCATACCTAATAAGATGGACGACTTGGCAATAATGCAGGTTTTTTGACTTTCTTTGGCTCACTCAGTGCAAGTTTTTTTTCCTCTTAACCTCTTTGTGTCTTCACTTTCCTCCTTCTCATCAGATCCAGCGAGCAAGTTCATCTTCCTGTGGTGTCTTTCACATCAGCAGGGCCATGTCTACCTAATGCTTTCTTCATTCCTGGAGGACAGACCCTTTCCTTTTTGAAAATCTTAATGTGGTTATACCAATAATATAGGGCATGGTAAAGGTTGGCAGGTGGTGGGTTGGAAACTGCTTCCAATATTGCCACATCCGCGCGATGGCATGTGCCTCCAATGTAGTTATTGTCCACCAAGTCATCATTGAGCACCTGAAAGCCTATGGGCCTTTTCAAGACTCCAAAACCCATGGTGAGATGATACTGGAGATGGTCAAGAGAAAGGAAAGAGGAGCACAGGCAGAAAGCACCTAGCACTGAGGGAAAAAGTCTGTGTCTCAGTTCTTCAAGAAGTGATCTATCTCCAAAATATGTTCAGTGCTGGAAGGAGATGAAACTACTGTTAAACTTATATATGATGGTGAGCATGCTTGCTAGTGCTAGGAACTTGTTAACCAGGCGTGTTTAAAACAATGCTCACTGGAGTTATTGCTTTGGAAAATGTCCTTTTCTTTCTGTTCTACAAATGGCCAAGGTTTCAGGAAAAAGAAAAAGTCACAACCTACAATTTAAAAGGCATGACCAAGTAAGTGTCAGAGAGGATAGGATGGTTATCTTACAGCTGGACCAGACAACTCCATGTTTATCTCTGGGAATTCCTGGGATTCTGGCACTGACTCAGCTAAGATAAGGGACACTAATGATTTATAATGTGCTGTTTAAAGGCAAACTCTCCTAGTGTTGGCCAGGACCAGTTTGTTTATTGATGGCTTTTACCCCTGTGACCTATTGGATAACCTGGCTTGGCTATGTGACTAAGAGAGACATTTAAAAGACCCTACTGAAACTTTTAAGTATCTCTCCCAAAATAGAGATCTGTCATCACACAATTCTTGGCAAGTCAATCTGGAGACTAGTACATCCTTGTGCAGATGAAGACACTGGGAAGCTGCACTGGGGAGTTCTTGTCTCCAGATGTTGGCCTGCACGGTCTCCTGCTTTCTGTGTCCTTTGTCTTATTCATGTTCTGTGAGGCCTTGTAAGTTCTTCTGCTATCCAGCCCAACATACCCTTTCTACTAGTAACACGTTCCATACTGCAGAACTATGTTTTACAAAAGACAAAGGGGGAACAGTCTCAAAAATTCTATTCCCATTCGTTCTCAAAACCTGGGAACAAGATAAGCAGAAGGCAGGGCCATTGTGGGGGCAGTGCCAACATGCTAAGCAGGAATTCCTGGAAAAAGATGCCAATGAGAAGGTTGCTTTTCTAAAACCAGGAAATATGAAGCGCATTGTCCAGAATTGGTGCAGTCTACAGACAAGTACAAGAGTCATATTTGTGGAAGAGATGCTTTTGTGGCTCAAGAACTTTCTCTGTGAGTCCGGGAAGTAAGGATCAGACAAATAACCCTATAAGGTAAGCAAGCATCTACTCTTGAGGCTCAACTGCCTCCCCTCATCTTGCATAGAGACTATAGGTCTAATGCAGAGACTCTCAGAAGCTTCTAAGACACATCAGCAAACTTACCATGAACATTCTCTCTGATCCTGTCTGGGTAGAGAAAGGTTTTTGGCTAAAATTTACTGCAACACTTCTGGAGCCCATCCAGTTAGGAGGGTAAGATTCTCAAAAATCCTCTACACCCACAACTCACAATCATTATCTCTAGACCCACTTAAAGCAACCCTCATCTATAACCCCAACTCTGCAGCACAGGCTTTCACAAAACTCCTAATTCCACCAGTGATAAAGTATTAGGGCGCATGGACCCATATCTCATCCACTTTGGAGTAGAATTTAGATGTTTCCCTTTGTTTGTCCTGAGTTCACACTAGGAAGATAGCACCAAGGAAAGGCACCACTCCCGGAATTTCATCACCAGCTTGCCTCTTCTTGTCGCTATTTAACCTCCCCACATTCATCTATCTTGACAAACTGACAGGCATCCTTTCTACCCAAAGTGTAACTAGTTTTGCCACTACTCGGCTTAATTTGCCATTACCTGATAGGGTCTCAACAATATCCTGGCTCTCAGTTGCCTTGCTCTGTAACAAAGTTTAAAGGGTTGTATGGGTCACTGGCCTCTTTGGCCATATCCTCGACCTGCATCTTAGTTTCCATTCAGCTCTTAGAGTCATGAATTCAACCAGAAGATAGTCCTTGCCACTTACTCAGCAAATAAGGAAGATTTACAAGGGAAAACCTGGAAGAGCCCTGAGGCAGGCCTTCTGGAGCTACAAAAGTAATTTGGGCCTCCACCCATATATGAAGCCTTTAGGGTTGAAGCTGATGAAGCAATAAAGAGCCGGCACCAGATGGAGGAGAGGGGGTCAGGTACACAGGATGAGATAAGTAACATGCGGGAAACATCCCACGCAGGGGCTTGCATCAGCCTAAGCAATTTTCTGAGCCATGAAACAGGTTTTCCTCCTTTGTCAACACTTGCCAAGTAGTAAAGAAACAGAACCACAAACCAGGGAAAGGAAGGATGAGTCTACTAGACTTTTCTCTCAAGGGAAAAGGCTCTAGTTTTCATTCTAGCCCCTTGGAAGCAGAGGGTCTCCAGCTACCTTAGGAAATAGGAAAAGAATGAAGGAATTAAAAAAAAATACAATGAATACTGTTGAGTTTATTCTTCCTCACACGCTTACTTAGGGCACACCTAGATTGCTCTTTTGCCTGAACTTCTTCCATTGTTTAGTTCACGTGGGCTCTGTCAGGCCAATGCATCCCCAACTGAGCCCCTTAAAGGACCCAAGTGCAGCTGAAGCCAGGAGAGGCATTTGGGTGCTCACGTGGTTGTCTGTACCCAGCACACTTGTGAACACCCAGAGCAATGGGTGTCTCTCAGGGCCTGACTGATTGGAACCCTGGAGTGGAGATAAGGCAGGTCCTCACCAAATACACTTCATTCTACAGAATTGTGTCTCTGTCTATTCACATGAATATTCTCTTAAAATGAAAAGCTTGATTCAAACACTATTGTCCAGATGGTAGAAGGCTGTACAAAGGACTGAATTTTCAGGATATCAGTTGCCTTGATATTTTTGACTAATGATAGTAAGTCTATTTACTTCTATTTCTAGAAGGTTTTAGGAGGTTTTTTTTTTTCAGGTATTTATGGAATTTTACCCAAAAATGAAATAGTTTTGGTAAGATAACTCATGTCCACATTTGCAAATCCAGTATTGTTGAAGATATATATTAATGAGTGTGTTTTCAAATGTGTCCGTACAAATTTCTGTAATTTACAAGAAATCAAAGTTCTCCTTATACCATGTGTTTCAGTTTCAGAAGACTAGTCTAGCTGAAATATAAAACACTTCAAGCATTATGGAAAATCAAATACTGAATCTTACTAGCTGTTTAATGCATTAAATTCTTAATGCCATGAAATGATCACTTGATTTCTTAAGCTCTGCTTTTATAGAAGCAAAAGGCATGAATATATTAAATGTGTCAAACTAGGAACCTTGAAATGAAAATGGGTTTTTAGATGTTTCAATATTAGCCTTTTTTTCTGATTTCTGTTTCTCAGAGCTTTCCCACTTGTGCTTGTTTATGTGACCTGAAAGTACTGGCCTTCTGACCATCTCCATCATTCCTGGGGTAGGGCACCAGTGCGGGGGACTGATGACAAGCCTGGTTTGACAGATTTCAATAGATTATAAATATTGTTTTTGTCTTCTCTTACCTATTTTCCTATCTCTTGTTATTGCATCAATCTATGGATTTCTAACCTTTTTTCTTTTTTACATTTTTTTATTGAGGTAATATTGATTTACAACACTGTGTAAGATTTAGAGGTATAGGATCACCTCCTTTAGGTGGGTGTCACTACAACCTGCCCAGCACCAAGGAACCATAGTCCTCCACTGAGGCAGGGACTTCTCAGATGTGCTTACTTCTTTCCCTTTGCATGTAGTCTTGGGAATGAGAACACTAACAATAGTGTCTACAGTTCATTGATTAATGATTGCAAATCACGACTTAATTCTCTGTTTCTAATAACATCTTTGTTTTAGCCAACTGTGTCAGCAATCCAAAAACACTTCACATTTTCTCAAAATTAAAAAAGTCCTAATGGCCTTTCATGATGGCCTTACATTAAATATTTAGATTACATTGCGGACAGATCCAAATAGTTCTGGAGGCTCCTTGTCTCCCCCCGTCTGACAGCTCAGTGGGTCTACAGTGACTTGATGGAAGGAGCAGACTGGGGCCAGCCATGAAATTTCCATGAACTCTCCTCCAAATGAGGCCATTTTCTCAAGCAGGAAGACTGTACTGTTACAACATTGCTCTCCCAGAATGTAAATTGATACAGCCACTATGGAAAAGAGGTTCCTCAAATTTAAAAAAATAGAAACATCATATACTCCAACAATCCACTCCTGAACATTTACATCAAGAATATGAAAACACAATAAAAAATGTATGTGTACCCCCATCTTCATTTCACTATTCGCAATAACCAAGATATGGAAAAACCTTAGTGCCCAAGGGAAAATAAATGGATTAAAAAGGTATGACACATGCACGCAATAGAATACTATTCAGCTATATTAAAAAAATGAACTCTTGCCATTTGTGACAATGTGAATGGAACTGGAGGCAATGATGCTAAGTGAAATAAGTCAGAAGGAGAAAGACAAATAGCTTATGATTTCACTCATCTGTGGAATATAAAGAAAAAAGACAGACAAAACAGACATTCATACTGAAAACAGAATGGTAGTTCCCAGGAGGGTATGGGTACAGGTGGCTGATTGGTGGGTGGAGGATGGTGACTGGACCTTTGGGTGTAGGGTGATATGTATAGATGGTTGAGGTGTGAAACTGTACACCTGAGACCTATACAGTGATGGAAACTATTGCTACCTCAATGAAAAAATAATGAAAAAATATTCCTTCCAAGAGTATACTGCCTACCAAATATGTTCTACCTGCCTACCTATACTTTTTTCCCCCAATAAACTCTCATATGTGCCAGTGAGATGGTGCATGTCAGTGATCCCCTGGGATGACTGAGGTCTTCCTCAGACATTGTTCCTACAACCTTGACCTGCTTTTGGGTCTCAAACCTTCTTTTCAATGTCACAATACCAGGGGCTTTCATGCTAGAACTTCTGATGGAAGATCATGATCATGTTGCTATTCAGAGTTGTTTGCATTTCTCAGAAATGTTACATAATTGTTTTTAAAGAGATTATTACTTGTTCTCAGCCTACTTCTAAATACTGTTACTTCCAAAGCTTTTATGAAACTCAACTTTTTTCTTTCCATAACTAATCTGTGCTGGTGCATAGAGCAGCTATTGACTTTGTGTATTTTCCTTTTGATTTTTGACTGGACCCAGTTCAAATGTTTTCCAGCAATTAAGGTGTAGGTTGACAAAAGAATGGAGTGTTTGTAGCTTAAGTGGGAAGTCCTCAGAACCCAAAAGAATAAATCTATTTTGATGTTACTCAGACCACAGGCATGTGGCGGTGACCTTCTCTGCCTCCTTCTAAGATGTGTGCATGCTGTTCAGTTAGTAATTGTCAAAAAGGAGAACTTGCCCTGATGCTTTAACTTCTCCTACTGATCAGGGCACTTCATTTCTGGGATCCTAAGGCTCAGAGTTATTGCCCAAAATACTTCTTCTCCTTTCCAATGAATGGGGTTGCAATGGGGTCATATTGTGATAGTGTCTCACAGGCCATCCTGGGAGCCACTGTCCTTTAGCCATTCACAGTCTCATATATCTCCCCATTTCCAAGCCTGCGGTATTTAAAATTCCTTGCTGCTTTCTGGTTCTGTCTTTCCCTGATGTCCCAACATCTATCCCATCTGCTTTTACCCTCACTATTCCATGATCTCTATAATCTTTATGATGGGATTAAAATGTAAAGCCCCTGGACCTTGCAACTCAATAAACATGGCCCTCACTGAACTCAGCCAGTTTCAAGACCCACAGCCCACACGTGAGACCTGACTTGCTAAGTAGCAAAATGATTGTCAGAACATGTAGCTGGGTTTGTTTCTGTGTGCTTGCTGCTGCAGGTATAGAAGGCAGTGAGTCCACAGCCTGCATCTCCTGCTGGGTGGACCTCTCACCCTGCTGCTGAGACTCAGAACTTGGGCTATGCCTCTGTGCCAGGTGTGCCATGAGAACCATGTTCACTTCATCCCACAAATGTTCTGCACTGATTCTTCACTGCTTGGAGAGGAAATCCAAGCAGTCTTGAGTGGTGAGCATCCCAGAACCTGAATCAGATTCCATGTTCTGATCTATCTTAGCCCTGTTCTGGGCTCAAGCATCTCACCCTACCATCTGACTCTTCATATGTATTTTTTACTCAGTCCTCTTTCCATTTCATTTTCTAGCTACATCTACCTCTACACTGTATAACCCATACTCTGGACAGTCTTCTTCTGTTCAAACCATTTTTTTTAATTAATTAATTAATTTATACAAGCACTGGGTACAGTCAGAAGCTCGGGAGGTTGAGAGAATTCACCAGAGCCAGAGTGGGGAACAGAACAGGCAGACTAACGAAGTACACTGCTGAGGGGAGCAGCAGCGGTGGGGGGGGGGGTGTTGGTGGGGGGGGCGGCTGGAGATGTCTGCCCGCCATGTGGGACCCTCGCCAGCGCCAGCGGCTGGGGATCAAACCAGCGCTGCAGAGGCTGCGGGCAGCTTTGCAGCCCAGTGCTCAACCACTGCGCCACCAGGGGAGGCCCCAAGCCAATTCTTGATTGTTTTGCTCATCTTCCTAGTGTAACTGACGCTTGCCCCAGCCTGTTCCTTGCTGCCTTTCCCCATAGTTTTTCCTTACCTCTCCAGCTCCTGCCAACTTAGCGGGGAAAGTAGAGAGGAACACTGCTTCATACAGCTTGTACTGACTTAGAATGAGTTAAAGTATAAATGTAGGTTTGGATGAAACTGGTCAAGATCTAAATGCACAGTATATTTATGACAAGAATAATACTGCTAATCCTAATAAAATGTGATAGTAAGAAGGATTTTATTTTTGCAGCAAACTCATAACTCATAAAATAATGTAGAATTGTCTAGAAATCATAAGGTTTTTAAATTATGTGAAGAATACATATTAATCTGTACAAAGTTATTCCTTGTAATTATCTTCAATAGAAATTATCTTTAGGGCACATAGTTAACCATTTAGAATGAATATAGAAGTAAATATATTTCTTTCTTTAATTTTCCTAACAGTCTACTATGGTTCATATGTTCTGAAGAAAAGGGTAAGTCCTTGAATAGGACACCTGATTCCAGGAAGATAAGTTGTCAATTGTCATTTACTTAAAACAAATTTTATTACAAAATGTTAATATTGTTAGTAGTAAAAACATAGTTAAGTCATATTTTCTTTTGTAAAGCTCTACAAAATTAAAGGTTTATATTTAAATACTTTACACCTAAATGTCACCTATAGTTAAATTTTGGCTAATATGTTTGAAACACTCAGGTAAAAAAGAAACTTTGTCAAGTCTTTAATGTATTATCAAAAATAACCGTGGAACATGCATTACACTTTATAATAAGGTTACTTAAAATATGGATTGTAAATTCTTCTAATTTTCATTAAAACAGATTTAATCTTGACAGGTAGGTTGTTTTGGTCCCTGTGCCCAGTTGAATCCCAGTTGCAAGCAGCTTTCCAGGGAAGTTCAGATTCAGAAGACCTCACTGGTTGAACCACCAGCCAGTGAGGTACTGAGATGAGTGTAGCTCTTCACAGATGGACCACAGCCCAGGAGGGCAGGGCAGCACCCACCATTATCCACATCTGATGTGCTGAAAGGCACTGCATTCTTATTATCTTCTTTTCTGAAGCCCTGGAATGCATCACCTGAGAAATGACTAGCTGTGAAGGCAATTTTGTAATTTTTTAAAATATTTATTTATTCATGCATATAAGAACCAGGGTACAGGCCAGATGTGTGGGAGGGTGAGAGGATTCACCAGAGACAGAGCAGGGAACAGAACAGGAAGACTGAGTGAAACACACTGCTTAGGGGAGCAGTGGGCGAGATAGGAGATGTCTGCCACACCATGTGGGTATCTTCTAGGCCAGCTGGGATTGAAGTCGTGCTGTGGAGGCTATGGACAGCTTCACAGCGCTGTGTTCAACCGTCTGCGCCACCAGGGAGGCCCCAGTTTTTGTAATTTTAATCGACCTTTACCAGCCATTTTGCAAAATCATTGCATCTAGAAATAAGGAATGAATTCTTTTCTACCATGTATCAGACTAAGACCTCTCTTCCAGACTACAATACACCAAAACATGGTGATGAATTTCTGAATGTGCTAGGCAATTTAGGGTGATCATTTGATATAAAATCCACATCCAAAATAGAAGTTTGGTTGTGTAAGCAAAATCAGTTAGTTTTAGGCCAGAAAACTGGCCTAAAAGTGGCAAAAAATGGTGTGTAGACCTGACATACTTTGGGTAAGATTAATGTGGCAGTTGGACATTTAGGAGAAGAAAAGAATTTACAGCAAATGCATCCTGCCATTTTACATCACTTCAGAGAGAGAGAGAGAGGTCTGATGAAGTTGAAATGTCTAACTTCAAGAAACTTCAATTCACACATGCAAAAGTTGTTTGATTTTATTTATGGCCACCAAATTTATATGAATGCCCAATTAAAAACATCAGCTATATTCTTAAAGTATTTCTTTTCTTCATTGTTCTCCAAAGATATATGGACTAACGGGAACAGTAGTTAATGCCAATTTTAAAGGGCTAACATTAGACGTTTTACATGCCATATCCCTGATATTTACCATCCCTTTCAAAGATTAAGTACTTTGGTGAATGCAATCCAGTGATCTAAGTGACAGGAATAGTTCTGTTTTGTAAAACCAGAAATACTGAGAGTGAAGTTATAAAATTTTTAGAAAAAAAAAATCAAAGCCCCTACCTGTTTTCACTATGCTTCCACACATCTCTACCCCAGAGCTTCTGACTCTGAACTTCATGAGAAAAAAAAGTGCTTGTAGAGAAGACTTACGTTCAAATCCCACAGTGCAGTAACTTCCAGAGTTTCATAAAGACACCACACTTCTAGAGCATTGCCTCCACTTTGTGATTCCTCCACGGATAGTTTCCTGGATAAACTCTTACCAACTGGGAGGGTTGTATATCAAATCAGCTCTACACCAAATTATATTTAATAAATTATTTTAATAAAATGCATAGATCCGGGCCTCCCTGGTGGTGCAAGGGGTTAAGATGCAACCTATGAAGCTGTCCACAGCTGTTCGATCCCCGACCAGGGAGATACCCTCATGACGCAGCAGACCTCTCCTGACTCGCCTGCTGCTCCCCTCAGCAGTGTGTTTCAGTAAATCTCCCTGTTGTGTTTCCCGCTCTGTCTCTGGTGAATCCTCTCATCTCCCACACCTCTGGCCACCAAGACCCCAGTTCTTATATGCATAAATAAATAAATCTAAAAAAAATAATAAAAATAACAAAATGCATAGGTCTACTTTTAAGAAATAGTCCATTACAACTCAAAATCATATTTTCTAAGAGGGGGGCAGTTAAATAAGACACTTGGTTTTCTGAGAGAACCCAGGAGAATTTCTGTCAAATTTTAGAATCAGGGGTATCTGTCCTCATGGAATAGCTGTGTGGCTCAAGTTTATTGAAATGTGTGCGTGTGTGTTGAGGTTAGTGAGCTCATGAATTGAGTTCTTTTGACCACAGAAGTTTGGAGAAAGCCCCTGGATCCTTTTGCTCACAGACCAGTTCAATCCCATGGAGAGAAGTGTGATGTTTCAGCCTTTTCACACTTGTCTTTTATTGCTTCAAAATTTCCTGCACAGGCTGGTGCATTTTTGACAGTTCGGTTTCATATTTTTATTTTTGCTCTGAACTCAAAATCAAAATGGCCTCCCACCTCTACCACACACCTGATCCTGCTTAACACCCTGATTTTATCTATGTGTCTATCTTTACAGTCTATAGACACTTTTTTTTATCTTGATTGTATTATGTGATCAGCAGTTGAAGTTACCTAACTATTTTACTGGGAAAATGTAGCATAGGGAATAGCAATCTTGATGGCTCTGTAATAAAAAAAAACTGTTGGCATTATAGATCTTATTATCTAAATTAGATCCTAATTATCTTTCTGAGAAGCCCTACATTAGTTTTTCCTAACATAGCATGTTCTGTATTTTAGATTGTTATACTTTTAAAGAGAAGGCATTAAAAATAATATGTTCCCTCTATATCAAAATTTGAATTTCAGACTTTCACCCAATGTCTCAAAACTGAACCATGTCAGCAGTCATAGATTCCAACCATACCAGATAACTTTGTGACTGGTAATATTCCTCCCTCTGTGCCTTGACACAAACTGCTCTCTTTGCCAGCATTCATTTGCCAAAAGCTTGCCCATTCCTCCAAGTACAGGTCAGTGGTTCTCGACTATACAGACACCAATATGTCACCCCCACGGCTAAAGCAAATATCTGGACTTACACTTAATCAGATTCTGTAGGAATGACTACTTTCTAAAAGCTCCCCAGCTTGATTTTAACTTTAATCCCTTGTTGAAAACTATTCTCCCATGAAGAGTTTCTGGATGCTATCAGTTGGAATCATTTTCTCCCTCTCTTTAATCCCTGAAGCTCCATCACATAAATACCAAGAGATTGAATTACTTTTATCTTCACCTGCTAGTGAGTTTTCTGGATAATTTAAGAATAAAAAACTTACCAGCATTTCCTGGATACTGTCCTAAGTGCATTTTTAAAAATCTCGCTTCATCCTCTAGCCAAAAATTATCATATGATGCATAAGAGAATGTGTCATCTTCAGAATCCAGTGCCATATACAGCATAAAACTGTTTTTTTTTTTACTATATGAAAGGTCTTTTTTAGTCCTAGTCAAAATTCACCTGTAAAAATATGCTTTTAAAAATATATTTTACTACAAATTAGAATAACCCTTTAATATAACAAATCCTTTTTTTGTGTTTCAGCAATTGAGATAGTTTACATAAATCATTTGAGGAACTTACAGCCCCAGCTCAGTTTATCAAAAGTATCACACACAAAAACACATCTTCCCACTTGTTTTCCCTAGATTGGGGATAGTTAATCTCTGTTTTGTTCTTAATCTCCCCAAATGAAATTTTTAAATTCACTTAAACATTAATTAAGAAAAGAAACAAGATTTAGGACCTCCCTGGTGGTGTAGGGGTTAAAGTTTCAGCACTATCAAGCTATTGCCAGACACTTGTATGAGTTGGATCCCTAGCCAGGGAGCTACCCACATGGCACAGCAGACCTCTACTGTCTCTCTCCCACTGCTCCCCTCAGCAATGTATTTCAGTAGATCTGCCTGTTCTGCTCCCCACTCTGTCTCTGATGAGTCCTCTCACCCCCTGTACCTCTGGCCTACACCCCAGTTCTTGTATACAAAAATAAATGAAGATAAATCTTTAAAAAAAAACAAGATTTACATTAAAACATATCAACAATAAGCAACAATAATAAAACAGTTGAAACATTATGACAGGTAAGCAAATTATGTATTCTGATGTAGTTAAGAGATTTAACCTCCAAAACAGCAGTTCCTCATGAAATGTTTTCTGAAAATGCTCAGTTGAAATTATTTTGTTCCATCTCTCAGACTTATGCTTTGTGGGGAAAAAATATTCTGTTATAATGCAGCTGGCCAATTACTAACGAATGGAATCATAATGGAGCAACACTGGAGTATTCTCAGGTTTGGGGTCAATATTTCCAAGACAAGTGTAGATCCAGGAACAATTATTAAGCCCCACATTCAGACCAAATACTTCATACATGCATATTCTAGCCAATGCCTTTCTGCCTTGCTCCACCCATGTGGCACAGCCTAAATCTGTATACCCTGCTCTAGCACAGACCCCTCTACCTGAATCATGAAATTGCTGAACGAGGAGGTAAAGTTCTAGTCAAAATCTCAAGAGTTGGGGAACCCTGTGACAATTTTCAAACTATGAAAACTATAGCCAAGGTAGAATGTCCTCTCCAAGGTATTCACTGACATTTTAGCTACATGCCCAATTAGAAATGAAAAGTTTTCTGAAAATGTACAAAAAGAAAGGGGGCACAGGAAGTGAACTGGTCCCCCAGGGTCTACTTAATCTCTCACAGCCTATGACTCTCCAATTCAGTGTCCCTGCCTAACACCAAATTTAAGAGTTAACAATATGTTTTTCTTAATCTCAAATCTATTTTTTAATATACCAAATAGAGAGCAATCTGTTTATGTGACAGATACCTGCCTGAACACCTTTTTACCATAACACATAATTTCCCCATAGAAATAGGCATAAAATAAGAAAGATAATAATTAACCACCTATTGATTTATGATTACTTAATTTCTGAGGAAGCACTGACTGAATTAATGATGAAAACTACAAGTATATTAACTGTATTCCATAATATACCATTTATTTGGCCTCATTCCTAACATTTTATTACATTTCCTGCCCCTCCTAAAATCACTGGCGTGCAGTAGCATTTTTAGTAGCAGGACTAACACCACTACTTACTGAATCCATAGATGACATTATTAATGGGATGTTAAAGATTTTAATTATAAACACATTAAAATAATAGCATAAAAATCTTCAAAATCACCCAGAGATGTTCCAACTAATGCAAAATTCAATATTTTTCTGTCCAACCAGCAAAAGTGATGTTACCATGTAGCAATAACATAAGAGAATTTTACAATTCTAAGGTTTACAATTCCTAATGTTTACATTTTTCAAATTTTGAACATTGTGGTTTTTATTAATATTTTCAAAAAATGCTACTTCTAGTTCACATAATTTGAATTTGTACAGTCATGTACCTCAGTTTCCCATTTCCCTTGCTTGTGTACACACAGCACATGTCTCAGGAACCTCAGGGTCTGTGACAACTCTGCCCAACCAGCTTTTCGTTCTACAGATACTTGCTGAGTCCCTGGCAGAACCCTGCCCGGTGCACAGGAGACACTTTTGAATTTTCGCCGAAAGTGCATTCCAACAGGTATTCACAAAAGACTTCCAGATCCCAGCTGAGAGATCTGTTTATTTTAAATAATTTGACATATAAAGAGAGTTATTCAACTTATATTTGAAATCCACAAGGATTTGCTATTTTTACTAATGATTTGACTAATAAAGATATAATCTATATTTCGCTGAGCATGATCCCTTCCAGCTCCATCCATGTTGCTGCAAATTGCATGAGTTTATCTTTTTTGATTGTTGAGTAATATTCCATTGTGTATATGTACCACATCTTCTTGGTCCAGTCATCTATTCTGGGGCATTAAGTTGTTTCCATAGCTTACCTATTGTAAACAGTGCTGCTATAAACATAAGGGTGCAGGTGCCCTTTTGAATTAATGTTTCTGTGCCCTTTGGGTAAATACCTAGGAGTGGAATTGCTGTATCATATGAAAGAAATAGAAAAATACCAGATGGTCTCACTCATAGCAGGAATTTAGAAAACCTAAATAAGGGACCAGGAAAAAGACTAATTATAATAAAGTAAAAATAAAAATCAACAAGCAACTACACTACAGGGTGGGGAGGAGGGTGTAGGATCAAAACAAGGGGGCGGTGGGAATTGTATGGGGACTATAACCAAGATGAAAATGCACACATTGTGCAAAAATGAAAAATGATGTAAAATATATAAAATAATATAATAAATAAAAAAGAGAGATATAATCTATAGGTATAATACCAAAAAGAAGAAAAAAGATAGGGGACAAATAAATGAATTTAACTTGAAAGTTCACCAAATCCACCCAGATAGTCCCACCACAGTATTTGGAAATCAGAGACCCCATCTATTCTTTTCTGTATCATCATCCCATCCACTTCCTCTGTAATCCATATAACACTTTATTTTCTTCTTTGATATAAAATTCACATTTCACCCTAAAGCCTAGAGAAAAAGAAGATAATTCCACTGAAAGTTGCAGTAAAATTATATATCGTTTATATATTCAAATTTTTTAATCTCCAGAAATATTATTATAACACAAACATATTGTTAGCATAATTATAGCCCCTGTATCAGTCATTTTTTTAAAATGCACACCGTGTGTGGCATTTTAATGTTATCTTTTTATTTTTCAACTCTACTTTTCAGTTGAGTAATATCAGTACTGATTAGATAAAGCAGATTGATATGTTTCTTTACAAATTAACTATTTCTTTGAATTAAGGAAAAATTTCTTTGATTTTTTTTTTAAGTATTAAATATGCCTATGTGCCTGCTCCTGATTGCTCTTTCCCCCTGGAGCATGGAAGACCTGTGTTCAGACTGCAATTGCGCAGACAGGCATGCCTTGTGTATCATCTTAACAGGAGCTGACATGTAAATTGTCCATAAGAAGACAGCCCCAGGGGCTCCCTACATGTGACAGAGGGAGAAACAGAGCAGTCCTCTCTGTCAGAAACTTCCTGCACAGAGACAGAGAAAGGCAGTGGGAAGGATCTAGGGAGCCAACACTTTCCCACAAAAGAGGCGATTATGCATCCCACTCATCACAAAATTAGAAGCCTTCCCCTTCCACATCTGTTCTGGTCCATTTTTGAATGTGTAGGCGAAATAATTTAGATAATTTTAAAATTATTTCCCACCTAATTCCCAATTTTTTGACATTTTGTCAATGGGCACCAAAAGATAATGTTAGTAACTCTGAGAAACTGATAGTATCTACTTAGAAAAAAATTATTTTAGAGTTTAATAAGGACTATCAATAAGGTATAATATCAGTATCATAAACTTTTATATGCACAAAAAACTACCCAGAAAAATTACATACATAATTTTATATTGCTATATATAATATTAATTACATTGACATATAATATATTCTGTCAATGACACATAATTTCCAGTAGGAATTTCTTCTCAAAATCCTATTAAAGATAGACGTAAAACTAATTTGTTTCATTCAGTTTAAAAATGTATCAGCTTATCAACAGATTTTTTGCTTTAGTGAAAGTTATTTTTAAATTATTAATATCCTATACAATCACAAAAGATTACTTGTCACTCAAAGAAATTATGGCCATGGAAAGGAAGGGAAATCAAAAGTATTTTTAGTAGGCTTCAAGGCAGAGAACACTATTATTTTCTAATGTCCATCAGCTGATTAAAGCAGACAAGTATGGTGCTTAGCTCTGCCTACTCTAAAGATAATATAAGCCCTTGCACCAAAGGGATTTACTTTAAAGAGCATAGAAGATTGAAAAACTCTAGTTCTTTTACTGGTTTATCATTTGAGCAAAGATTCCCAGACAAACAAAGTTATGAAACTGGAACTCTTACCAGTTTATTTTAAAATTTTAAATTAAAATATCTAAACATAAAACAATTGAAATTTTAAGTATAAAGTTGGTTGGATGCTTTTCCTATTTCATATAAGAGAAAACTTTACCTCAAATGAGTAACTAGATCCTTCTGGGTGGATAATATATAAACCACTTGGTGTTTTGGTGACAAAGTCAATGGTATCTTTAATATAGTACAATCTAAACCTAGAAAAGTGAAAACTGTTATTTAGGATATTTTCAAGTGTACGTTTATGACTTAATCATTATTTTACTATAGAGAACTGACAGTGCTATCTGAAATTGTTATAGTTTCCACTAAATGATACAGTGATTTTATTAACTTTTAGAAAGGAAAAAAATCTCAATTTTAGAGCTAAGGAGAAAATACATGGAAGAACTGGTATTAAGGAATTTATACTGCAAAAAACTTTTATTAATAACATATTCATGATTAGTATTCTATACTATTGAAAAGTTTCATTTGGGACCAACATTTATTTAACATTTTATAATTATGCATCTTCTTGCCCAGAAAATAATGCTTTTCAGAATTTAGCTTCTCTTAGGGGCATAATATGTAAAGGAAATCTATGAATGAGAAGAATGAATGAGAAGAAAACCCAAAGAAGTAGATTAACTGCAATGGACACATCCTTGACTACTCTATTTGAGTAGTGGAATCACTATTATCAAGGAGAAAGGACTGGAAACCTGTCACCAAGAAGGAAGTATGCTACACGAGAGCCTGCTCTGGTGGCAATACATACAACTGTGCACCCTATAATCGCCTCTCCAAAACGTGCACTTCCCAAGGGATTGTAGACAGATTGTGTGGATATAGACATTACATTTTACTCTAAGTTGCTTTACTTTGCATTGTATTTATAAATGTAATATATAAATTCAACCCTTACAACATCAATTACCCAGAGAGACAAAATCATGACAGTTTGGGTCAGAGTCAAGTTCTACCCTTCCTAAGGGAGAACCATTAGCTAAGAGACTTCATGTGTAATATCATTATAACAATACACCTATCATTAACACAATGACTACGTACATCATAGTGTTATGCTGACAGCTTATGTGGTAAGGCATATATATGCAAAGAAAAAGTGTCTAGGGCCTCCCTGGTGGCACTGGGGTGAAAGACAGCACTATCAAGCTATCACCAGCCACTGCAGCATGACTTCGATTCCCAGCCGGCCAGGGAGCAGCCCACATGGCACAGCAGACCTCTCCTGTCTTGCCCGCTGCTCCCGTCAGCAGTGTATTTCAGTCAGTCTGCCTGTTCTGCTCCCCAATCTGTCTCTGGTGAATCCTTTCACCCCTACCCCCTGCATCTCTGGCCTGCACCCCAGCTCTTGTATCCATAAATAAATAAATCTTAAAAAAAACTGATTTCCAAAAAAAGTTTATAAAAAAGAAAAAGAAAAAGAAAAAGTGTCTACCACACAGCAAAATACAGATGGTCTCTACAAAAGTTTGGCTTGCCCCTTGGTTTCCGGAAGACTTAGATTTGTTGCCTTTGTTCTGAATGGCTGAGACAGGCTTGAAATAACTTTGTGCTCAGAGCTGTGACAGAAGTTTACAGTGAAGCACTTATGTGGGCTGGAACATGTGCTTTACCATCAGCATCTATATAACTGTGAACAGATTTAGATTGTTCTGGGCTATATAATCTCCTCTGAGGATGATGATCATCAGAGCAAACCCTTATAATGCTCTTATTATGTGTCAGGTAATATTTTAAGAGCTGTATGCTTGTTCGCTCATTTAATACTCATAAGAACGCACATGTTACCATGTGAGGTAGGTGCCCTAGGTGAGGAAACTGACATCAAGAAAATGGCAGATCAGGGACTTGAAGGCAGGTGGTCTAAGGTCAGAGTCTATCCTTTAATCACCATGTTATACCACCTCCCTAAGGGTGGTTATGGGAAATAAATGAGACATACTAAAATGATAAAAACACAAAATAACATGTGAAGGTGCTTGTCTTAGTCCCTGACACATAGGAGATTCTCTGTAACACCTTATACCCTTTCTTTTGCAAGGAAAAAGAAAGATCATAGACTAGGTCCTCAATAATACTTATTTGCTGGAAGCTTTCAGGTATTAGTTCACATTTGTAAAATTTATAGGGCATTTTTCTCAGAGACCCAATTTCCTATTAATTACACCACATTTTAGTACCAAAACTGCTCAATTCCAAATGATTCTGTCTTGTTTCTTTTTCTTTTCAAATTTTATATCCCAATTTAAAACATTTCAAACATGTCAAAGATGCTTTTTATAGGTGAGAGGAATTCTGAAGCTTTATTTTCTTCTAACTGGAGACTAATTCTTAGTAAGTGGTAAAAGGGAACCCAGAATGCAGTTATATAAAGCCATGTTATTTTCAACACATCCAGTTCTTCTGCAACAGCCATGGCTTTCAAAGAGCAGGAAAAACTTCCTGATTTAGGAAAGCGCACATTGTCTGGGTGGAAAACTGCTCCCTGGCAGGCCTCCGGCAGGCTCCTCCAGCTTCCTAGATAAGAGTGCATTAAGTTTTTAAACAGAACTTTCAAATGTACCACCTGCTCAGGAAAATTTGAAGCAATAAAAGACAAGAATGAAAAGGCTGAAACACTACACTTCTCACTATGGGACTAAACTAGTCTGTGAGCAAAAGACCTGGTCTGCTTTCTCCAAACTCCTGTGGTCAAAATGAGAACTCGATTCCTGAGCTCACTAACTTCAACACACACACACACACACACACACACACACATACACACACACACACACACACACACGAGGGGCTCCCTGGTGGTGCAGGGGTTAAATTCTCAGCATTATCAAGCTATTGGCAGCCACTGTGGCAAGAGTTGGACCCCTGGCGAGGGAGCTAAAGCACATATAGTGCAGCAGACCTCTCCTGTCTCACCTGCTGCTCCCCTCAGCAGTGTTTTTGAATAGATCTGACTCTTTGTCTCTGGTGAATCCTCTCATCCCCCATCCCTGCACCTCTGACCTACACCCCAGTTTTTGTATGCATAAATAAATTTAAGTCAGTTTCCTTACACTTGACTTCACTGGCCACTCTCCACTGCCAGCCCCCTACCCCTAAACCTCTGCCCCCACAAAATCCAAATAGTTCCTCAGAACCAGGTGTACTATCCTTCTTCCCTGACCTTTGCCACTTTTGCAGCATATATTCATCTTTCATGACTCATCCCTCAGGCCTTATCATCTGTGAATTTCTTGGATGTCAGATCTCAAGTCTCAAATTTCTCTTTTGTGTATTCTAACAGCATTCATAGTGTATTTTTTCAATACCTTCTCTTTTTGCTCCCCTAGACCATATGCTCCTCAAATGAGGTGTTCTTTTTTCCTTCCTGTTTGCCTGGTGTTTACTATGGTGCCTCTAACATATAGGTATTAAATAGATGTCTAGGTAGGACTGCATTAAAAAATTAAAAGACTGTCTCTCTAGCTAATTATATCACCTTATGTCAGTGTACACTTGCACTGTTAAACATCCATATCTGGTTAGATAAATAATCCAAGGAAATCATATGTTCATCCATCAAATTTCTTAGTAGTTTTTTGGTACTTCTTGTATAAGAAACAATTGAATTTTGTAAATTTCCTTAAATCACAATAAAAAGTATTTGCTAAATATTGTATTGCTATTAAAAATAACTATAGTGAAAAACCATGAATATATGATCTTGAATAAATATTCAAGTAAACATATTAATATTTCATTCTGTCTAAAGACTCAGAGTTGTATATTCTAGTTAGTATTATTATGACTCAGGAATAACCAAGAAAATATGTTGTCAACATTTCTTAATGAAAATTTGCCTCGTAATAATTTATAGTATCCCAAATAATTTAATCTGATATAACTGAGAGACAGTATCCTCAGTATCAGTTCTCATTTTAGAAGATGAGAGGTATTGAAACAGGAAGCATAAAGAAAGAATTATACTAAGTGAAATAAATCAGAAGGAAAAGACATATATATAGGATGATTTCACTCACATGTGGAATATAGAGAAACAAAACAAAAGACCTGACAACACTAAACCAAAACAAATCCTACACATATGAATGCAGAATTGAGGCTACCAGAGGAGGGGGTACGGGTGTGGAAACAAAGTGGGTAGGGGGCCCAATGATCTACTGTGAAGAACTATTGGTACTTTATGGTGGCCATGGTGTGGTGACATAAATCTGACATAGGTGTGAACCTATATCCCTAAATCATATGCAGTGTTGTAAACCAATGTTACCTCAATTTAAAAAAAAATCAATAAAACATTATAACATTATAAGGGTGTCCCTGGCGCCCCAGGGGTGAGCTCTCAGTGCTATCACCTAAGTTCGATCCCCAGCCAGGAAGCAAACACACATGTCACAGCAGACCTCTCCTGTCTCACCACTACTCCCCTTCGCATTGTATTTCAGTAAATCTGCCTGCTCTGCTTCCCACTCTGTCTCTGGTGAATCCTTTCACTGGCCCCTCTTCTCACCCCGCACCAGGTCTACATTATAAAGAAAAATTAACATTATAAACCAACATTTACATATATGGAATTTAAAACCACATCTTCTCATGGTATTGAATGCATTACATTAGCTCTCACTCTGACATTGTTTTGAATAAAATGTTCTAATTCATATAGCTATCTTTGAAATATGAAGTTTCTAGAACAGTTCCTTTTAAAACAAGTGAAATTTTTATTACCTACCAGATATTTCATTATCACAGTTAATCAGAAAGTTGCTGGCTAGTTTTTATAATTTCTTTAAAAATTTGTAATTTCTTCATAAATTTTCCACAAGAAATGTGTTATAAGTAAATCCTCAGTTTATGGTCTCCACAGTTCAAAATTATTATCATTTAAGGAGAGCCTCAGCATTTCTAGTAAATACTTTTTCCATATTTGTGAGTATAATCAATCTCTCAGACTTCTAATATATATCTTGAAAACTGTATCATTATGCTTTCTTGATGCTAAGATAATATTGCTAAAATTCTTACCATAGAATGATGTATGTATGGCTTTTCCTCAAAGCAAAATGCATATATTTAAGAACACAAGTGAGGCCTGGGAAAGATACTTTTATTTTTCTTGGAGAAATGAAAAACTTCAATTATCAGTAAGCTCTCTGTGGAAAGAACTACAATGCAGAGTTTGGAAAGTGTACAAAAAACCCCCAGAAGCCAATACTTACTAGTTTCTATGCCCTTGTTTAAAGGAACACCTTTCATATGAAAAACAAGGTGGGCCTCCCTGGTAGCACAAGGGATTAAGGCACAGCACTATGAAACAATCCACAGTCACATGGTGCAGCAGACCTCTCCTATCTCACCTGCTGCTCCCCTCAACAGTGTATTGCAGTACATCTGCCTGTTCTGCTCCCCACTTGGTCTCTGGTGAATTCTCTCACCACCCCCCTGCATCTCTGGCCTTCACCCCAGCTCTTGTATGCATAAACAAATCTTTAAAAAAATGCAAAACAAGGTGACCTCTAGAGATCCTGACATTTCAAGTTATATGAAATCTTTTTCATCACTACTTGCCTGATTTATAAATCCAGGCTTTGGGCATATAGACAATAGCTAGATGATGAGATACAGAGATGACACATAGATAGATAGATAGATAGATAGATAGATAGATAGATAGATAGATAGATAGATAGATAGATAGATAGACAGGTAATGCACTTGTAAAATCATAGTTTTATGAGTGCATTTTTTATGGTCTTGGAAAAATGCTTTTGATAAGACAGATATACCTCAATAATCAGGTTACATAAAAACAGGAAGGAAGGAGATATGAGAGATGTAGTAGGAAGAATATTAAATGAAACTATTTCTACAAAATACTAAGCAGAATTTAGTCAATGTGGACATCCAGAGCAGATAACTCAGATATAAAATATGCTTCTAATTGAACTTAGTTTATCGATTATGATGATATTAACCACATCATTGCCAAATTTCTGGGACCCTTACTTGTATGTGTTAAATCTATAATGTTGAAATTTCAGAAATTTTGAACACAAAGGAACAATTGCTACTGAAAATGACAACTCTCTGATGATCAATGTCTGTGATGAGTCTTCAAATTCTACCTTACCATGGCTCCTTCTCTTCTTTATATAATCATTACCTGAAAATTAAGAAGCAAAGGCAAACATGTTTCTGAGTCTTGTTTTCTCCATCTCCTTTCTTAGCCTAAGAATTACAGGGCAGTGACTAGACCATAGTTTCCACAATACTAGCAAAGTGACTGTACACAAGAGGCACTCAAATATTAATAAAGTGAAATTTTAAGCAAATTATCTATTCTCCTCAACTATTTTTTTTGTTTTTTTTTATAATAAGTTTTTGTTTATTTATCATACTTCAGACTTAATCTTAAGTGAGACTTTCTTTAAAAATTGCATTAATGAGGGCCTCCCCGGTGGCGCAGCGGTTGAGCACTGGGTTGCGAAGCTGCCCGCAGCCTCTGCAGTGCCGGTTCGATCCCCGGCTGCTCCCCGGCCACTGGAGGAGGGTCCCACATGGCACGCAGACCTCTCCTGCCACCCGCTGCTCCCCTCAGCAGTGTACTTCGGTCCTTCTGCCTGCTCTGCTCCCTGCTCTGGCTCTGGTGAATTCTCTCACCCTCCCGCGCTTCTGACTGTACCCAGTGCATGTATAAGCAAAACAAACAAACAAACAAATAAATAAATAAAACATGCCTCTATTTAAAAAAAAAAAAATTGCATTAATGAGCAAGAACCATATGGCTTGAGATGGAGATATTGCAAGAGTGGCATAAATCCAGCTGTCCATTTCCAGCACATAAGCATGTTTTATTTGCTGCTTAATTGTTTTTTGTAAAGGAATTTGCTTATGTGCTAAGTACACATAAAATATTTTATATTCTTTATGTATAGTTAATAAGAGATACTCCATCATCATTATTATTTCACGGGTACACAGTAACTTTCCTTTGAGTAATTCATATAATTTATAACCAAATCACAAGACCATTTATGTAAATATTTTGCATGCTTACTTAACAACCTTAAAGCTTGCCATGTGTTCACATTCATGGTGTCAAAAATAATTTATATGGGTCAGTTGTAATGAAATGGATTTTATTGATTTAATTTTCTGTTTATTCAAGCTGTGGAATTGGGAAGTGGAAGCACAAGAGGCTAAATCAGGAGAAAATATAACATGTCAACCTCAATTATCAATTATTTTTTGCTAATTGTATGAAATATATCTGTTGGGGGGGCAAAATGAAGCGAACTAAGGAAACTGGGGGAAAAATGTGCTCTGAATGAATATGTGAATTAATATAATGCATTTCTTACTTTTAAAGTGTCCTAATGTTGGGGCCTCCCCGGTGGCGCAGCGGTTGAGCGCTGGGTTGCGAAGCTGCCCGCAGCCTCTGCGGTGCCGGTTCGATCCCCAGCTGCTCCCCGGCCACCAGAGGAGGGTCCCACATGGCGCGCAGACCTCCCCTGCCGCCCGCTGCTCCCCTCAGCAGTGCACTTCGGTCCCTCTGCCTGCTCTGCTCCCTGCTCTGGCTCTGGTGAATTCTCTCACCCTCCCGCTCTTCTGACTGTACCCAGTGCATGTATAAACAAATAAATAAATAAATAATAAAAAAAAATAAAGTGTCCTAATGTTTTAAATGATTTTTTCTAATTACCTTTTTTTCTAAAATAATAAATTTTATTTTTATATTCCCCATACAATTGCAACCCCCCCATTCTGACCCCAATCCCTCCCCTCCCACCCCCCACCCCCCAAAAAGTGTCTCTGGTTCATAGTTTTTTGTTGATTTTGATTTTCACTTTCCTATAGTTATTCATTTTCCTGGTCCATTATCTAAGTTCTCTAGATTCCTGCCATGAGTGAGACCATCCGGTACCTTTCTTTTTCTTTCTGGCTTATTTCGCTGAGCATGATCCCTTCCAGCGCCATCCATGTTGCTGCAAATTGCATGTGTTTATCTTTTTTGAATGCTGAGTAATATTCCATGGTATATATGTACCACATCTTCTTGATCCAGTCATCTATTTTTGGGCATTTGGGCTGTTTCCAAAGCTTAGCTATTGTAAACAGTGCTGCTATAAACATGGGGGTGCAGGTGTTCTTTGGAATTGATGTTTCTGTGTCCTTTGGGTAAATACCTAGAAGTGGAATTGCTGGATCATATGGAAGCTCTATGTTTAGTAGGTCCAGAAATCTCCACACAACTATGACTATTTAAACCAAACATTCTTACCTTTCATTCCACTGAAACTCTCAGAGTTTCTCCAATAAGCACTATGGGAGGGTTGGAAGTCTGGGATAGAAGGCCTGCATTTGAGGGGCCTACCTAGTGGCACAAGGAGTTAAGACCCAGCACTGTGAAGCTACCCGTTGCATCACAAATTCGATCCCCGGCCAGGGAGGTAATCCACGTGGCACAGCAGACCTCTCCTGACTCGCCCGTTGCTCCCCTCAGCATTGTATTTCAGTGATCTGCCTGTTCTGTTCCCCAGTCTGTCTCTGGTGAATCCTCTCAGCCCCCTGATACACCTTTGGCCTGTACCCCAGTCCTTGTATGCATATATAAATAAATCTTTAAAAAAAAAAAAAAAAGAAGGCCTGCATTTGAATCTCGATCCTTTACTCCTTTGCTCTGGGACATTGGCTATATGAGCTAATAACTTAATTACCTTTTTGTAGAATGAAGGATTGTTGTGTGAAGCCAGTAATTTACTATGCACTAAGTTCTTTGCACACGCATATAAGGCAACAAGGACTTAGATGTGGTGATGCCATCATCATCATCATCATCATCATTTGACTCATCTATAATTCTAACATTGCTGGTATTATTGATGACCTTTATAATCTACATTATACATTACGAGTAGGGGCATATATTTTCTTTTCTTTTCTTTTTTTTTAAAGATTTATTTATTCATTTATACAAGCACTGGGTACAGTCAGAAGCACGGGAGGGTGAGAGAATTCACCAGAGCCAGACCAGGGAGCAGAACAGGCAGAAGGACTGAAGTATACTGCTGAGGGGAGCAGCGGGCGGCAGGAGAGGTCTGTGTGCCATGTGGGACCCTCATCCGTCTGCTGGGGATCGAACCGGCAGTGCAGAGGCTGCAGGCAGCTTCACAACCCAGTGCTCAACCGCTGCGCCACTGGGGAGGCCCAGGGCATATATTTTCTTTAACCATAAGTTTCTAGTTGAATTCTTGTGAAAATGGCAAGATTTTAGCAATTTGAAAGCATCCAGATGTTAAAATTCTTTGTTCTTTCACAGCTTGCCCAGACACAAATTTAGGAAAAATTTGAGCAAGAAAATACTTCAGCAGAAAATGGAAAAAACAGCCTCAGCCAAGATGAAAATGAAAGCTCACCACAGCTGCCTCACATGAATCAACAGTTCTAACAAGCACCCAATCAGGTAGTGTGTGAACATGCCATGTAACCATAAAGGGGTTATAACTAGTTTCCTTTGTAAATAGAAGATAATTAATAATTTATAACATCATGTTAATAAAGTTGGCGCCTCACATGCAAGATGAAAGTCCACTATTCCTCTTCCCACTCAGAACCAATTTCTTCCATTTCAGTAAGTGGCAATACCCTTTATTCACTCCCAAGTCTGAGAATGATATTTGATTCTTTCTGGTGTTTTTTTGTTTTTGTTTTTGTTTTTGTTTTCATTCTTATGCCACAGCCATTCATCAGCACATCCTATTAACTCAGGTTAAAATGTTGAACACTTCTTAGGCCTCCCTGGTGGTGCAAGGGATTGAGCACAGCCCTATGGGGTGGTCCGCAGCCTCCGTAGCAAGGGTTCGATCCCCGGCCAGCCAGGACGCAATCCACATGGTGTAGCAGACCTCTCCTGACCCGCCCGCTGCACCCCTCAGCAGTGTATTTCAGTCAGTCTGCCTGTTCTGTTCCCCACTCTGTCTCTGGTGAATCCTCTCACCCCACCCCCACGTCCTACCCCACATCTCTGGCCTGTATCCCAGCTCTTGTATGCATGGATAGGTAAATCTTAAAAAAAAAAAAAAAAAGTTGAACACTTTGCTTGCCTCCATTGCTACATTCGTAGCCTAGATCTCCACAATCTCTCCCTTAACCTAAAATAACAACATTTGTTTTTGTTTCTAGTCCTGTCCCTTATAATCTAGTTTCCCTACAGCAGCTAGAGTGATTCTTTATTTAAAGGTTAATTAGATATTACTTTCCTACTCTAAGTTCTCCAGTGGCTTTCACTCCATTGGAAGATATATCTTATATTAATCCCTTCCATATTAGGTAAGTCCCAGTGAATCTGAAGTAGTTCTCCAATCTCATGTCCTAGCACAAGTCCTCTAGTTCACTGCTCTGGAACCACTGTTCTGGTCTTGCTCTTTGAACATATCAAATATAATTCTGCCCTCAAAGCATCCTCTGTCTGTAATATATTCTTCATCCAGATATTTGGATGAAGGTTAGCCTCCTTTCTATATTCAGACCTCTGTCCTAATTTCCCCTCCTTAGAGGCCTTCCCTGAGTATCCTATCAAAAATAGAACTGACACCAATTTCTATCCCCCTACATTACTCCATTTTTCTTCATAGCATTTTCGCTACCTAATATATTCTAGTGAATAAGAAACAATAAGTACAAGCTTTATGAGTACAGGGTCTTTGCCATTTTGCTCACCACTGTATCTCAGCACCTAGGAAGTGCTTCACACTTAGAAAATACTCAATATATAATAAAAGAATGAATTGTTTTCTGGTCCTGAAGTAGGGAAGAATTAAGCAGTATGTTTAATTCAGCTATTTCTTCTAACAAAATGTATTGACTTTAGTATATTATTCTTTTATTGCTGAAATCATACTTCTTTCCTGTTGAGAAAAAATTATGTCTTAAAGTTATCTATTTTCCAAATATCTAAAGGGCTTGTTTATAGACTACAGGATATATAACTTTTTAAAATGTGGGATGCTTATTTTTTGAAGAAAGAAGTAATATAAAGGTCAAAAATAGATTCTGATTAAAAAATTTGGCAATATTGTGTTTAAAATTTCTATTCTTCATGATTATATTGTAAAGCAATATTTAAATGAAGAATGATTACATGAGCAAGCATTTGTGGGCAACTGAGAAACCTAGTCACATTTCTTAATGCTAATATACCATGCAACAAAGTAATGAGATACCTACACATTACAAGATGCCAAACTAATAGCAAAATTTATATTGCAAATAGCAGCCACAATCTTCTCACTTTTATTTGTACTTCATACTGCCCCACTTGGCTTACTGTTCCTAAATGTGCCCTGGAGAAACACACTTGTGATGCTAGCAATGGGAAATGAATCAAGGTCAACACCCGTGGCTAGGCCAGTTTAAAACTTGCCAAGATAGTTAATTGTCCATATGACCATATCTAACCTTCCTTTGCCAAGATTACATATTCGGCTCTGCAGCATGGTTCTGAAGAGGGCTTATTATGCCTTTTGAGTTTCAAATCAAAACTGGATTTGTTGTGGCACTTAAAATCTTAACCAGAGCACATTCCAATTTGAGTCATTGCATTCAATTTTGCAAACTGTTTTAAATAACTTCAACTGGAAAATTTTGTTATTTGAACTCTGAAAATGAGCAAATTGATTCTTAAGGACAAGGCATTTGGATAGTGGGTGAGTGATTTTTATTCAGTTTGTACATTCTGCTTCCAATCTGGGTTTTTTTCCCACCAAAAAAAACCAAAAAAAAGACCTGGCTGTAACACTGTCGTTTGTATGTACTTTTACAGTGGAACCCAACAAATTGTTTCAGCTTATTTTCAAATTTTCATTTGCATAGTTACTATAATTATGACTCAAAAACCGATTCAATTTTCCATACCTCTTGAAACAATTTCAAAAGGATGATCTCTTTTTGGCGTATCATCCCAGGAGATTGCTAGATTAAATCTGGCTTTCTTTCTTTCCAGGCCTTCTATGCCTTGATGGTCTATTTCCCGAATCTGGCAGCAAGGCAGGCACCAATTGGAGTCTTAGAAACGCTGGCCTTATTAGTAGGGATGCGGCTGTTGTGGAGTGGATGGGAAAATTCAGAGAAAGGAAATTTCCACTTTACAAAGCTTTTTCCTTTTTTAAAACAGATGATGTTTCAGAATAGTGATGCCCCGGAAAGGTTCGCAACTCAAACCCCACAGCAGGATTCGGTAGTTAGCAAGCCCTACACCGAACGATCCCCCAGGCAATCATTTCAGAATCCCCTGTTGGCCTGCATCTGGGGATTTCATATCTCACTGTCTTTCATCGCTCGCAATACACCCACGAAAACATCCTCTCAAAAGAGAAGAGAGAGGGCCTCCCTGGTGGCGCAGTGGGTTGAGCACCGCACTGTGAGGCTGTTCGCAGCCTCTGGAGCGCGGGTTCGATTCCCGGCCAGCCAGGGAGCAACCCACAGGGCGCTCAGACCTCTCCTGCCACCCACTGCTCCCCTCAGCAGTGTACTTCGGTCCTTCTGCCTGTTCTGCTCCCCGCTCTGGCTCTGGTGAATTCTCTCACCCTCCCGCGCCTCTGACTGTACCCCAGTTCTTGTATAAATAAAAAATTCTTTAAAAAAAAAAAAGACACCTAAGCTTAAAAAAAAAATAAAATAAAAAGAGGAGAGAGAACCGAGGCAGGATCCAGCGCGCAGCTCAAGCCCTCCCCTCCCACAGGGACGCGGGTCCCCGAGGACGCAGGTTCCCACCGTCGCAGCCCCCGGGCGGAGGCCGCCGGCGCCTCCTATTGGTTACCTCAGGAGACGCCACGCCCCTCGCGCCCGACGCCCTGGTTTCCGTCGCGAAGGACGCGGCGTCGGTTGGTTGTCAAGATGGCGGCGGCGGCGGTGGGGTCGCTGCCGCCACTTCTCCCATTGCCGAGCAAGGTCGTCGCCGCCGCCGCTGCCGTCGCCACTACAGTCGCCGGCGCCGCTGCGCGGGAACCAGAGCTGTCGCGACCAACGCTTCCGCGCCCGTGACGCGGGCCCTGAGGGACGGAGTGCGGGGAGGGGCTGGGGGGAGGAGGAAGCGGGGCTGCCATGACGGAGGCGCTGGGGGCGAGCCCGGAGGCGGCGCTGAGGTGAAGGATGCTGGCCGGGAGGCCGGGGGCCCGGAGCGCCGTCGCGGGGCTAGCCGCTGAATCCTCGGACCCCCGCGACCGAGCCCTCCTCATCCCTCGTTTGAGCGGCGGGCGGCAGCGACCTGGCGCTTATCTGTATCCTTCCAAGCCGCGGCTGCCGGGGTAGCGAGCGGTGTGGGGCGCGCGGCCCTTCCTTCCCCCCATCAGATTCCCTTTTCACTGACGCAGGGGGTAGAAACGAGCCAGTCATCTTAGTGCATGTATTTGCTTCAGCGACTTTGCTCCCTTAGTCCTGAAATTATACCATTTTATACTAGTTGATGACCGCTTTCCCCGCCACCGTGTTGTCCTGTCTTAATTCATCAACTTTGGTGTAAACGTCCTTTGCAAATTTAAAATAACACCAGTCATATGTTCTGTGGGGATTGTTTCCTTGCCTTGTGGAATGACAGTCTTTACTTCCTATTATCTATCTCCTGATTAATCACGCAGCTCGCAGGGAATCCACGCATAAGTAAAGTGTTTTTTGCTGTCCTGAACGGGTCCGTTTTTATACTCAACCTAATACACCCCTAATTCGTTTACCAGAGCTGCTAAAGCCTAGCATAGTTGGGTAATTTGTTTTGTTTTCCATCCTTTGCCCAGTCTGTTGTCAGAGCGACAGCAGAGAGGAAAGCAGAAGCGCTTGTGGACCTGGAATCCCATACGCCGGATTCTGACTTTTTCCTAAAAAGTGGTGGAGACCAGCTTTGATGTTGCTGTGGGTTGCATTCTAGAAAATTGAGAGTACAAGAGTTTTGTTCCTTCAGCGAATGATATGATGATTAGAATTTAACTTTTGTACTGTCAAAGGACTTGGTTTACAGCGATGGTGCCGTATAATCAGGAAACGGGGTATCATCTCTTTCCAAGTTAACCCCTTCATTTTCCTATCTTCGTCTTACCTTTTTTCTGGGATGTTGCCATTTTAACAACAAATCAACTGACAATATTAATTGAGTGCCTGCTTTTCGGCTTTACTGGTCTCGGAGCTCAGAGCAGGATCCTAGTGAGGAAGAAAGGTATGTACAGATCTTCCCTAGTGGCAAAATATCCCTTATCTAATCATGCTTTCCTCAAGCTTCCATCCCTTTTGTCTTTTCCTTTTTTGGCCAAGTTCTTAAAATGATAACCTGTAATAACAGCTACATCATTATCAACATGAACTTTGCCTTCTGCCCTTTCTTCTCCCCACAACTGAACTCTTAAAAGCCTACTGTGAGGCAAATTGGATTATTTTCCGCGTGGATTTGATTCTCTTCCCTTGACATTGTATTTTTTTGGACATTGAATTCTTGTCACACTGACCCTGATTTATCTCTAAATCAGAAATTAAGGAAGCACTGTAAATGGCTCACTGACAAGTAGTGTCATTCCATCATTTTCATTAATGAAATAGTAGTAGATTTAATATTTTTAGTTTATGTGGTGTGAACATTGATACAAAGAACATGTTTGTAGGTAGAATTTAGCAGTATGTTAAATGAACAGAACCAAATGGACTTAATTCCAGAATTATGACAATTTCCTGTAAAGAAATATATTACTAAAACATATTTAAATACTAACTGTGGTTAAATATAAATAATATATTACTAAAAATATACTTCAATAATAATATGATTAAATATGAAAATTTGGTTAAATTTAAGAAAGTCGTAAATGATCATTTCAATAGATGTCCAAGAGGCTTTGATAAGATCCGGCAACTTTTGCTGGTGTGTGTGTATATGTATGTGTGTGTGTATATATATATATATATATATACACACATACACATTTATAGACTATCCATATATATCTTTTTTTCTAGTTTATGTATATTTTGCTAGCATATAGTATATATATTAATTTATGCATTTTTTAGATCATTGTTCATTTTTGTACAATATTTGCTTTCTCTTCTCAGGTGTAGACCCCATAAAATTCCCACCACCAAATCACTCATGAACCATCACTATAGTCCCTTGTGCTTTCCCCTCCCCTTTTCATCCTTCTCTTTCCCCCTCCCCTGCAGAATGTCTCAGATTTATAGTTGCCTGTTAATTTTGTATTTTCATGTATTTTTTTTCTGATCCCTTATTTGGTTCTCCTATATTCCTCCTATAAGTGAAACCATCCAGTATTTTTCTTTTTCTTCTGACTTATTTCACTGAGCATAATCCCTACCAGGTCCATCTATATTGCTGTGAATGGCATGAGTTTATCTTTTTTGATTGCTGAATTGCTGGAGACCAGCTCCAGCTAGATGTCGTGTCAGGGATCTCAGAAAGGAGAGGACGGCGTCGGGGGGAAGTGGAGCGAGGTAGGAGTGAGGTAGACACAGACACCTTATTTAGTGCAAGTATCTCCTACTGAGGGTCTCAGCAGGTCTTTATTTATACCTTAAGGTGAGTGGTGAGATTACATCAGCATAAGCATCAGAGCAGAACAGAAACAATCATTACATATTTTCTCATGAATATACAAAGACCCTCTTGATCTCATACTACAAAAGGACACTTCTTTAATCTGATGAAGAAAATCAACAGGGACAATTACTCTCCTAGGTACAACTCATTTTCTAACATAATCAATTGTCTAAGACAGTACAATGTTCAGTAACAAGCAATCATCCTGTCAAGCCTTCCTAATTTTGGAGTAGACATGAAAGTTCATTGTTATGCCATATTACTAAAATCAACCCATTCTCTAGTACTCAATTCATCTAGCCTATTTATCAATTACTTCAAAGTGATCTAAAGTAGCTCATCAATACTGTCTAGTTCTACAGAAATCTAACTTTTAACTAGAAATACCTAACCTCCACACATCCTGCGAACTGTTGGCCTTTTGCATACACCAGATGTATTGTTGCTGCAAACAGGTACCCCCCAGGTTAGGCTATGGTTTCCAAGCATAGCTAGTTCAGGGCAGCTTGTTCTCCACAGTTCTCAGGGCCAAAACATTTCTTTCCTAACTATATTTTTAACAATTTTTACTTCTTTTGTGATAGTTCATGCGTAAGAACAATAAGCCAATTGTCACCTGGGTCCAAGTTAGGTTTTCACATGCCAATTAATAACTAACTTACTTCAGCATTAACCAAGAACAAAGAGGAGAGCATTAGCAGGCCTTGCCATGGAGACTCCCTAGTTCAGATCTTCTTTGGGAAGTGCAAGAACTCCCCTCTTCTGGGAAGTACAACTTTCCCTCTTGGGGGAGCACAGGAACTCCCTGCTTCTCGGGAGTCTCCACCAATGCCCTGACCAGGTCAAGAGACAGCATGGGAGGCACAGCCTGCCGCACTGAATAATATTCCATTGTGTATATAGATCCAGTCATCTATTTTTGGGCATTTGGGTTGTTCCATATCTTACCAATTGTAAATAGTGCTGCAGTAAACATAGGGGTGCAGGTATCCTTTTGAATTAATGTTTTTATTTCCTTTGGGCAGATTCCTAGAAGTGGAATTGCTGGGTCATGTGGTAGCTCCATTTTTAGTAGTTTGAGGAACCTCTACACAGCTAGCCATTGTGGTTGGACCAGTTTGCACTCCCACCAGGAATGTAGGAGAGTTCCTTTTTTTCTACATCCTCGCCAACATTTGTTGTTGCTAATTTTTTAAATATGTGCCGTTCTCATTGGTGTAAGGTGGTATCTCATTGTAGTTTTGATTTGCGTCTCCCTGATTATAAGGGGTATTGAATATTTTTTCATATACCTGTTGGTCAGTTCCATTTTCTCTTTGGAGAAGTGTCTGTTTAGTTCTTCTGCTCATTTTTTAACTGGATTGCTACTTTGTTTTTGTTGAATCCTGTGAGCTCTTTGTAGATCTTTCCCATCAATCCCTTATCAGTTGTATGGCATGCAAAAATTTTCTCCCAGTCAGTAGGCTGCCCCTTTGTTTTGGTTAATGTCTCTTTTGTTGCACAGAAGTTTTTTAGTTTGATGTAATCCCAGCTGTTTATCTTTTTGTTCACTTTCTTTACTTTTGGGGATCAGTCTTTAAAGATGTTACTGAGATGCATGTCATGTTTATATTGGGATAAGGGAATTCTTCTGAACATGATAAAAAGACTAAATCAACAGTATCATTATGTTACTAGGTGAAAAAAGCACTTTTTATGAGATTTATTTTGAATGATCTTGGTGTTTGTTAACCATTGTATACCTGTTACAAAGTAGATGCTCGAATTTACTGAATGAGTGACTGAATGTGTTATAGGACAGGGAGAGGGGCAGCCCAAGCCCCGCAAACCTGCCTATTCTACATGGGTTCTGCCATCCGCCGCATCAACACAAAACACATGAGACTTTAATGGGAAGGAACTTTAATAAAACTAGGAAACAATACAGGTAAGGCAAAGAGTCTAGTTTCTAAATGAAGCACCCAAAGTTACCCATCCCCTCGTGGGTAAAAGTCCATCCATATGGGATCGGCCCAGAACAAGGCCCCAAAGCCTGCCACAAGTCTAAAGCATCTTCCAGTGGGGACCCACAGAAAAGGGTCACAAACAACTGGACAAGCCCGGAAGGAAAAGAGCAAAATCAACATCAAGATAAAAACTGCCATTGTCACCTCCCCACGGGTCTCACCCACATCTGTGTCACCCAGTCCACGACCAAAAGACAAGCAGTTTCTTTACGTGTCTCTAGGCTCCATGCGCCTCCTCCAGGTCTTCTTCTGGCTCCATCCTGCTTCCTTCCTCAGTCTCTTCTGCAGCTTCTCCTCTTCCTGCTCAGCTCCACCCTCCCTTGGGTGGGGCAGGGAACCTGGAACTTTCCCCTTTCCTGGGGACCACCCTGTTACAAATGGAGAAACACAAAACAAACAAAAGAAAGAACTGTAGTTTTGAAATAAGCAAGTGACTTGATGAAATTTCTACACGTGATTTCCTAATATGAATTCAGTACTCAGGGACCTTCCAGTTTTCTGTTGAAACTTTTTATCACTTGAATTAGAATTTCCTGATTCTAAAAGATATAAAAGAATCAAATTGTATAAAGTTCATCTGATTAAAACTAGCTAAAGTTCTATCATTCTGATCTCTTAGAATTCAAGATAAAAATAGGATGGTTTAAAAAAAGTGAAAGCTCATGTCCCCTTCATACAATGTCTTTTTGTCTCATAAATATCTCCAGTCTTTCCCTCCTTTTTATCCTAGCACACACACATGCCTCCCTTTCTTTATAGTCAGTTTATAATCTATTCTTATTATCTGTTATACATCTTACTATACATCTCTCTCCACTCCAGCATCCTTGGTTCTTTGCATATGTTTTCTTCTGCCTCAACTACACAGTAACTAATATAGCCCTACTTCTCTACTTTTTCCCTCTAATAATAAAAATACTGTCAGAAAAATCACAAAGCTAGACAGACCCCACAACAGAGTGATGGTTTCCATCTTCACACAAACAAGAGCTGGATTCTCATTCTTCCTAATGCCTGTATATGCCAGATCTTTATCACCTCTCCCTCCTAATACCTCCCCGCCCCCCACTCTGATTAGCCCGTCTTAACTACTTCAGATTGCAGTGGAGGCCATAAATTCCTTCAGGTCCCTCCCAACAAACAAACTCTTTTTTTTCCAGGTTCATTGATGGCATATCACTTTTATGATAGGAGTGAGTCCATTCATCTGCCCTATTATGTTTATCACCTGCCTCTTCTAGTAGCCCTGGCTTATAAATTATCCTACCTTTCTTACACAGGTCGCTTCCACTATCCAAAAATAGAACATTCCTACTTGATATGATTTGGTATGCTACTTTTTGAGTCTGGGAACCCTATTACCATTAATTTATATGGAAAAAAATTGAGTATTACCAAACCCTCAAAATACACTACCAAATCATGCCAAGTAGCAACATTCTGCTTCTCATATCTAGGGAAACCTGTTGTTTATTTTCAACTGTCTTCTTTCCAGATAGCCTTAACATGTTTACGTATGACATCTTTAAAGTTAACAGTAAGAACCCTTTTAACTATGTTCTAAAACCTCCTATCTCCAAAACCTCTAAGCAGTAGTCTAAATTCATTGACACTACTTTGAGTTACACTTTGTACTACTTCCAAAATAAACTTGAGCTGATTAAAATGGCATACTTATAAAATGTAAATTAGAACTGTCAAAATAAAATTTCACAATTTTCATGTGTTTGGAAGTATAGTAAATTTGCTTTTTGAAATATAAGAAAATAAAGTAAACCAACATCACCTCATTAAAAAGTATAATTTAATATATTGGAAACCATAAAAAACAAATTTCAAATGAAAATATTTCAAAGATTATTCTTTTAAAAATTTATCTAAGGACAATATCTGCACTACCATAGAAGCTTAGTATTTATGCTTTTCAATGTATTGAATTTATTGAAATTAATTCAGTAGTTCTCAATACATGAATGTCCAGTGACTATGAACTATGACTATGAACTATGCCAAAAAGTAGTCAAACATAGAAAATATCCTATTTTTGTACTAATATATAATAAAACATTTTCTACCTGGTCTTTCTTTAAAAAAAGGGGGGGGGCTGGGAGGGTAAAGTACTGTCCTCCACTCAGGAGGTTTTAAAATTTGTGTATGTATATTTCTAATGACAGAAATTTACATGACCCTCTTAGAAATCAATGTGTCTACATGGCACTAGAAGTTATAAAAATATATACACTTTTCAGTATCTCTACTGAGCGTTTTCTCCAAAAAAATGATTCAGCAAGTTTTTACTAAGTCGTTACTATATAGATCACCATGCCAGCCACTGGAGTTAGGGAAATGTAGAAGAGATACTGATGACACTCCTGAAGATGTCAACTCCTCCCATGGGGGTTGAAGAGGCTTCTAATGGGAGAACACTTGAGGTAGCCCTAAACAAATGAGTAGTTAGCTATGCATGTGCTGAGAGATAATGACATGCTACATAATGGTTCTGTTCATAAGTATCTCAGGTAGAGATATGTTGATAAATGAAATTGAAAAAATTATAAAATGCTTGGGATACGAGACCAAGAATTTTGGAATTTGCTATGTAAATTTAGGGTGTTTTTTGAGAATAGCAAAGACTGAAAAATCCAGTCATGTGCATTTCATTGGTTTTGGCAAGTTTCATAATAAAGAAAAGTTAAGTAGTCTTGACCAAGTTCATAATGTTTAAAAGTAACTTGTTTTTTTTTTCCCCAGGGAAAGTGAATTATTTCTTCAGTTCTAATACCAAGTCGTTTTTTTTTTTTTAATATAAAACATTTGCCAGTCATATGCTACCATGAGTGTGTACACATACTCGTTCCACAAAAAATCATTACATCATTTATATGGGGCAGTGATAATATCAATTAGCAATGGCAGTCATCCACTAAAGACCTTTAAAGTCCTTAACTTTATGTAATATTAGAGATATGAAAATCCACCTGAACAAAAATTTAGAAGAAGAACGCCAGATATTATTGCAGCAACAAAAAATATGTCGAAATCGAGCACGTAAATATTTTGTGGAGTCAAACCGGAGGAAAAAGTAAGTGTATTTTGTTCAGAAGTGAATAAATACAAAATCATTAGAAATTAATAATTGCTCAACTTTGGAGCATTTTACTAACTTAAGTCAGGACAGTGCTTTATCTATAAACACTGTTCAAGATTTGTGTGACTTTGTAAATGTTATTATTGCTTTTCTGCCTAAAGCACAAAGATTGTGGTGTGTTTAATATCTAATTCCACCAACTGTGATAATATTAGTCTTTTTTTGTCATAGAACTTATTATAATGTCATAAAGACGTCTTAAAATGATGAAAATGTTATATTCTTTGTTTTTCAATCATTCCATGATAAATTTAAAAATTACCGATTAGTGTTTAGTATACTTTGATTTTAATTTATAGTTCACTTATATGTAATTTTTGTATATGTCCTACCCTCATACATCTGATCAGAAAAGTGGGGTGAAATATGAATAATGGGAATGTGATTTTTAAAAGTCTAAAAATTACTGTCATTAAGAGCTTTCTCATTTAAACTGGAAATAAAAAATGAAAACTGCTTGATATTTTTCAAGATATGTTTGAATTACCAGACTTAAGAAAGAAGTTGTGTCATTTTTTTATTGTTATTTCTGCTATGTTGTCCATATTTCTACAATACATGAATAGAAGAAAATCCCTAGAGTTTATTAACTACATCATTGGGCATATGTTGAAAATCCCATTTGGGGAATACAAAATTGTTTACCTGTAATTTTTCTCTGGCATTATATCTCTCTTTAGATTAACTCTTTCATTGACTGGCATAGTTGAAATTATTTTAATGAAGCTTGTTTTTGTTTCGTATTTGTATATTCCTGTTTTTCTTCTACCTTTTAGTTCCTAAAGTGAATAATAGGTATGTAATAGGTGATGAATAACAATAAATAATCATGTTTTAAAGCTTATGAGCTTTAAAGTCAGAGATTTAGGTTTAAATCCTACCTCCATAATTTAGAGTAAGTAATTTAATCTCTTTGGGTCTTAGTTTCTCATCTGTGATTGGAATTAATATTTATTTCAAAGTTCTTACCTGTCTTCTTGACAGAATTCTGATCTAGAAAATACAGAAAAGAGATTTTGGTTTGAAATTCTAGGACGAAGAACATTTTCCACTATAAGCTTATGTTTTATTTTTCTGTTACCCTACAGTGCTAAGACACAAAATGTTCTTTTTAAATACTAATAATATCTATGAGAGTAATATGTGCACTTCTGAATTTCAGAATATGTATCATGGCCTTTTTTTGGTCTTGCCATTATCTATCCATTTGCTTTACATCATCTCAGTTTATGCTTTCCACTCACATAATAAACACAGAGTTGTATTTTTTTTCCTACAAGTGGAAACAGTCTTCTTAGACTAATATGGAAGCAGTCTCCTTCCACTGTTTCTCAGTTATACTTAGACATTGTCAGTGCTGTGTCCTAAGTAGAACTCAAAGGAAAATATCGGTAGCACTAAGTGCTCTTTATTTCCATAAATAGCTTAAAATGACATACATTTTTTTTTAAAGATTTATTTATTTATTTATTTATTTATTTATACACGCACTGGGTATAGTCAGAAGTGCGGGAGGGTGAGAGAATTCACCAGAGCCAGAGCAGGGAGCAGAGCAGGCAGAAGGACTGAAATACACTGCTGAGGGGAGCAGCGGGCGGCAGGAGAGGTCTGCGCGCCATGCGGGACCCTCCTCCAGTGG
Organism: Talpa occidentalis; assembly: GCF_014898055.3. Lineage (NCBI taxonomy): Eukaryota > Metazoa > Chordata > Mammalia > Eulipotyphla > Talpidae > Talpa > Talpa occidentalis. The sequence continues at coordinate 37,951,746 of NW_023601212.1, read as the reverse complement.
CCAGGGAGCAGCCGGGGATTGAACCAGCGCTGCAGAGGCTGCAGGCAGCTTCGCAACCCAGCGCTCAACCACTGTGCCACGGGGTGGCCCGAAAATGACATACATTTTTTATACATTCATGGTTATTAAGTATGGCTATCCTCTAATACTGTCTTAAAGGAATATTTTTGTGCCAGAATTGGTCAGTTCTGCAATAAATTTGAAGCACTAGAATATTGATTTAGTCTTTACAACAGCAATCACACTATTACCTACTATATATTTTAGCACCTTGACGGGCTGGTCACTGTACTGGATGCTTTACATAGTTCCCACCACCATCTCTTACATTCCCTTGTCCTTTCCTTCTCCCTTCTCTCAACCATAGAGCCTTAACAGTGTTTATTGATGTCCACTAATTTTTAAGGTATTTTACATTTTTAATCCTCTGCCATGTAAAAGTCTAGTATTTATTTTTTATCATTCTGACTCACTTTACTACACGTAATTATCTCAAACACCCTTCATTTTGTTGAAAATGGCTGTATCTCATCTTTCCTGTGACTGAAAAGTATTTACTATGGCATAGTGTAGCTAGACCACATCTTCTTGGTCCAATTATCTGTTGATGGACATTTAATCTGCTTCTCTGTCCTAGCTATTGTAAATAGTGCTGCAATAAATATTGTTAAGCATATAATTTCTTGTATTTATGGTTTTATGTTCTTTGGATAGATGTCCAAGAGTGGGATTTTGGGGTTGTATGGTATTTCCATTTTTAGTGTTTTAAAGTAAATCCGGATTGCTTTTCATAAAGGTTGCACTCTTTACATTCCCACCAACAGTGTAATAGTTTATTAACATCCTCTCCAGCACTTGTTGTTGGGTGTCTTTTAAATACGTGTCATTCTCACAGATGTGAAATCGTATCTCATTGTGATTTTAACCTGCATCTCTCCTATTGGAAGCAGTGATGAACTTTTTTTTTCAATGGCTTTTGGGTATCCTCTTTGGTGAATTATCTTCTTGTATTTTCTTTCCTGTGCAGAAGCTTTTTGACTTGTTTATTTTTGTTTTTCCTTTGCCAGAGTTGAGTCATCAAAAACATCTTTTGTTGATATCGTGGAGTATTTCACCAATGTTTTCTTCTATATATTTTATTGTTGCAGGCCTTATGTCTAACTCTTTATTTCATCTGGAGTTTATTTTTGTGTATGGGATTAGCAACTGACCCAACTTAATTCTTTTATGTGTTACTTTCCAATTATCCCAGCACCATGTATACCCTCTCCCCATTGTATGATAATAGCTACTTTGTCATCATATAAGGTACTGATATGTATACTTAGATTTATTTCTGGGCTTTCAATTCTGTCCTGTTGATCCATTGTATCTGTTTTTTGTACCAAATCCATATTGGTTTTAGTACTCTTGCTTTGTAGTAAAGTTTGATATCAGGTAACAGGATACCTCCATTTTTCTCCTTTTTTCTCAGGGTTACTTTTGCAATTCTAGGCCTTTTGTGGTTCCATATAAATGTCAACATTTTTTATTCAATTTATTTGAAAAATATTGCTGGTATTTTGGTGGGGATTGTGTTAATTAATTTTGTTTATCACTTTAGCTAAGATAGTCAGCTTGATTATATTGATTATTCTCCCCATACACAGGCATGGGATAATCTTCCATCTCCTTGTGTTGGTATACAAGTCCTTTAATAGCATTTTGTAATTCTCATTAATAGATCTTTTACTTCCTTAGTACTGGCTTAGTTCTGAGGTATTTAGTTCTTTTTGAAGCAATTATAAATGGAGGTTTTTTTGCCTTAATCGTTTGTGTTTTGTTTGTTGTTTATAAAAAGGCATGGATTTTCATATGTTGCTTTTGTAACATGCCATTTTGCTGTATTTATTGTTTCTAATAACTTTGATGATGTCTTTAGGGTTTCTATATTCAGTGTTTCACCTGTGAATAATGATCATTTCATTTCCTCTCCAACTTGGGTTTCCTTTATTTCCTGTTTTGTCTGATAATACTGATCTAAACCTCTAGTGCTAAGTTAAACAGAAATGGTGACACTTTCAGTTTTTCACCAGTAGGTATTATATTGATTTGTTTTATGCCCTTTTCTATATAGAGGTAGGTTCCTTCTATTCCCATCTTGTTTAGAGTTGTTATCATAAGTAGGTGGTGAATTTTAGAAATGCTTCTCAGCATCTGTTGATATTGTCCTGTGATTTTTTAAAAAGATTTATTTATACACCATGGAATATTACTCAGCATTCAAAAAAGATAAACACATGCAATTTGCAGCAACATGGATGGAGCTGGAAGGGATCATGCTCAGCCAAATAAGCCAGAAAGAAAAAGAAAAATACCAGATGGTCTCACTCATAGCAGGAATCTAGAAAACTTAAATAAGGGACCAGGTAAAAGAATATCTATAAGAAAGAAAATATCAAAATCAACAAACAACTATGAACCAGAGACGCTCTATGGGGGGGTGAGGGGCGGGAAAAGGAGGCTTTGGGGTCAAAATAAGGGGGTTGTAATTGTATGGGGAATATAAAAATAAAATTTAAATAAAAAATATTTAAAAAAAGATTTATTTATTTATGCATACACAAACAGGGGTACAAGTCAGAGGTGCAGGGGATGAGAGGATTCACCAGAGACAGAATGGGGAACAGAACAGGCAGACTGACTGAAATACATTGCTAAGGGGAGCAGCGGGCAAGTCAGGAGAGGTCCGCTGCACCATGTGGGTAGCTCCCTGGCCGGCAGGGGATCGAACTTATGCTGCAGAGACTGGATATCTTCACAGTGCTGTGCTTAGCCCCTTGCACCACCAGGGAGGCCCTGTCATGTGATTTTTATCTTTACTTTTGTTGTGACATACTACACTGATTTATGTATATGAAACCATCCTTGCATCCCTGGGACAAATTCCACTTAATCATGGTATATAATCCTTGCGATAAACTGTTGAATTTAATTTGTTAGTATTTCATTGAAGATTTTTTTGTCAGTGTTCATCAGAGATAATAGTCTAGAATTTTCTTGTGCTGTCTTTTTCCAGTTTAAGCGGTAGTGTAATGTTGGCATTTTAAAGTATATTGGGGAACATTAGTCTTTAGCTCTGAGTCTATGCTTGTCTTTGTTGGTATGGTGGGTTTCTTGCTAACAATAGACGGTTGAAACCCATTCATCCACTGTACACCTTTTGACTGGTGAATTCACAATTTATTCATAACATATTAAAGGAAACTGAAAGGAATATAGGATATTTGCAAATTATTTTTGACCATTTAAAATGTCATAAAGGACAGCCATTTATTCACTCAACAAAGATTTACTGGGAAACCTCAAGGTTTCAAATACTTGTGGATAAAAATTAAAATGCATGATTCCTTCCTTCAGATTACTAATAGTGAAGTAATAAAAGATGAGAGTGCTGTTCAGTAAATACTATGATAGAGTAACCAATAAAGTATTATAGAAGCACATCTCATAGTACTACCGAACAAGAAAGAATTCCTTAAAGAATAAAGTCTTATCAGATAACCAGGAGTTAGCCAGGGAACATGAAGCAGGAAGGTATTTTATACAATGAGAATAATATGTGAATGATCTTAATTTCATTAAATATAAGACAAAATTTATATGTGATTTATACTCAGGAAAACACGGAAGAGAGTCAGGAGATGAATCTATAGAGTTACTAAGAGATATTTCATGACATACTTTTGTGCTAAAGAAATCAAATCCCAATTTAGGACTGACTCTGATGCTATTAAAAGAGCAAAATCAAAGAAGTGTCATGATTAGATTTATATTTTAGCTCATTATATAGCAAAGGAATAGAGAATGAATTGGGAGCACAGACTGGAAGCAGAGAGCAGGTGGAATGCTCTTATACTGAACGAAGCAAGGGAACGAAGCAAGCATTTCCATCTACAGAAATGGAATATCTGTAGATGATGCAAACTTTAACATCTTTAGTATAAATCTTTCTAAATTACAGTGAACCTTCCTTTAATGCTTTATATAGATTTTTGATAAATGTGCTTGAGCTTCATGTAATTATGATGAGCATAATTATGGTAAGCATCAAATGTTTTGCTGTTTTATAACTCTCTTGCCCTTTATTTAGCTTACATCAATAGGCCTTAAAAGTAAACTTGGTGAGTTTTTCTATCAAACTTTCTCTCTCACTATTAACTATAATTTCTTTTAATTATATTCTTTATTTTGAGATAATTGTAGATTTACGTGCAATTAACATAGACAATGCATAGAGATCCTATGATACCCTTTACTGTTTTCCCCAGTGGTAACATCTTGCAGAAATTATAGTTCAGTCTCAAAACCGGGATAATGACATTTATACAGTTAAGACACAGAACATTTCCATCACTACATAGGTTGCTCTTTTATAGCTACATCTACTTCCCTCCCACACCCACAGTTGAGAAATCACTAATCTCTTTTCATTGCTACAGTTTTTTTCATTTCTGGAGTGTTACATAATTGAGATTATACTGATGTGACCTATCAGAATTGGCCTTTTTTTAGTTAACACAATTCTCTAGGTTTCATCCGGTTGTTGTTTGCATCAGTGGTTCATTTTTATTGCTGAGCATTGTCCCAGGGTTTGTTTAACCATTCACCAGTGAAGAACTTCTGGTTAATTTCAGTTTGGGATTACTGTGTTTAAAGCTGTTATAAGTATTCCTGTATAGGATTTCATTTGAACATTAGCTTTTATTTTTCTGGGAGAAATGACCAATACAATTGCTGGGTCATTATGTGGTTGCATGTTTAGTGTTTTAAGAAATTTTCAAATGTTTTTCAGAGTGACTTTACCCACCAGCAATGTAAGAGTAATTCAGTTTTCCACATCCTTACTAGTGGTGGTGATGCTATTTTTATTTTAAACATTCTTACAGTTGTATAGTAATGTCTCACGATGGTTTTAATTTTCATTTCTCTAATGGCAAATGATGTAGCAGTCTTTTCATGTGTTTATTTTCCATCTGCTGTCTTCTTTAATGAAATTCTCTTAATGGCCTTTATCTTAATTTTCATGAATTCCAGTTTGTCAGCTTTTCTTTTTATGGATTGTACATTTGATATCAAGTATAAGACCTTTACTTAAACCTAGATCCTGAAGATTTTCTCTTTTCTAAAAGTGAAACAGGGCGGAGATGGCCACAAAGGAGGCCTGATAGATGGAACGGCCACCTACCTGCCCAGGCTCTGAGACCAGAAAGCCACCAAAAAGCCCTAAAGGGCAAAAAACCAAAATCAAGAGCTATAGCCTAACAAAGGACAGTGCCCAGTAAGAGGACAGGTCACTGTCTGTGGGTTCTCATCCACGTGCACAATTGCAAGAGACCTCACGCTCCAGGAACAATAACCATGGGGTTTATTTTTCAAATGGGAAACAAAGAGCTCACTATATCCTAAAGTGGTGGCTATCTCACTCAGGTAGTATCAATGATGGTCGCCACCAGTCACCAGGAGTGCTGGATTGCACCAGTCAGTAGTGATGGGCACTACTGGTCATGCCCAAGCGGTGTCAGAGACACCCAGAGTTAACAGCTCTTTGTGAGTTTCTGGGTCATCCCAACAACAAACAGCTCTTCGAGGCACCAGGCCCCAGGCCTTTGGTGCTCCTCTCAGGCAATGTCAGCGACAGGACCAAAGCCCAATTCGTGACACGGTCCTTTGGCTTCTCTTCCCTCTGCAGAGGTCAGCTCCTGGATGCATCATATCTTCTTTCTTCAGAGTATCTGGAACCATCTTTCTTTCTTTAGGGGCTGGAGTCGTGTTCTCCTCTTTGGGGGGTTGGGGAGAAGGAGGCTGGTGTCTTCTTTCTCTCTGCTGGGGTTGTCTCTTGTATTCTCTGGAGGCTGGTGTCACGTTGTCCCTCTCAGCTCCCTCTTACCCTGGCTTATATCCTCTTTCAGGGTGCCCCACCCACAAGTCTGATTGGACCATTTTTCGATCCTGTGGCTGATTGGACCATTTACCAATCAGCAATAGCACCAATAGTACCTGATTGGTCCATTCCACAATCCAGGAAGTACGCTTTACTTGAAAGGGCTCTGAGGAGCAACTGCCACAGCTGACTTGTGGTGAGAGACTGGGTTCTGATAACAAAATTCTGATTGGACCATTTAGCACCAATCAGCTCCTTGCTCACACCTGATTGGTCAATTCCACAATCCTGGAAGTGCACTTTTACATAAAAGGTCTCTGAGAAGCAACTGCCACAACTGACAAAAAGGCAGTTACTAAGCTCTGCAGTGCGCCACAACCGAATTGTGGTGGAGCAGCAGGTTGAAAACACCACTGCTCCTGCTGCCTCCCATGGCTGAGGCAGCTGGGTTCCAGTAACAAAAGTTTTATAGCTTTATTAACTTTTTATAATTTATGGTTTTATAAACTGGGCCTACTTATGTAAGCTGTGAGACTTAGGTCAATATATTTTTGGGAAAAAAAATCCTTTCTTCACGAGTTGTTTTTTCAGCCAAAAAAATGAGCATATTTGTGGTTTACTTTTGGGTTCTCTGTACTATTAGTCTATATGTTTGTCCTTCTATACTTCATATCAATACCACACAATTACACAATTTTGATTAGTATAACTATATAAGTGGTTCTGGGAGAATTGACATCTTTTCTATGAAGACTCGCCTAATAAACTCACTAGGTTTTTAAAGTTTCAGTTGTATTTTTCAGTTTTAAATTTTTTGATTCGGTCTTCTTTAGATCTTCTATTTCTTTTTTGAAATTTTCAAATTTTTTAATTTGCAAACATTAAAACAGTTGCTCGATGAAGCATTTTATCATACTGTTTTAATACCTTTTTCCAAATAGTTCTAACACTTCAGTCATCTTCATGTTGGCATCTGTGGATTGTGTTTTTCATTCAGTTTGGGATCTTCCCAGTTCTTGGAAGGCCAAGCGATTTTTTTTTTAATTGAAATCTGAACATTTAAATATTATGTTGTGAGACTCAGGGGCTTACTTAAACCTTCAACTTTAACTAACTCTCTGGCACTGACAGAAAAAGAGAGTAGGAAGGGGAAATATACCTCATTACTGACTGATGGAGGGGGAAGTATAGATTTGCCACTCAACCTCTGGTGACATCAGGTTTGGGGTAGGGAACCTTAACAACTAAGGAACAACATGGTGGTAAGTTTCCTGAATTTTTAATAATTTATACATAATACACTTGGAATAGAAGAATTAGGCAACGTGAAAATGTCAACAGATTGAATAAAAATTTAAAAAAAGCCTCAAGTAAACTTGCTGTCTCTAGTCTTAGCACCTGAGAAGACAACACTTACAGACAATATCCTTGATATTTCATCCAAACATCACAGAAAACAACTGTGGTCCCAGTCCCATCCATGCCAGAAAAGGCTGAGTAGGAAGCCTAGATTTCATTTCCACCCTTGCTAGGTACCCCAACCCTCCTGCCAGAATGGGGTCAGAGAAGCTGAGTAGATTTCTGGGGTTTCATACTTATCTGGTGGTAATGAGGCCCTCTTCTGCCCAAGTATTAACAGAGATTACATCATGGGGCAAGTGAACTTCTACCCACCTGGCAATAATGAGGTACCCCCTATCTCTCCTTGGTAAGATGCTGTCTGAGGAGGCCTGTGGAGAGGGATTTTCCTACCATCTGACATATCTATATAAAGTTGTAGCTATCTAAATTTCAAATATGTCTCTATCCAGAAAAAGGAAATATGTCACCAAAGGACTACTCTCCAGTTCTTCCTGTGTCTCCTGTGCTCCTAATACTACAGTTTGGTTTCTCTTGTTAAAGTTGTTGCCATGATGGTTATTTGTTCACTTTGTAAGTTATTTACAACAGAAGAAAGTGATACTGCATAGTTGTGGATTCCTAGGAAACCAAGACAGTTTGGCATATGATTGTTATTTGATGAAGTAGCTCACTTTGAGCCGAGGTTGTCTATATCTTTCCTGAGGCAGAATTTCACATGTTAAACAGACCCTTCAAAAAGTTGCTAAGGCTCATTATTTACAATACCCAAGACACACACATGCACACATTTTGGAATATTACTTAGCCTTAAAAAAAAAAGTAAATTCTGGAGGTAGGAGAAAAGGAGAGATTGATCAAAGGAAGGGTGCAAACTTTTTGTTATGAGTATGTTATGAAAACCTAAAGTACAGCATGGTGACTGTGGTTAATAACAATGTATTATATACTGGAAATTTGCAAAGATCTTAGAGCCCAGTTGTTCTTACCACAAGAGAAATGGAAACTGGATCATAGTAACCATTTCATGGTGTGTACACATATCAAAACATCATACTGTATGCCTTAAATATATACTTTTTTTTTCAAAAATAATTAAATTTGAAGTTACTGCAGTAGAGCATGTTCTGTGAAAAGAGCTAATTCCAGGGTTGATGGGAAGTAGCAACATACTCTTACTACTCTGAATTCTGTAGTGATGGAGAAGGTATATTTTTCACTTTTATATTAGGAAAGAATTATACTCCTAGGGATTTACCCAAAGGACACAAAAACATTAATTCAAAAGGATACTTGCACCCCATGTTTATTACAGCATTATTTATAATGGGTAAAACATGGAAACAACCCAAATGCCCAAAAATAGATGACTGGATCAAGAAGATGTGATATATATATATATATATATATATATATATATATATATATATATATATATACACAATGGAATACTATGCAGCAATCAGAAAAGATAAACTAACGCCATGTGCAGCAACATGGATGGAGCTGGAAGGGATAATGCTCAGTTAAATTAGTCAGAAGGAAGAAGAAAAACATCAGGTGGTTTCACTTATAGGAGGAATACAGGGGTACCACATGAGGGATGAAGGGAAAAAATAATAATAAAGCTAAAAAAAAAAAAAAAGCAAACAGCAATAAAAAGACAACTACAAATCAGAAATGATTTTCAGGGGAGGGAGAGAGAAAGAGAACAGGGCAAGGACAGGAAGAGCACAGGGGACTATGGTAATGGTGCATGGGTGAATTGGTGGTGGAAATTCTATGGGACTACACCTGAGAAAAGTCAGCAAACATTGTAAAAAAATTAATTAAAAAAAGAGTTGTTCAAAGAAATAGAACAATTATTGATGAAATTAATATGGAATCACCAAAAACCCCGAATAGCCAAAGCTCTGCTGAAAAAAAAAGAAGGGAATGGAGGCATCACACTCCCAGATTTCAAACTATACTACAAAGCCATGATCATCAAAACTGCATGGTATTGGAACCAGAACAGACACACAGACCAATGGAATCAAATAGAAAATCCAGAAATAAATCCACAGATTTATGGTCAACTAATCTTTGACAAAGGAGCAAAGACTATGCATTGGAGCAAAGAGTTTGTTCAATAAATGGTGCTGGGAAAACTGGGTCACTACATGCAAAAGAATGAAGCTTGACCACTACCTCACACCATACACAAAAAATCAACTCAAAATGGATTAAAGAACTAGTCATAAGACCTGAAACCATAAAATACATAGAAGGAAATATAGGCAAAACACTACGTGATATTCACATCAAAGACATCTTTACAGACACATCACCCAAAGCAGTGATAGTGAAGGCAAAGATAAACAGCTGGGACTACATCAAATTAAAGAGCTTCTGCACAGCAAAAGAGACAATAACAAAAACAAAGAGAAACCCCACCAACTGGGAGAACATTTTTGCACACAACACTAATGATAAAGGACTGATCACAAAAATCTGCAAAGAGCTGATGAGACTCAACAACAACAAAGAAAATAATCCAGTCAAAAAATGGGCAGAAGAGCTAAAAAGAAACTTCTCTGAAGAGGAAATGCAAATGGCCAGCAGACATATGAAAAAATGTTCAACATCACTTGTCATCAGGGAAATGCAAATCAAAACTACCATGAGATACCATCTTACACCAGTGAGAATGGCACATATTAAAAAAACTAGCAACAACAAATGTTGGCGAGGGTGTGGAGAAAAAGGAACTCTTGTGCACTGTTGGTGGGAGTGCAAACTGGTCCAACCACTATGGAAAGCTGTCTGGAGGTTTCTGGACCTACTAAACATAGAGCTTCCATATGATCCAGCAATTCCACTCCTAGGTATTTACCCAAAGGACACAGAAACATCAATTCCAAAGAGCACCTGCACCCCTATGTTTATAGCAGCACTGTTTACAATAGCTAAGCTTTGGAAACAGCCCAAATGCCCAAAAATAAATGACTGGATCAAGAAGATGTGGTACATATATACCATGGAATATTACTCAGCATTCAAAAAAGATAAACACATGCAATTTGCAGCAACATGGATGGTGCTGGAAGGGATCATGCTCAGCGAAATAAGCAGAAAGAAAAAGAAAAATACCGGATGGTCTCACTCATAGCAGGAATCTAGAAAACTTAAATAAGGGACCAGGAAAATGAATAACTATAAGAAAGTGAAAATCAAAATCAACAAAAAACTATGAACCAGAGACACTCTGTGGAGGGTAGATGGCAGGAGGGGACGGATTGGGGTCAAAATAAGGGGGTTGCAATTGTATGGGGAATATAAAAATAAAATTTATTTAAAAAAAAAGACTTACCATCTTTCAATACAAAAAAAAAGTTGTATTAATCATCACTACAATTTTTTATTACAACTTTTTATTATTGGGCCTATCATTGAGTTTGGGAGTGGAAATCTGCTTTTTTGTCACATTGCATCCCTGTTTAATTTGTTTTGATCTATAACATGCTTAATCTCCTATCCAAGAAAATACTGTGTGAAATTATTATTTGTATACATTTAAGCCCAGAGAACAGGGCCACTATGGAACAATATTAAGTAACAGTGCTGGCAATTTGCTGTCAAATGACTTTCTGATTATATGAAGGAAAATACCGACTCCTACTTTTGGAAATTCTTCATTCCTCATTGCTAAACTTTTCTGAACTGGTAGTATTTTCTCAATTTCTGGAACATGCTAAATTTTTTTCTTTTTCCCAACTTACCTTGTGTGACTCGTTCTGTCTAGAGTATTCCCCTCCCCCCATTCTTTTAATTATTGGCCTTATTAATCCAAAAATGTTAGCTTAAATGTCATGTCTTCAGAGAAATATTGCCTGTTTACCTAATTTATTTTTATTTTTTTAAAGATTTATTTACGCATATAAGAACTGGGGTACAGGCCAGAGGTGTGGGGGGTGGTGAGAGAATTCACCAGAGACAAGTGGGGTGCAGAGCAGTCAGACTAACTGAAATACACTGCTGAGGGGAGCAGCGGGCAAGTCAGGAGAGGTCTGCTGCACCATGTGGGTCACCTCCCTGGTCAGGGATCAAACTCGTGCTGCAGTGGCTGCCATTGCTCCACAGTGCTGAGACTTAACTCCTTGCACCACCAGGGAGGCCCCTCATTTTCTAGCTTCTTTTTTTTTTAAGATTTATTTATTTATGTATATAAGAGCTGGGGTACAGGCCAGAGATCCAGGGGGTGAGAGGATCCACCACAGACAGAGTTGGGAGCAGAACAGGGAGATTGACTGAAACACACTGCTGAGGGGAGCAGCGGGCGAGACAGGAGAGGTCTACTTCTCCATGTGGGTTTCTCCCTGGCCGGGGATCGAACTTGTGCTGCAGAGGCTGTGGATTGCCTCAAAGTGTGATGCTTAACCCCTTGCCCCACCAGGGAGGCCCCTCATCTTTAACCTCTTAAGGTAGAAATTGAAATCATTGATTTTAAGCCTTTCTGTTTTTCTGATAAATGCACTTAAAGTCATAAATTTCCCTCTGAACATTCTTATAATATATTTAACAAATTTGATATGCTGTATTTTCATTTCCATGTCATTTAATATTGACTAACCAGTGTCTTATTTAGAATTACGTTGTTCCCTTGAAAACTGACCATAGAACTGAGGCATCCCATGGTGAAGGGAGAGGAATCAGAACAGAGTGGGAGAGAGCACAACAGTCTGGTGGAGAACTATGGGTACTTTGGTGGGGGTGCACTGTGGCAACTTCACCTGAAGGGAAAACACCATAAAATACTAAGGATGTATACCAATGGTACTTCAAGTAGAAAATAATAGAATTATATTGTTGTTAATTTCCAATTGGAACTTTTCTAGATATCATAGTTGAATTCTAAGCTAAATCTGCTTGGCTAAGACAACGTACTGTGTAAGATTTAAATATTATGAAATTCATTACATTTACTTTGTGGCCCAAAGTGAGATTTCTTGTGTACTTGAAAAGAATATGTATTACAATTTGGGGGTGTAAATAACTGATGTTCTTTAAGTATCAACAAGGTCAAGGTAATTGATAGTATTGTTCACATACCTATTTTTACCATTATTTTTATCTGGTGTTTCTGTCAATTATTAGAGAGGGATGTTATAATATGAAACTATGGCTATGGATTTGTCCGTTTCTCCCTTTCAGTTCTGTGTTTGCTTCATATATCTTTAAGTTCTGCTAATAGGTGCATACACATTTGTGATTTTTATGTCTTCCTTTTAATTTGACCCTTCTATCATTATGAAATCTCTGATATACTCCTCTTAAAGCCTAGTTTATCTGATATTAATATAATCCTGTAAGTACCCTCTGCTTTTCCATCCTTTGTTTTCATCCTGTCTGTATTTGCAGTGGTCATCAGGGTCTTACTTTATATCCTATCTACCAAGTGCTAAGTCAGAAACTGAAAAACTTTGAAGAGTCTAAGGTTTTTTTGGGCTTTTTTGGTTGTTTTTTTAAATTTTTTTTTTTAAAAAATAAATTTTTTACATCATTGTTCATTATTAAACAATATTTGCTTCCTCCCTCCCCCAGGTGTAGTCCCCATAGAATTTCCTTCACCAGTGCACCCATGCACCATCACCTCAGTACCCTGTGCTCCTCCCTCCCTCCCTCCCTATGATCCCTCTTCCTCCTCCTCCCCTGCAGGATGTCTCTGGTTTATAATTATCTGTTTTGCTTTGTTGTGTTTTGTGTTATTATTTTTTTACACTGATGTCTTATTTGGTTCCCCTATATTCCTGCTGTAGGTGAAACCATCCAATATTTTTCTTTTTCCTTTTGGTTATTTTACTGAGTATAATTCCTTCTAGCTCCGTCCAATTGCTGTGAATGGCATGAGTCTATCTTTTTTGATTGCTGAATAATATTCCATTGTGTATATATACCACATTGAAGAGTCTAAGGTTTTAACCTATTACTATCTAATGACTGAGCTTACCACAGTTTCATATATATTCAGGCAGTCTGAAAGAAAACGCATATTCTCTTTCAAAGATAGAGGCTGTCACTTGTGGGGAAAGCAGCAACCAAAACAGTATCTTTTGTCAGTTCCTTATAGGTTAGGGAGGTAGAGAGGGGAGAGAAGAGAAAAGAGAGAGAACACACAGGCCTTGTCTTAAAACAAGAGACTTCCAGGGAAGGATAGGAAATATCTCTATCTTTACTAACCCAGAATGCCTTATCTCCAAGGGGGACCTCTCTAAGCTTTCTGCCCTGGAATGTCTCCCTATATAAACATTTGTAACTTGGCTATGAATGCCTTCAGAGGACCTGGACTGTGCAAAAACATGACTTTTCAAAAAGAATTGTCACCCTTTTAAATGGGAGTGTTCAGTTCATTTATATTTAGTAATTATTGAAGAAGTTTGACTTAGGTCTATCATTTAACTGTTTTCTGTTAATTCTATGATTTTTTTGTATTGTTTATCTCTTCCTTTCCTACCTTTGTGGTACATATATACCATGGAATATTACTCAGCATTCAAAAAAGATAAACACATGCAATTTGCAGCAACATGGATGGCGCTGGAAGGGATCATGCTCAGTGAAATAAGCCAAAAAGAAAAAGGAAAATACCGGATGGTCTCACTCATAGCAGGAATCTAGAAAACTTAAATAAGGGACCAGGAAAATGAATAACTATAAGAAAGTGAAAATCAAAATCAACAAAAAATTATGAACCAGAGACACTTTTTGGGGGGTGGGAGGCGGGAGGGGAGGGATTGGGGTCAGAATGGGGGGGTTACAATTGTATGGGGAATATAAAAATAAAATTTATTATTTAAAAAAAAATAAAAAATAAATAAAAAAAAGAACTAGAAAAAAAAAACTTTTAATGAAAACAATTTCACTTTTTTTAATGGCTGCTCTAGAGATTACAATATTCAAACTATACTATTGAGCATTAATAGTGGACCATTTGTAAAGATCTTTCAACATTTTTAGTTTGTTTACCTGCATCCCTGACAGCCTATTTGCTATTGTTTTCATTTCTCTTAGATCTACTAGTTAAAAACCTCAAATTACAATGTTGCAATATTTGCATTGAATCCACAATTATCTTTTTAACAGTAAAAGAAAAGGGAACATACTCTTCCCATTTACCTACGTACTTACTGTTTCTAGTGTTCTCCTTTCCTTTGTATACATCTAAGTTTTCATCTGGTATAATTTCCCTTCACTCTGAAGAACTTCTTCTAGCATGTCTTAGGTGGGACTTCTACAATAAATACTCTCAACTTCTGTTTATCTAAGGATAACTTTATTTTAGTTTCATCTTTGAAAGATAGTTGTACTGAATATAGAATTCAACATTCATTTATGATAAAAACCCTCAAAAAACTCAGGATAGGTGGAGCATTTTTCAACAGAGTAAAGGCCATATATGACAGACCCACAGCCAACATCATACTCAGTGGTGAAAGATTGAAAACTTTTCTTCTAAGATCTGGTACAAGATAAGGAAGTCCACTGTCAATACTACTATCCAACATCATTTTGTAAGTCCTAACTAGAGCAATCAGGCAAGAGAAAGATATAAAAGAATCCAAACTGGAAAAGAAGAAATGAAACTATGACATGATAATATATAATATACATGGAAAACCCTAAAGACTCCACTAAAAAACTAACTGAAATAATAATTCAATAAAGGAGCAGGGTACCAAAATTAATCTGCAATAATCAGTTCTATATGCAAGCAACAAGTTAGAAGAGGAAGAATAAAACAATCCTATTCACAATTAAAAAGAATGAAATACCTCACAGAAAATTTATCAAAAGAGGTGAAGGACCTACACAATCAAAACTATAAGATATTGTTAAAAGAAATAGAAGACACACAAAATGGAAAGATATTTATTATCATTGCTAAAATGGCCATCCCACCCAAAGCAATGTATAGATTCAATGCAATCCCTATTAAGGTTCTAATGGCATTCTTTGAAGAAAGAAACAATACTGAAATTCATTTGGAACTACTAAAGACCCTGAGTAACAAAACATTCCTGGCAAAAAAAGAGGACGAGTGATTGTATAACACACCCAGGCTTCAAACAATATAAAAAGCTATGATAATAAAAACAATATGATACTGGAACAAAAACACAAAAGCAGACTAATACAATAGAGTTGAAAGTCCAGAAGTAAACCCACACATCCATGGACAATTAATTTGACAAAAGAACCAGTAGTATACATTGGAGAAAGGATAGTCTCTTCAACAAATTGGTTTTGGGAAAACTGTACAGCCTGAAAGTAGATTACTACCTCACACCTTAGATAACTAAAGATAGATTAAAACATGATGTAAGACCCAAACTATAAAATACATTGACGGGAACAAATAGAAAAAAAAAAAAACAAAACAAACCACTCTATTACCACTATTTTAAGTCTTCCAATCCATAACCATGTGATATCTTTCCATTTATTTGTCTTAAAATTTCTTTATAGTTTTGCCTCCTTGGTTAAGTTATTCCTAGGTATTTTCTCCTTTTTGATGGTATTGAAAATGCAATGGTCTTCTTAATTTTCTTTCCAGATTGTACATTGTTGATGTATATAAATGCTGCTGATTTTTGTGTATTGATTTTTAATTCTAAACTTGGCTGAAGTGATTAGTGATATGAGTGTTTATGGAATCCTTGAGGTTGTCTCCATATAGTATGTCATCTGTGAAATAATTTTACTTTTTCCTTTCCAATTTTGATCTTTTAATTTCTTGTTATTTTGTAATTACTCTGAGTAGTCCTTCGAGTACTATGTTAAATCAAGATTATTTTATATTTGTTTGTATGTATGTATTTATGCATACAAGAACTGGGGCTTAGGCGAGAGGTGTTGGATGGGGTGAGAGGATTTACTAGAGACAAGGTAGGGGGCAGAACAGGCAGATCTACTGAAATACACTGCTGAGGGGAGCAGTGGGTGAAACAGAAGAGGTCTGCTGTCCCATGTGGGCCAGCACCCTGGCCAGGGTTGAAAATCATGCTGCTGATAGCTTCATAGAGCTTACACTCAACACCTTGCGCCACCAGGGAGGTCCAAGTACTATATTAAATCAAGTTGTAAAAGCAGGCCTCCCTGTCTTGACCTGAGGGATTCTTGAAGGGAATTATTTTGGGAGTTAAAGATCTTGTCTACCACTATCACACCACACCACTTCCTCCCACCTACCATGTGAAGCTTGACCACCTGACAGATGTAGCCCTGCTGCCCAAAAATACAGTTCCCTAAATCTTAGTTATGTTGACTAGAACATATTCCAATCAAAGGAGGGTTTTATTTTTAAGATTTATTTATTTATACAAGAACCAGGGTACAGGCCAGATGTGTGGAAGGGTAAGAGGATTCACCAGAGGCAGAGCAGGGAACAGAATAGACAGACTGGCTGAAATACACTGCTGAGGGGAGCAGCGAGTGAGACAGGAGAGATCTGCCGCGCCATGTGGATTGCTCCGTGGCTGGCGGGGATCAAACCGGCACTGCAGAGGCTGTGGACAGCTTCACAGTGCTGCGTTCAATTGCCTGTGCCACCAGGGAGGCCCCAAAGACAGGAGGCCCCAAAAATGGGTTTTGGAAGGATGGTTAATAGTAACCTATAGCACAAGAATTCTAACCAACCACCTCCCAACCACATGCACTCCAGAGGTCACTTGGAGTTTTCTGTACAGAGATGCAGGCTTGCCTTTTCATCTTTCTATTGTCCAGATAATTATTGAATCTCTCTCTCTCTCTCTCTCTCTCTCTCTCTCTCACACACACACACACATTTCCCACAGACAAAATTAATTCTTTGAAAGTTTTTTTTCAAATATAATTTTTTTATTGAAGTGACATTGCATTGTAGCATCACAGAATCAACATGTGTATATATTTCACATGTCTAAAAGCATGTTAGAAATAAATAAAACAGGAAATTAAGAAAAATAGGAAATTGGAGGGATAAACAGCAGGTGTTTGTAGTCATGTATGAATAACTGTCCAGGGTTACCAATCTTACACATTTTTAAGAAAAGTTAGAAATAAAGATTTTTATGTAAATTGTCTGGATTTATAGCACAGTTCAGATTTAATAAAATGCTTAGTCTACAAAAGAAAATATATTTTCCTGACTTCCCCATAAATATTCAAGACTGTTTCTTTCACAAATGAATTAATTGTTCATCTACAGAAAGAAATTAGTGTAACTTCTTAGAATTTTTTCCAAAGGAGGGCTTAGAAGGTGGGAACACCTATGCCGGTCTGTGAGAAATTAGAAGAGCTTTGTTATACAGCCTTTTCTTAGTCATAAAGACCTAAATGATGTTCTGAATTTAAAACTTACAAAGATAACTAAATTTTTTTTTTTTGGTATTTCAGGTAAATGTTTTATTAATGAGTTTCTCACACCAGTTCTTGATGCACTGCATATTTTTTTGCTTATTATAATTTTTATATTAATTTTTTAAATTTTACACATCAATGTTCATTATTAAACAATATTTGCTTCCCCCCACCCCCTGAGGTGTAGTCCCCATAGAGTTTCCTTCACCAATGCACCCATGTACCATCACCTCAGTCCCCTGTGCTTCTCCCTCCCTCTGATCCCTCTCCCTCCTCCTCCCTGCAGTATGTCTCTGAAATCAGATTTTTTTCGGACAAATCATAATTGTCCATTTTGGCTTTGTTGTGTTTTGTGCTTTTATTATTTTTTACATTGATACCACCTTATTTGTTTTCCCTATATTCCTGCTATAAGTGAAACCATCCGATATTTTTCTTTTTCCTTTTGGCTTATTTCACTGAGCATAATTCCTTCTAGCTCCATCCACATTGCTGCGAATGGCATGAGTTTATCTGTTTTGATTGCTGAATAATATTCCATTGTGTATATATGCCACATCTTCTTGATCCAGTCATCTATTTTTGGGCATTTGGGTTGTTTCCAGGTTTTATCTATGGTGAATAGTGCTGCAATAAACATAGGTGTACAGGTGTTCTTTTGAATCAATGTTTTTGTGTCCTTTAGGTAGATCCCTAGGAGTAGAATTGTCGGGTCATATGGGAGCTCCATTTTCAGTAGACTGAGGAACCTCCAGACAGCTTTCCATAGTGGTTGGAGCAGTTTGCACTCCCGCCAGCAATGTAGGAGAGTTCCTTTTTCACCACATCCTCGCCAACATTTGTTGTTGCTTGTTTTTTTGATATGTGCCATTCTTACTAGTGTAAGATGGTATCTCAATGTGGTTTTAATTAGCATTTTCCCTAATCATAAGGGATGTTGAACATTTTTCCATATGCCTGTTGACCATTTGCATTTCCTCTTTGGAGAAATGTCTTTTAAGTTCTTCTGCCCATTTCTTTTTTCTTTTTTTTTTCTTTTTAAAGATTTATTTTTTATTTATTTATACAAGAACCAGGGTATAGGTCAGATGCACGGGAAGGTGAGAGGATTCACCAGAGAAAGAGCGGGGAACAGAACAGGCAGACTGCCGAAATACACTGCTGAGTGGAGCAGCGGGTGCGACAGGAGAGGTCTGCCTCAACATGTGGGACCCTCGCCAGCCGGCTGGGATCAAGCTGGTGCTGCTGAGGCTGTGGACAGCTTCACAGCACTGTGCTCAACCACCTGAGCCACCAGGGGAGTCCCTCTTCTGCCCATTTCTTGACTGGATTGTTTTTGTTGAGTCTTGTGAGTTCTTTGTATATCTTTGTGATCAGTCCCTTTTCAGTTGACTGAAGTGCAAAGTTTTTTTCCCAGTCAGTGGGGTATCTCTCTGTTTTGGTTAATGTCTCTTTTGCTGTACAGAAGCCTTTCAGTTTGATGTAATCCTAGGTGTTTATCTTTTCCTTGACTATCTTTGCTTTGGATGATGAGTCTTTAAAGATGTTATTGTGATGTATGACTTATAGTGTTTTACCTATATTTTCTTCTATATATTTTATGGTTTCAGGTCTTATGTCCAGTTCTTTTATCCATTTTGAGTTGATTTTTGTGCACGGTGAAAAGCAGTGGTCTAGTTTATATTTTTTTGCATGTGGTGGTCCAGTTTTCCCAGCACCATTTATTGAACAAACTGTCCATGTTTCATTGCATATTCTTTGCTCCTTTGTCAAAGATCAGTTGTCCATATAAGTGTGGTTTTATTTCTGGGCTCTCTATTCAGTTCCATTGGTCTGTATGTCTGTTTTTGTTCCAATACCAAACTGTTTTTTTAATTTTTTAAAATATTTTATATAATTCTTACATCATTTTCATTTTTGCACAATGTATGCATTTTCATTTTGGTTATATTCCCCATACAATTGCACCCATCCTTATTTTGACCCTAATCCTTCCTCTCCCCGCTCCCCCACCCCCACCGTAGTGTGTCTCTGGTTTATAGTTGCTTGTTGATTTTGATTTTTACTTTGTATTAATTAGTCTTTTTCCTGGTCCCTTACTTAGGTTTTCTAAATCCTTGCTATGAGTGAGACCATCCAGTATTTTTCTTTTTCTTTCTGACTTATTTTGCTGAATAAGATTCCTTTTAGCTCCCTCCATGTTGCTGCAAACAGCATGTGTTTATCTTTTTTGATTGCCGAGTAATATTCCATTGTGTATATATACCACATCTTCTTGATCCAGTCATCTATTTTTGGGCATTTGGGTTGTTTCCTTAGCTTAGCTATTGTAAATAGTGCTGCTATAAATATAGGGGTGCAGGTACCCTTTTGAATTAATGTTTCTGTGTCCTTTGGGTAAATACGTAGGAGTAGAATTGCTGGATCATATGGAAGCTCTATCTTTAGTAGTTCGAGAAATCTCCACACAGCTCTCCATAGTGGTTGGACCAGTTTGCACTCCCACCAGCAGTGCAGGAGTGTTACTTTTTCTCCACAACCTGCCAACATTTGTTGTTGCTAGTTTTTTTAATATGTGCCATTCTCACTGGTATAAGATGATATCTCATTGTAGTTTTGATTGGCATTTCCCTGATTACAAGTGATGTTGAACATTTTTTCATATGCCTGTTGGCCATTTGCATTTCCTCTTTGGAGAAGTTTCTTTTTAGCTCTTCTGCCCATTTTTGACTGGGTTATATTCTTTGTTTTTGTTGAGTCTCATCAGCTCTTTGTAGATTTTTGTGATCAGACCTTTATCATTAGTGTTGTGTGCAAAAATGTTCTCCCAGTCGGTGGGGTTTCTCTTTGTTTTTGTTATTGTCTCTTTTGCTGGCTCTTTAATTTGATATAGTTCCAACTGTTTATCTTTGCCTTCACTATCACTGCTTTGGGTGATGTGTCTCCCCTGCTCATGGATTGGAAGAATTAGCATTATCAAAATGGCCATCCTACCAAAAGCAATTTACAGATTCAATGCTATTCCAATAAAAATTTCAATGACATATTCAAAGAAATAGAACAATTATTGATGAAATTCATATGGAATCACCAAAACTCCCAAATAGCCAAAGCTTTCCTGAGAAAAAAAGAAGGAAATGGAGGCATCACACTCCCAGACTTCAAACTATGCTACAAAGCCATAATCATCAAAACTGCATGGTATTGGAACAAGAACAGACATACCGATGAATGGAACTGAATAGAAAATCCAGAAATAAACCCATATATTTATGGTCAACTAATCTTTGATAAAGGAGCAAAGAATATACACTGGAGCAAAGAAAGTTTGTTCAATAAATGGTGCGGGGAAAACTGGGTTGCTACATGCAAAAGAATGAAGCTTGACTACTACCTCACACCTTGCACAAAAACCAACTCAAAACGGGTTAAAGAACTAGACATAAGACCTGAAACCATAAAATATATAGAAGGAAATATAGGCTAAACACTACATGAAATGCACCTCAAAGACATTTTGTTTTTTTAATTATTATGGCTTTGTAATATAGCTTGAAGTTTGGAAGCATGATACCTCCTTTCTCCTTTGTTTTCATCAGTAGGGCTTTGGATATTCATGATTTTTTGTGGTTCCATATGAATTTCATCAGTATTTGTTCTATTTCTTTGAAGAATGTCATTGAGATTTTTATTGGAATAGCATTGAATTTGTATATTGCTTTTGGTAGGATAGACATTTTAATAATGTTAATTCTTCCACTCCATGAGCAGGGGATGTCTTTCCATTTCTTTGTGCCTTCTATTATTTTAACAGTGTTTTATAGTTTTCTTTGTAAAGGTTTTCCACCTCTTTTGTTAGGTTTATTGCCAAGTATTTGATTTTTTTTGTTGTTTCAATTATAAAAGGGATGGTTTTCTTGATTTCTTCTTCAGATTTATTGTTTGTGTGTAGGAAGGCTACTGATTTTTGCATGTTGATTTTGTATCCTACTACTTTACTGAACTGGTAGATTATTTTGAGTAGTTTTTCTGTGAAGTTTTTAGGGTTCTCTATGTATATTATCATATCATATGCAAATAGTGATAGTTTTTACTTCTTCTGTCCCTATCTGGATTCCTTGTATGTCTTTTCTTATCTTATTGCCCTGGCTATGACTTCCAGTATTATATGAGGAGCAGTGGGGAGAGAGGACATCCTTGTCTTGTGCCTGATCTTAAAGGAAAGGCCTTCAGCTTTTCATCATTGAGAATAATGTTGGCGGTGGGTCTGTCATATATGGCTTTTATCATGTTAAGGTATGTTCCTTCTATCCTGAAAATTTCAAGGGCTTTCAACATAAATGGGTGTTGGACTTTGTCGAATGCTTTCTCAGCATCTATTGATATGATCATATGTTGTTTTTTTTTCTTTTTGTTGATGTGTTGGATTACATTGGTCGATTTTTGTATGTTGAACCATCCTTGTGCCCCTGGGATAAATCCCACTTGGTTGTTGTGTATTATCCCTTTGATGCATTGTTGGATTCTGTTGTTGGCAAGGATTTTGTTGAGGAATTTTGCATCAGTGTTTGTTAGGGAGATTGGCCTGTAATTTTCTTTCTTTTTGCTGTCTTTCTTTGGTTTTGGTATTAGTGTAATGTTGGCTTTGTAGAACATATTTGGTAGTATTCCTTCTTTTTCAATTTTTTGAAAGAGTTTGTGTAGGATAGGCACTAGTTCACTGCTGAACGTTTGGTAGAATTCATTTGTAAAGCCTTCTGGGCCTGGGCTTTTGTTTTTGGGGAGTGCTTTGATAACTGCCTAATTTCACTGCTTGTAATTGTTCTATTTAGGTGTTCTGTTTCTTCTTTGTCCAGCTTTGGATGATTATACCATTCTAGGAATTTGTCCATCTCTTCTAGTTTGTTGAATTTCTTTGCATATAAGTGTACATAGTAATCTCTGATTATTCTTTTGATTTCTACTGATTCGGTTCTGATTTCTCCTCTTTCATTTATAATCCTATTTATATGTGTTTTCTCACATTTTTTTCTTTGTGAGCCTGGCTAGAAGTTTGTCTATTTTGTTTATTTTTTCAAAGAACCAACTTTTGGTTTCATTGATATTTGGGATTTTTTTTAAATTTTCGATTTGTTTATTTCAGCTTTGATTTTTATTATTTCCTTTCTTCTACTGCTTTAGGGTTTTTTTGTTGTTCTTTTTCTAGCTCTTTGAGATGTGAGATTAGGTTGTTTCTTTGAGTTCTTTCTTGTTTGTTGATGTGAGCCTGTATTGCTATATATTTTCCTCTTATTACTGCTTTTGCTGCATCCCATACATTCTGGAAAGTGGTATCCTCCTTGTCATCCAACTCAAAGTATTTTTTAATTTCTTCCTTGATCTCCTCATTAGTCCAGTGGTCTTCCAGTAGTGTGGATTTCAATCTCCATGAAGTGGGATTGTTCCTTTTTTTCTTTTCATGATTTATTTCTAGTTTGATGCCTTTATGATCGGCAAAGATAGTTGGAATGATTTTGACATTCATGTATCTGTTGATGTTTGTCTTGTGGCCCAGTATGTGATTGATTCTGGAGAATGATCCGTGTGCACTGAGAAAAATGTGTACTCGGATTTTTTGGGGTGCAGTGTCTTATAGATGTCTGTTAAGTCCATGAGTTCTATGCCTTTATTTAGGGCTCTAGTGTCTTTACATATTTTTCATCTTGTTGATCTGTCCATTAGTGAAAGTGGAATGCTGAAGTCTCCCGCTATATATGTGTTTTCTTTAATGTCCATTTTCAGAGCTCATAATAATTGTCTAATATATTTTGGTGCTCCTTCATTTGGTGAGTATATGTTGATGAGTGTTTTATCTTCCTAATATATTGTCCCCTTGATCATGATGTAATGTCCGTCTATGTCTTTCTATTTTTTTTAATTTGAAGTCTATTTCATCTGATATATGTATAGCTGTTCCTGCCTTTCTTTTGGTCCATTTGCTTGTGGGGTTGTTTTCCAACCTTTTACTTTCAGTCTATGTTTATCTTTTGTGGTTAAATGTGTTTCCTGGTGGTAGCTCCATTTTTAGTAGACTGGAGGAACCTCCAGACAGCTTTCCATAGTGGTTGGACCCATTTGCACTTCCACCAGCAATGTCGGAAAAGCACACTTACATGGACAACTGATCTTTGACAAAGGAGCAAAGAATGTGCAATGGAACACAGACAGTTTGTTCAATAAATGGTGCTGGGAAAACTGGACCACCACATGCAAAAAAATATAAACTAGACCACTACCTTTCACCGTGCACAAAAATCAACTCAAAATGGATAAAAGAACTGGACATAAGACCTGAAACCATAAAATATATAGAAGAAAATATAGGTAACACTACAAGACATACATTGCAATAACATCTTTAAAGACATATCACCCAAAACAAAGAAAGTCAAGGAAAAGATAAACACCTAGGATTACATCAAACTGAAAAGCTTCTGTACAGCAAAAGAGACATTAACCAAAACAGAGAGACAACCCACTGATTGGGAAAAAATCTTTGCACTCCAGTCAACTGAAAAGGGACTGATCACAAAGATATACAAAGAACTCAAAAGGCTCAACAAAAACAAAATAAACAGTCCAGTCAAGAAATGGGCAGAAGAACTTAAAAGACATTTCTCCAAAGCAGAAATGGAAATGGCCAACAGGCTTATGGAAAAATGTTCAACAGCCCTTATAATCAGGGAAATGCAAATTAAAACCACATTGAGATACCACCTAACACCAGTAAGAATGGCACATATCAAAAAAACAAGCAACAACAAATGTGGGCGAGGATGTGATAACTAAATTCTTAACCATGACTTTTTTAAACTTAAAATTTATTATTTCTAAGTACAATTCTGAAATATGAAAATAATGTTCTATAATAAATGCATTGTTTTGAAACTCCTCTGTGCTAAAATTTTTCACACATATTACCTAATTCTGTTATCTACTTTATGCTTTAAATATAGAGCTTTTGAAGAGAAACGGAAAGAGCAAGAAGAAAGAGAGCACCAAATCAGAGAACAAATACTTCAACAAAGAAAGCAAAAGTTTGAAGAAGTTACTGAAAAATTCCAGCGTGCTCATATTCCTCTTTCACAGCGGAGAAGAGCAGGTGTGTTTCTTTCTAGAACAATATAAGAACAAAAATGAATGTTATAGTCATATTTGTCTTGAGTGACAATAAAATCAGTTAAGAAACAAAGTAAAAATTCAAATTCAAAAAATCAGTAATCCTTTTCACTAGTGGGACCTTATTCATGTGAAAAATAATAATTTGGGTTTAGCTTGAATATTTGGTTGCCTCTAATAGTAAATTTTGAAAGCTTGCAAGCTTGCTTCTACTTCACAATGGCTTACAATGTTTCCTTCTTAAAACTGATTTTTAAGAGTAGTAAAAACAAAATTTAGCATTTAATTTTAGTAAATTAGTATCACAAATCATTCCAAAGTGTATAAGTTTTATATTCTCACACCTGGGTGAGCATTCCTATATTCTCATAACCTGAGTCAATCCCTGATTTCCATGAAATATTGTTAAGTATATAAACAAGGTCCATATCAGTATACATAATATTCTGCCATCTGTGTGAGAAAAGGGGAAAATTAGAATTTATATTGTTTGTATTTGCATAGACAGGGGACGAATACACAAATAACTGATGATAACAAAACTTCAAAATGTGTATCATATTTTTATTTCTGAGCCATATGCTTATTTATACTACCTATATTAAATGTTGAATTAATAGTTTAAGAAAATTTAATGCTATGAGTGACAAGCATGAACAAAGCTAAGAAAAACTACAGACAACTGCTTGTTTAATGGTCTTTTTAGTTTATTCTGAAATTTATGATAATTAAACAAAGGGATCACCAGGTATGCATGATAGCTGTCTTTTTCCCTGGCTTTAGAGGACAACAGATTGGGAGTTTCAGATAGGATTGGAGCTAGTAGATTAAATGATATGGATAAACCTTATTACACAATAAGTACTTATAAAATGTAGGCTTATATTATCATTACTGAACAAAAGGTGGTGACCAGGAGATTGCTAGCTGACAATGACAAGCAATATAATGGGTAGTTGTGAGTTGCCCTAAGTTAGTTTTGACATAGTTCTTTCTTTGATAGATAACAAGTGGTGAGGATTAATAAGGGCGAGTCTTAAACTATAATCTAGCAGAACTAGGAATTCATTAGCAAGGCAAACACAAAGCAATTCATGCAACTTGGTGGCATAGGGGTTAAAGTCTCAGTACTGTAAGCTATTGCCAGCCATCCTCCACTGGGCATGAGTTCAATCCCCAGCCAAGGAGCTAACCCACATGATGCTGCAGACCTCTCCTGTGTCTCCCGCTGCTCCCCCCAGCAATGTATTTCAGCAGATACACTTATTCTGCTCCCCACTCTGCCACTGGTGAATCCTCTCATCCCCCACACCCCTTATCTACATACACCTCAGTTCTTGTATGCATAAATAAATAAATCTTTAAAAGAAAAGAAAAAAGGACAACTTGTATAGTAAACAATAAAGTCATAGATCTTTGTCCTTTTAGCTGCTCTGACTACACCTTACATATAAGGGCCACTCAAAAATCAATAAGCGCACAGAGAACTCTGTGCATTCTCCCATTGGACAATCAGAAATATTCATACATTAATCACTGAATCTGAGTGATTGGAGATCAATCCTCAAATGCCATCCATAAGTTTCTTATTCTCTATTCTTGCTATTGTAGCGAGTGATTAAAATGTGTTCAGGAAAGTTCACTTGTCTTGAATGCCTTTAATTTCAACAAAGAAAGCCATTTTTTACACCAATAAAAACCCAATTGGACATTGAGTATGCTAATTAGAAAAATAGTCACTATGTAGTCAATTTAAGTTGATAGTATTTGACTCAAGAGGATTGGTCCTTAATAATCTGCATATCCAGTAAACTACCCCAGAACTGTGCATTGTTTACTTGTATATCACCCCTCTGGGATTTGGGAAATGGACTGTCTCTACAGTTCAAGTTTCAAATAATCCATACATAATAATATCCTGGATTTCCTTAAACATTTAAAATAAACCGCAAATTTTTTAATACTCCAAAAGTGTGATAACATGGCTTTTTTATTTTATTTTATTTAAATTTTATTTTCATATTCCCCATACAATTACAGCCCCCTTATTTGACCCCCATCCCTCCTTTCCCCACCTGCCACCCCCCATAGAGTGTCTCTGGTTCATAGTTATTTGTTGATTTTGATTTTCACTTTCTTATAGTTATTCATTTTCCTGGTCCCTTATTTTAGTTTTCTAGATTCCTGCTATGAGTGAGACCATCCGGTATTTTTCTTTTTCTTTCTGGCTTATTTCGCTGAGCATGATCCCTTCCAGCGCCATCCATGTTGCTGCAAATTGCATGTGTTTATCTTTTTTGAATGCTGAATAATATTCCATGGTATATATGTACCACATCTTCTTGATCCAGTCATCTATTTTGGGCATTTGGGTTGTTTCCATAGCTTAGCTATTGTAAATAGTGCTGCTATAAACATAGGGGTGCAGGTGCTCTTTGGAATTGATGTTTCTGTGTCCTTTGGGTAAATACCTAGGAGTGGAATTGCTGGATCATATGGAAGCTCTATGTTTAATAGGTCAAGAAATCTCCACACAGCTCTCCATAGTGGTTGGACCAGTTTGCACTCCCACCAACAGTGCAGGAGAGTTACTTTTTCTCCACAACCTCACCAACATTTGTTGTTGCTAGTTTTTTTAATATGTGCCATTCTCACTGGTGTAAGATGGTATCTCATGGTAGTTTTGATTTGCATTTCCCTGATTACAAGTGATGTTTAACATTTTTTCATATGCCTGTTGGCCATTTGCATTTCTTCTTCAGAGAAGTTTCTTTTTAGCTCTTCTGCCCATTTTTCGACTGGATTATTTTCTTTGTTTTTGTTGAGTCTCATCAGCTCTTTGTAGATTTTTGTGATCAGTCCTTTATCATTAGTGTTATGTGCAAAAATGTTCTCCCAGTCGGTGGAGTTTCTCTTAGTTTTTGTTATTGTCTCTTTTGCTGTGCAGAAGCTCTTTAATTTGATGTAGTCCCAACTGTTTATCTTTGCCTTCACTATCACTGCTTTGGGTGATATGTCTGTAAAGATGTCTTTGAGGTGCATGTCATGTAGTGTTTTGCCTATATTTCCTTCTATATATTTTATGGTTTCAGGTCTTATGTCTAGTTCTTTAATCAACATGGCTTTTTTTTAAAGGAGAGAGGAGGAAAGATGATTTGGAGGTGTCATTGAAAAGCTAGAAAATTACCTATTCTATCTCCAAACTCCAAACCTTGAGTTATTTATAGTATGCAATTGGAGAAAAATAAAGTCTCCACTCAACAAGACCACAGGGAAAGTGATACTCATAAAAGACACCTACATTTGTACTCAAAGAAGGAGAAAAGAGTATTTCAAGAAGTATGAGAAGCTAAATAAGGTTGAGTACCAAAGGTGCAGTGGAAAACTGAGACAGGGAGTCCGCATGGGAGGTAGAGTAGAATTAAAGGTTGTGCAGAGTAACGCGTAGATGATTGTCAACGTGATATATGACTTTGAACAAATTACCTTCTCTGTGCCTCTGTTTCCTCAGTTGCAAAATGGAGATTCAAATGGCATCTGCCTCGTAGGTTATATTCAGCATGAAATTAGTTAACACTGATAAAATGCTTCAAAGTAATGTCTGTAACAATGAGTAACAATAAGTGCTCAATAACATTAGTTGGTGTTTTTATATCTTTTTTTAATAAGGATATTTGGATATTTGTAAATTTCAAAAGAAATTTATGGAACTGGGCTTCCCGTGGTGGCGCAGGTGGTTGAGCGCAGCGCTGTGAAGCTGTCCGCAGCCTCTGCAGTGCCAGTTTGATCCCTGTCTCCCGGCGAGGGTCCCACATGGTGCAGCAGACCTCTCTGTCAAGCCTGCTGCTCCCCTCAGCGGTGTATTTCAGTCAGTCTGCCTGTTCTGCTCCCTGCTCTGTCTCTGGTGAAACCTCTCACCTTCTGGCGCATCTGGCCTGTACCCCAGTTCTTGTATGCATGAATAAATCTTTAGGGAAAAAAAAGAAATTTATGGAACTATGAAATCAAATATTGATGGGTTTACATGCCAGAATAAAGCACCTGGGTAATTCTCAAAGTTTCTTTTTTCAAGATAAATATTCTTAAAATTGGTGATGAGACTTTTGAGGTAAAAGTTTCTCTTTGAGAATTAGATATCTAAATTTAAAACATGATATTTTACACTAATTTCTTTTTAAAAAGTTTTAAAGTAATATTTTGTATCATTGACCAGTTAAATTGCATATATGAGGAGACCATTGATGAGGAAGTGATTCTGTATTATTTGACCTTTCTTTATTATCCCCCTAGTTTTTCAAAAACCAGTTCCTCCTTTAGAAGAGGCCCTCAAACAAATCCAGGAATCCACCTTAAAATCAGAAGTAAACCTTCCCTCTTCCCACAGACCAACAATAAATTGTAGGTAAGTGATTTATCATTATTATGTGTAATTATTAATATGTAATATTTATAGCTTTCTTGTTGGTGAGTGTCTATACTTTTCATGAATTATCATCTCAGTTTTAGAATTTACTGTTTTATTTTCACATATTAAATTGAGGGGAATGTAAATTGCTTGAAGTATAAGGCACAATTCTAATTTATAGTCTTTGCCATTACAATGTAGTCTTTGTTGAATAATTTTCTTGCAAACTATATAAAACCATTTGATAATATTGGCTAGTCATCTTTACCCAGAAGAAAACCTTGTGTTGGATTGTAGTCATATAAACTTAGGTAAAAAGAGTAACTCTATGGTACAAAGGGGTTTTTGGTCACTGAAAATACTTCCTTGATGTCTTGAAAAGTCTTCAGGATCTCCTGGTTCTTCTCTAGGTTAGCTTAAATGAATCATCTAGAAGCAACAGGTTGGGCCAGTCAATCACAGGTTATCCCCTGACATTTTTATTTTCCATTTATTTATTCAAAATGTTTATTGAAAGTGCTACCTGTATAGTAGTACATCAGACATTGTTAAAGGGGATATGGAGAAATATGATATTGTAAAATACTATCCCAAGTTCATAATATAAAAGAGAAGTAAGATAATGGCCCAAAAAGTATAACCAAAGGAGTGGTGATAATAATACTTAATACTTATTTATATAAAGATTTCTACAATTCAAATAATAAATTATATTAAGATTTTACCTGTATATAATGTTATTTACTAAGTTATGTGTTTAGAATTCCTGTGACTAATAGTTCTCTTAGGACTATTAGTTAAAAGCTAAGAACAATTTCATCCCCTCAATTTTCATTAAAGTTCCGGAAAGGCCTTCAGCAAAGCTTTGAAGAAAATAGGAGTTGATCATGGAACAAGTGGGTAGATGCTTTTTAAACAGAGAGATGAGCATGTGCAAAGGCCAAGTGTAATCAGAAGGGTGCTGTATTCTGGAAGGAAAAGTATAGCTGAATCAGAGAATGCAAAATAACAATAGCTTGGCTAGATATGAGATTAGAGGGGTAAATATAAACTTTACTGGGAGAGTTTAAGAAGATTTAGTAAAAGATTTTAAGCAGATGGGTAATGAGATCAACATTTCTATTTCAGTATATCATTCCAATCTATTGTGAACAAGTGTGGATAATGGATTAAAAAGGACAAAACAGGGGCCATTTCTGTCAAAACTGAACTGGGGTTGAACACTGAAGAATAGAAACATTTAAGGAAGTGGGGCAAAAGTAAGAGGAAGAGTTAGAGTGGTTGATACAGGACTACGCAAGGTTAGTGTATGGAAATGAATGAAGGACAGAGTTCCTGGGACAAAAGTGTTGTACAGATATCAAATGGCTCCTGGGGAATAAGTAACATAAAAAGTTGTATTAGGATACTGGCAAGATAAAAGTGAAAAATTTAAAAGGCCTAACTGAGAAGAAGTTGATAAAGGGACCGGGAAGCCAACAAAGATGGTGAAGTACCCCCAGACTGGCAGCACAGTAAGCATTACTACCACAGACATGCGCTGAATAGCGCTGTAGTGGTAGAGGAGGGATGCTAGGCAAGCAGCGGACCTGCACAGAGGCACAGTGCCACTGCTGGCCAAGCCCTGCAGAGAGGAAGCCAGAGGAATAACGAGCAAAATCTCTCTCCTCTCTCAATCCCTTTTCTTGCTACTGCCTGCCATAAATCCAAAGGCAAGAGATCATTTTGTTACTGCTGAGCAGAAAGACAAGTGGAGAAAAGTGTGGAAAGTGAATCTGGAAGGGCAGAGAGCATACCCAATAGCATGTGAGCTATGTTTCACAACCAAAAAGTCATATTGGCACCTTTTGTCAGAGGAATTTGTGTGGAGAGGTGAAGACAGAAAAGAGATTGCAATGAATTGAAAAGAATTAAAAAACAAGAAAGAAAAGATAACAATACGAGGAGACGCTGCGAGTAAGATCTCCCATTAAAAAAAGTTAATAGGGAGGAAAAGCGGCAGGTCCCAGTGAGAACTGGGACACGGAAGATAAACTGACGACTCCAGCAAACTGCCCGAAGAAGAAACTGGCCATAAAAGAGGACTAGAAGGGAGGGAAGCGCAGAACCCTGCTCCCCTCCCCCGCCCACAGAGGCGGCACTCTCCGACCGGCAGAGAGGAGGAAAACAACACACTAAAACGACCAACAAGAACAAACGACGCAGCAAGCGGGACTGTGAGTGGAAAGGAACTATTGCAGCCACCACACCCCGTGAACGGGAGCTGAGGCGAACCCTGCAGGATCCGCTGCGGCGGTGAGCGAACGGCTCCGGGCGCCATTAGAGAAGAACAAAGACCCCAGGAGACTCGCACACAGCCCGGGCTGCCGGTAAGCTTGCGCGGGAAAGCTGCGCGCTTGGCACGCTTGAAAAGAAAACACGGACCGGGATCCCGGCTGCCCAGGTCCCCGCGCCTGCGACCTAGGCTTGCGGGGAGACGACCTAGGCTTGCGGGGAGACACGCGGAGGTCCTCACTGAGGTGAAGGTCCCTCCCTGAGTAAGCAGGAACCAGGCGCCCAGGCACGGGAGCAGTGCAAAAGGCGCCCTTCCCGCGCCACTGAACTGGGCTACAGCCCGCGTCCTGGAACTGAGGGCTTTGAACTGAGACCCAGGGCACGAAAATTCGGGGCGTGGGTTCTCCACGACGGTGGGGCACAAGGCAGACACAGCACCCCAAAGCTGTTGAGGTGTACCCTACCATTCCCGCTCTGTTCCCTGTCCCACGGGGTGGGGGGAGGCGAAAAACAGCCCCCCAAGGACAATAGGAGAGATCTCTGGCGCCACCTAGCGACCAGGAAAAAAAAGTCACTAACACCCCATAAAACAGGAAATTTCTTAAGACTGCTTGAAAAGGGCAGAAGGCTTCTGCAGGACCCAGTGGCCAGCCGGGAAGTTATTCCACGCCAGGCCCCTTCCGACCAGCAGTCTGAGCCCACAGAGGGAGCAGGCACCCACGTCCAGGGCAGACCGGGGGCGCAGAAGAGTGTGCCTGAAACCGGAGGCGCAGGGACTGCATCCCGCTTCGCCATTTGAGAACAGGGACATTTCTACAGTAAAAACTGCCTAAAACCAGCAGAAAGCTCCCCCAGAAGACAGAGATGGCTCCTGGAAGAGCCAGAGGGGAGCGGAGAAGTTCACCCAAGATGTCAGTCAGTCCGAGCAACACAGTGTCCCAACGCATACGACAAATTAGAAAACAGACAGTAGGGAGTAGAAGAACCACACGCAACCTAACAACTCCTCAGGAAAGAAGCACACCACAAAAAGAAAACCACTCCCCAGATTGCAACGACAGCAACTTGGAAGAACTTCTGAGCCTTCCAGAAAGAGAATTTAAAATTGCCATGATTAAAAAAGTGATAGATCAGAAGAAGGAAATTGAGTCCCTAAAGAGGGAAGTAAGAGAAATGCAGGAGATCAAAGAATTAATGGAGGAACTAAAGAATTCTGGGAAAAGCAATGAAAGCAGAATAGATGAAATGGAAGAACGAATAAGTAATCTTGAAGACACAGAAATAAAAAGAACCAAAACAGAAAAGGAAAGAGAAGTACGAAGGAAAAAGAATGAAGAAAGACTTCGGGAACTATCTGACTCCATGAGGAAAGGAAATATAAGAGTTATAGGAATTCCAGAAGGAGAGGAGAGAGATGTAGGAACAGAGAAAATATTCATGGATATAATTGAAGAGAACTTCCCAAATGCGAAGAAGGAGCTGAAAATTGATATACAAGAAGCAAGAAGAACACCAAACTTCCACGACGAAAGGAAAAACACAGCAAGACACATAATAGTAAAGCTCCCAAGAATCCAGGACAAGGAAAAAATAATGAAGCTGACAAGAGGGAAGAAACAGATAACATTCAAAGGAAAACCAATCAGGCTGACATCAGACTTCTCTGAAGAAACACTACGGGCAAGGAGAGAGTGGAGGGACATAGTCAACAGACTCCAAGAAAACAGATGCCAACCAAGAATACTCTATCCCGCAAAGCTCTCTTTCCTCCATGAAGAAAGAATATGGACCTTCCCAGACAAAGAGAAACTCCGGAATTTCATTGCGACTAAACCCCCACTCCAAAAAATACTACAAGGAATCCTAAAGCCAGAACCTCAGAGGGACGAATAACAACGAAAGAAGACCAAAAAAAAAAGTTATTAAAAGAATAAATAAATAAAATCAAAGGAAAGACAAACATAATGGCAAATACAGATGCTAACATATCAATATTAACTCTAAATGTAAATGGACTAAACTCTTCAATAAAAAGACACAGAGTTGCAGCCTGGATTAAGAAACAAAACCCAACCTTTTGCTGTCTCCAGGAAACACATTTAGCTACAAAAGATAAAAATAGGCTCAAAGTCAAAGGATGGAAAACAATCCTACAAGCAAATGGGCCAAAAAAGAAAGCAGGAACAGCTATACTTATATCAGATAAAACAGACTTCAAACTCAAAAAAATAAAAAGAGACCCCAATGGTCACTACATTATGATTAAGGGGACAATACTTCAAGAAGAAATAACACTCATTAACATATACTCACCAAACGAAAGAGCACCAAAATATATCAGACAACTGTTGTCCTCTCTGAAAACAGACATCAGAGAAAACACATATGTAGTGGGAGACTTCAGCACACCACTATCAACAATGGATAGATCAACAAGACAAATAATAAGTAAAGAAACTAAAGCTCTAAATAAGGACCTAGAGCATTTGGGCTTAACAGACATCTATAGAACACTAAACACAAAAAAAACGGAGTACACATTTTTCTCAAGCGCACACGGATCATTCTCCAGGATCGATCACATACTGGGGCACAAGACAAACATCAACAGATACACCAAGATTGAAATCATACCAACCATCTTTTCTGACCACGAAGGCATCAAACTAGAAATAAATCATAAAAAGAAGGCAAGGAACTATCCTACCTCATGGAGATTAAAAGCAACACTACTGGAAGACCACTGGACTAACGAGGAGATCAAAGAAGAAATTAAAAAATTCTTTGAATTGAATGACAA
Source organism: Talpa occidentalis (assembly GCF_014898055.3). Taxonomy (NCBI): domain Eukaryota; kingdom Metazoa; phylum Chordata; class Mammalia; order Eulipotyphla; family Talpidae; genus Talpa; species Talpa occidentalis. The sequence continues at coordinate 37,917,450 of NW_023601212.1, read as the reverse complement.
GGAGGACACCAATATCCTAAATGTATGGGATGCAGCAAAAGCAGTAATAAGAGGAAAATATATAGCAATAGAAGCTCACATCAAAAAACAAGAAAGAACTCAAAGAAACAACCTAATCTCGAAGCTCAAAGATCTAGAAAAAGAACAACAAAAAAACCCCAAAACCAGTAGAAGAAAAGAAATAATAAAAACCAAAGCAGAAATAAATGAAATTGAAACTAAAAAAACAATCCAAAAGATCAATGAAACCAAGAGCTGGTTCTTTGAAAAAATCAATAAAATAGACAAACCCCTAGCCAGGCTCACAAAGGAAAAAGGGAGAAAGCACAAATACACAGGATCATAAATGAAAGAGGAGAAATCACAACGGACACAGCAGAAATCAAAAGAATAATCAGTAACTACTATGAACAGTTATATGGAAACAAGTTCAACAATCTAGAGGAGATGGACAAATTCCTACAACTCTACAATCACCCAAAGCTAGATTAAGAAGAAATAGAACACCTAAACAGACCAATTACAAGCAGCGAAATTGAAATGGTAATCAAAAACCTCCCCAAAAACAAAAGCCCAGGACCTGATGGATTTACAAATGAATTCTACCAAACATTCAGAGACGAATTAGTGCCTATCCTTCACAAACTCTTCCAAAAAATTGAGAAGGAAGGGACAATACCAAACACGTTCTATGAAGCCAATATTACACTAATACCAAAACCGAATAAGGACAACACAAAAAAGGAAAACTATAGGCCAATCTCCCTAATGAACACTGAGGCAAAAATCCTCAATAAAATTTTAGCTATCAGAATCCAACAATGTATCCATAAGATAATTCACCACGACCAAGTTGGATTCATTCCAGGGGCACAAGGATGGTTTAACATCCGAAAATCAATCAACGTTATCCAACACATCAACAAAAAGAAGTATAAAAACCATATGATAATATCAATAGATGCTGAGAAAGCTTTCGACAAAGTGCAACACCCATTCATGATAAAAGCCCTTGAAATTCTTGGGATACAAGGAACATACCTCAACATCATAAAGGCCATCTATGACAAGCCAACAGCCAGTATCATTCTCAATGGTGAAAAGCTGAAAGCAATTCCATTAAGATCTGGAACAAGACAAGGATGTCCACTCTCACCACTGCTTTTCAATATAATACTGGAAGTCCTAGCCAGAGCAATAAGACAAGAGAAAGACATCCAAGGAATCCAAATAGGAAAAGAAGAAGTCAAACTATCACTATTTGCAGATGATATGATAATATACATAGAGAACCCCAAAATCTCCACAGAAAAACTAATTCAACTCATCAATCAATTCAGTAAAGTGGCAGGATACAAAATCAACACGCAAAAGTCAGTAGCCTTCCTATACACAAACAATAAATCTGAAGAAGAAGAAATCAAAAAAAAACCCCTTTTATTATCGAAACAAAAAAAATCAAATATTTGGGAATAAATCTAACAAAAGAGGTAAAGGACCTATACAAAGAAAACTATAAAACACTGTTAAAAGAAATAGAAGAAGACACAAAGAAATGGAAAGACATCCCCTGCTCATGGATTGGAAGAATAAACATTATTAAAATGGCCATCCTACCAAAAGCAATATACAGATTCAATGCTATTCCAATCAAAATCTCAATGGCATTCTTCAAAGAAATAGAACAATTATTGATGAAATTCATATGGAATCACCAAAAACCCCGAATAGCCAAAGCTCTACTGAAAAAAAAAGAAGGAAATGGAGGCATCAAACTCCCAGACTTCAAACTATACTACAAAGCCATAATCATCAAAACTGCATGGTATTGGAACAAGAACAGACATACAGACCAATGGAATCGAATAGAAAATCCAGAAATAAACCCACAAATTTATGGTCAACTAATCTTTGACAAAGGAGCAAAGACTATGCATTGGAGCAAAGAAAGTTTGTTCAATAAATGGTGCTGGGAAAACTGGGTCGCTACATGCAAAAGAATGAAGCTTGACCACTACCTCACACCATACACAAAAATCAACTCAAAATGGATTAAAGAACTAGACATAAGACCTGAAACCATAAAATACATAGAAGGAAATATAGGCGAAACACTACGGGATTTGCACATCAAAGACATCTTTACAGACACATCACCCAAAGCAGTGATAGTGTAGAGAAAGATAAACAGCTGGGACTACATCAAATTAAAGAGCTTCTGCACAGCAAAAGAGACAATAACAAAAACAAAGAGAAACCCCAGCAACTGGGAGAACATTTTTGCACCCAACACTAATGATAAAGGACTGATCACAAAAATCTGCAAAGAGCTGATGAGACTCAGCAACAACAAAGAAAATAATCCAGTCAAAAAATGGGCAGAAGAGCTAAAAAGAAACTTCTCTGAAGAGGAAATGCAAATGGCCAGCAGACATATGAAAAAATGTTCAACATCACTTGTAATCAGGGAAATGCAAATCAAAACTACCTTGAGATACCATCTCACACCAGTGAGAATGGCAAATATTAAAAAAACTAGCAACAACAAATGTTGGCGAGGATGTGGAGAAAAAGGAACTCTTGTGCACTGTTGGTGGGAGTGCAAACTGGTCCAACCACTATGGAGAGCTGTGTGGAGATTTCTGGACCTACTAAACATAGAGCTTCCATATGATCCAGCAATTCCACTCCTAGGTATTTACCCAAAGGACACAGAAACATCAATTCCAAAGAGCACCTGCACTCCTATGTTTATAGCAGCACTGTTTACAATAGCTAAGCTTTGGAAACAACCCAAATGCCCAAAAATAGATGACTGGATCAAGAAGATGTGGTACATATATACCATGGAATATTACTCAGCATTCAAAAAAGATAAACACATGCAATTTGCAGCAACATGGATGGCACTGGAAGGGATCATGCTCAGCGAAATAAGCCAAAAAGAAAAAGAAAAATACCGGATGGTCTCACTCATAGCAGGAATCTAGAAAACTTAAATAAGGGACCAGGAAAATGAATATAAGAAAGTGAAAATCAAAATCAACAAAAAACTATGAACCAGAGACACTTTTTGGGGGGTGGGGGGCGGGAGGGGAAGGATTGGGGTCAGAATGGGGCATTTGCAATTGTATGGGGGAATATAAAAATAAAATTTAATATTAAAAAAAAATAAATAAAAATAAAATGAATTTTCAAATACTCTCAAAAAAAAAAAAAAAAAAAGAAAAGATAACAATAACCAGAGGGGTGTAGGGCTAAGATACAGCCTTTTTTTTTTTTTTTTTGCTTTAAGATGGGAGAGATCTTATCTTCTTTTATATGGATGTCAAACTGATAAATTGTAATCTAGAGAGGTAAGGAGGCTAGAAGGAAAGTGGTAGGTACCTACTGTGTGCTGGACATTGATTAGCATGGTTTACATATGAGTGAGGTGTGGTGCTCTGCTCAAGAAGTTTTTGCAGTTACATTGTAATATTGTGGAATGGCAGTTGCATTGTAATACACACGTAATAAGTGTAATGTGGGTGTTACAAATATTAGCAAAGTGACAAAGTACAAAATTTGAAGTTGGAAAAATATAACTTCAAGGATGAATACAAGTTGCTTAATAAGGAAGCATAGTTTGGGTTTAGGCATGTTCATGCCTACAGTATTGTAGCAGACACAGACCACAAAGAATGGCAGGACTGTCAGATGTGTTGCTGGAAGTACAGGAGATGATCTAGAAATGTCGATTAAGATCAGATGTGAAATGCTTATCCATCTAGCTAGGAAGTTTGAACTTTATTCTAGTACTAGTAGAGAGCCAGTGGAGAATTTTAAGCAGAGTGATATAATTTTCTCTATTTAGATAGATAATTGGTGGGAATGTTGGAGAATGAAAGGGACAGAGGGACCTCCCTGGTGGTGCAAGGGGTTAAGACACAACCTATGAAGCTGTCCGCAGCACGAGTTTGATCCCCCGGCCGGCCAGGGAGCAACCCACATGACGCAGCAGACCTCTCCTGACTCACCCGCTGGTCCCCTCAGCAGTGTACTTCGGTCATTCTGCCTGTTCTGTTCCCCACTCTGTCTCTGCTGCATCCTCTCACCCCCAACACCTCTGTCCTGTATCTCAGCTCTTGTATGCATAAAAGAAAAAAAAGAATTAAAAAAAGAAAGGGACAGAAAAGTTGGAGGCAAGACTAGAGAAAATAAGTAGGATAATCTAAAGGATAGCTCATGACTGCCTAACTGGAGTAGTACTATTTTATATAATGAGAAAAGGCTATATCTGAACCACCATTTTGAGTGGTTAAGAGGAAAGGATGAGAGAGAAGAATGAATGAAAATGCCTTTCACACTGTAGAGAAATGGCACTGCAGAGAAATTGGAGTTTAAGAAAGTTGATCAAATAAAATATTGGAGTATGGAGAGATGAGTGGTAGGAAAATCAGGAGGAGCCAGTCATCAGTTTAAAAGGACTTTTGTTAGGGCCTCCCCAGTGGCGCAGTGGTTGAGCGCTGGGTTGCGAAGCTGCCCGCAGCCTTTGCAGTGCCGGTTCGATCCCCGGCCACCAGGCGAGGGTCCCACATGGTGCGCAGACCTCTCCTGCCACCCACTGCTCCCCTCAGCAGTGTACTTCGTTGGTCTGCCTATTCTGTTCTCCCCTCTGGCTCTGGTGAATTCTCTCTCACCCTCCCACACTTCTGACTGTACCCAGTGCTTGTATAAATAAATAAATAAATAAATCTTTAAAAGGACTTACGTTAGAAGGGTGGTAGTACAGTAAAAAAGAAAGATAGATAATAGAAAGATTTCAGGGAAAGAAGATATTATAAATTTAGTATATGATGGAATAAAGAAAATGAAAAGAAGCAAAAAATCTAAAGGAGCTGAAATTTTAAGTGTTGATTGAGAGAATCTGATGACTTTTTTTTTAAAGATTTATTTATTTATTTATACAAGCACTGGGTACAGTCAGAAGCACGGGAGAGTGAGAGAATTCACCAGAGCCAGAGTGGGAAGCAGAACAGGCAGAGTGACGAAATATACTGCTGAGGGGAGCAGTGGGCACAGCAGGAGAGGTCTGCATGCCATGTGGGACCCTCGCTGGTGGCCGGGGATCGAACTGGTGGTGCAGAGGCTGCAGGCAGCTTTGCAGCCCAGTGCTCAACCGCTGCGCCACTAGGGGAGGCCCTGGAATCTGATGACTTTAAAAATAAAAAGTAACATGACAAAAGGGTACAGGTTTGGCAAGTTCATACTAAATTTCATTTGAATCTTTGGAGTTGAAGGGATAAATATCCAAGCAGAAGTGTATAAAAACAATTTGACCTAAGATAAAGTGGGAAGTCAAAGCTATAGAAATAAATTTGAAAATTACGGCTGTATATGTTGTTTGGTTTTTAAGTATGTCTCCCAACCAGACTTTAATATTCTACAGAACAACGGTCCAATCTTATACATGCAGATAATTTCCTATAGTGCTTAGCTCAGTGCTCTGCATTTTGGAGGTTTTCAATAAATATTTTGAATGGAGAAATATCACTGATGTAAGTGAATATGTGACCTTAAACTTAATAGATGAGGACATTCATCAGAGACAACATTGAGAAGGAACTCCAGACAGAGGTAATAAGTAGTATGTGAAAAGGCATGAGGGGACATGATGTGTTAAGGGAGCTGAAAATGATTTGATTTGGCTAGTGTGTACAATGAGAAGAGAAGTTGGGAGCAGATCAGTTGGTTGGAAAGGAGGCCATAAGTTAAATCATGAAGAGCCTTTAGCAGTTTGTCCTAAAAACACATACTGAAAGATTTGAAGCAAGCATACAGTATTCAAATCTTGGAAATATTGCCAGAATCGGAAACATTAAATGTGGAAAATCAGGTAAAGTGATATTTCAGTTCATGAAAATGAAAACTGAGAGCTATTTAGGAGAAAGAATCAGCATGGTTTAACTGTTTAAGAACTGGAGGATGATTGGGAAGAGTCAAGCATAACTTTGGAGATTGGCTTTAGTCAGTGACTGGATAGTAAAACTATTGCTCAAAATAAGGTCTGTTAAGGAAGAAGAGGTTTAGGAGAGGGAGTAACTGAAAGGAGCTTAAGTTGTGAGTCAGAGACACTTAAGGGATGTTCAGGAGCCAGTTCTTGTGGTAAGAAATCTGGGCCATGAATATAAATGTGATAGTGGCTGATGAATGAAGTTAAATCTGTGATTCAGTCTCAACCAATGATGGTCCTTAGTTCAGCCAATCAATCAATCTTCCATGACAGTAGGCAGGACAGAAAACACTACTTGCCGGGCCTCCCCGGTGGTGCAGCGGTTGAGCGCTGGGTTGCGAAGCTGCCCGCGGCCTCTGCGGCGCCGGTTCGATCCCCGGCTGCTCCCCGGCCACCAGAGGAGGGTCCCACATGGCGCACAGACCTCTCCTGCCGCCCGCTGCTCCCCTCAGCAGTGTACTTCGGTCCTTCTGCCTGCTCTGCTCCCCACTCTGGCTCTGGTGAATTCTCTCACCCTCCCGCGCTTCTGACTGTACCCAGTGCATGTATAAACAAAACAAACAAATATAATAAATAAATAAATAAAAACATGCCTCTATAAAAAAAAAATAAATAAAAATAAAAAAAAAAATAAAGTTTAAGAAAACACTACTTGCCAACAGACAATGATCTTTAATAAGAGGAGCCCTTGTGGCAGACCTCAGAGCAGTTAAGAGTTAATCTTTGCTATATCCCTCTCCCTACAATTGATAGTTCAGCTGTAAAGAAATAAGTCATGATGGATGAGAAACCTTATGTTGTAATGGTTCCATATGAATAACATTCAGGTCCATGGAAACACATTCAGTTATAAAAATAACCATATTCACAGCAACCCAAAGCTTCCTAATAGATATTTGTGATTTATTTACAATCCTTTCAGTCCTGATGCAGTTTACTATTGAAGGATCATTTTACCATAAGTAACTCAAATCCTACTAACAATCCAGGGGAAAAGATTTAGAAAGTTAAACCAAAGTTGAATTGATTCACAGAGAAGAACAGAATTGGTAACTCTTTACTCATACAAATGTAGATGAGAGCACACAGACAGTACAAGTAAGATTACTCAGAGTATGTAGAGCAAGCAAAGAAGAGGGTCATTTAACTTTTTAAAATTCCAGCCTATAAATGATAAACAAAGAAAGATAAATTCAAGAAATACCCTGAAACGGAACATCGGGAAAGCCTGATGATATGGAAATCAAAGGAATTAAAGTCAAGAAAGATGGTGGTCAAGAAGTGGTCAGTTACTGGTCAGTGAGCTGATTGCTAGCAAGAGCTGTACACTGATGTGGTAGAGGGGGAAGCCAGGTAGAGTGAGTTAACGAGCTAGTGGAAGTTGAGGCAGTATGGCAACTAATTCTAGAGTACTTATAGAAAAGCTTGTCTGAAAAAGAAAAATGACAGATGGGGGCCCTAGGAGGAATTTAGAGTGATTAAAAAAAAAAGTCACAACATTTAGTATAAAAGTAACTTGCATCTTTGAATGCAGGTTCTTCTTACTCTCACTTTTCTGTTTCTGTACACCAGTTGTTATCTTTTGTGTTATCACATATTTTCAATTTAAAAAAATCTCCTCTGTGCTATGAATTAAAGGATAGACTTGTTTTGTTCAACAGTGTTCCTTAAAGTCTTAGAAGAAAGAGTCAGAACCACTTTGATTTCCCTTAGCAAATAGTTACCACTAGACCAGATCTGTGGTAGAGCCATTGAGTAATACACATCATCTTTGTTTTATGAGAAATCCTCCATTCTAAATTAGAATAGTTTTCATGTCATTATTGTAATATACCATTATAACTACAACTTCACGATACCTTTATCTATATATATGTACATGCAGATGTTATGTATTTGGTAGACAGCAAATATATATAATTTATAGAGAACACTATTGTTTACTTATTAAAAAGTTGAACTTCTGTCCATAGGTAACAGTATTAAATAATTTGTGTGACTGTGCTACATAAATTATCAAATGCTATATAAGTAAGATATCTTAGAATATTAAGGCTCAGGTGTTATTAGAAATACTTATATGGGGCCTCCCCGGTGGCGCAGCGGTTGAGCGCTGGGTTGCGAAGCTGCCCACAGCCTCTGCGGCGCCGGTTCGATCCCCGGCTGCTCCCCGGCCACCGGAGGAGGGTCCCACATGGCGCGCAGACCTCTCCTGTCGCCCGCTGCTCCCCTCAGCAGTGTACTTCGGTCCTTCTGCCTGCTCTGCTCCCCGCTCTGGCTCTGGTGAATTCTCTCACCCTCCCGCGCTTCTGACTGTACCCAGTGCATGTATAAAACAAAAAAAACAAAGAAAGAAAGAAAGAAAACATGCCTCTATAAAAAAAAAAAAAAGAAATACTTATATGTACTAAAAAAAGAAATATTTATAGCAAATATAATTAAGCTACAAATATTAAGTTGCTGACATATTAAAAATACAGAATGTATTTTATACAAATGTAGAATATCAAGTTAAAATGTGTTGAGGGTAAAGTAATGCCAAGAAACAGGGAGCTTCCAAAGAGTGGAGTTATATCAGTACTCATAACAATTGCTCTAATGTGGAAAATATTGGTGATAGATTAAAATAATTTAAGGTGATGGTAATGTAATAATCTAAAGGAGAAAAGAATGTATGAAAAAATGGAGGGTATTCAATGTTCAAGCCTCATGAAAAATCAGAGAATATGTCTATAGGAAAATCGAAACTTCTTCAGGAAATAATGAGATATAAGAATATTAATACATTAAATTAAATTAAAACATTAAAAATATAAATAATAGGGCCTCCCTTGGTGGCACAGGTGGTTGAGCACCACTCTGGGAAGCTGTCCGCAGCCTCTGCAGTGCTGGTTCGATCCCAGCCAGCTGGGGAGGGTCCCACATGGCTCAGCAGACCTCTCCTGTCTCGCCCGCTGCTCCCCTCAGCAGTGTATTTCGTCAGTATGCCTGTTCTGTTCCCTGCTCTGTCTCTGGTGAATCTTATCACCCTCCCGCTCATCTGGCCTGTACCCTGGCTCTTGTATAAATAAATAAATAAAATAAATCTTTAAAAAATATATATATAAATAATAAGTCTTCCATTACAGCCAAACTCTAATCGCAAAGATATTATACTTGCCATTCTGGTAGATATAGAGTAAAAGATGCATGTTTTCCCCCATATTACATTTTTGTACTTTAAAATGATGTTAGATATCTATCTCCAATATCCATATATTTGTGGTGAGACAGTCAACTCTGAACTACATGCTGTCCTGAAAAATCTGGCTAGAACTGAACAGTGGTCTGTTTGACCTCTGTTTGCCCTTTGTACCAGTACTTTAAACCAGACTGTCCAGCTTGTAGTTGTTATCTCTATGGCTGTCAGAGTTCTGTGAGGTGAAAGTGTTCAAGAGCAAGGAATGAGAAAAGGGGAACCTGAATAAACTATGTACATTTCTCTCAGCCCGTGCGAGAGAACATTGTTGACTCAAAGATTATTCATGGACCCTGAGAACAAAACATAATATGAATCAAAAGCCTAGAGGCAGCCCAATAAATAAGAAAAACCATCTTAATAAGGTTATCTCTCTACCTGCCTGTCCAAATGCTTTTCCACCTGTGCAGATCCATTCCTGCCTGGCCAGCTGTCTCCACACCTGATCCCTACTTACCTGATCAGCTGTCTCCTTCTCGGGCCCCATTGCTATCCCACTATTCCCAAATTCTACCTAGTTATCCAACTGTTTCTTCAACACGCCAGCTCAATACCTTGCCTGTCTGTCCGTCTGACCCCTCTACACGGCCAAAGGCCTTTTTACCAGCCCCACTGCTGTCCAACCCAATCAAATATCTTCCTCGCCCTCCAGCCCCAGTTACTCCCAGCTTTTCTAGTGGTTTCCCTCGTCTACCAGCCCCAATTCTTTCTCGCCCACCTGACCACCTACCCCACCCACCCCAAAATTCTCCAATTCCTGATCCTGACTCACAAAACAAGTTATTTTACAAAACGTTCAGACCCAAGAATGTCCTTCCAACACAGCGTTCTACCCCAGCCACTCTAACGCCTGCCCTTGTTCGCCGTTCCCTTCCAGCTCGACTGGTTGCTTCCCCATCCCCTTTGGAAGCTCTTCCTCTTTTGAAACCTTCCTGTTTGTCCAGTCATCCCCCTCATCAATCAGTCCCTACTCTTTCTTATATTGCTCCGTTACCTGAACATTTTGCTAGCTTAGATTCTTTCCAGCCAGTCCAACAGTCTATTCCACAAACCACAACATTGTCAAATCTGCCCCAGGCCTTTGTAGACCATCCACCTGCCTCAGTGCTCTCCCTTCCACCTCCCTGTCATTCTCCAGCCTCTTCTTTGTCTTCATCTCCTTCCTCCACGTCATCTTCTCCTTCTATGCAGTTTTCTTCCTCTTCATCCAGCCTTTCCTCTCCTTCACTTTCCTCTTCTACCTCTCCATCTTTGCCTCTACCTGTCCCTCTTTTTTCTTCTCCATTGCATTCATCTCCCTCTCCACATTTGCCTCTAACTTATTTAGATTTTCCCTCTCCAATTCCTCCTTGTTCTTCTTCCTTTATGATTTCTTCTTCCTTTCCCCCCATGCTTCAGTCTCCCTCTCTTTCTGTCTGCCCATCTCCTTTCATTCCTATCCATCCCTTCAATCCTCCTCACTGGGGGAAGAAAGTAGAGAAGAGAAGAGAAGAAAGTGGAGTAGAGAAGAAAGAAATAGAGAAGAAAAAGTTGAGAGACGACAACTTTAAAGGTAAATAAATCGAGTTCATTAGATATTTTGTAGATTTAGCTTTATTTCGTTTGGGAAGGGCAATTGAAGGGGATTATATGAGCACAGGAAAGCCTAAAACGAAGAGATGAATAATCTCTCAATGTCCAGGAACTATTGTTGAATACCTTCTTGCTCTCCCTGCTCTCTCTGTGGTCACAGAAGGATAGTCAGCAATTTGGTAACTGATTATTCCAGTCTGTCCAAATAAGATATATATGGGTATTGGAGATAGGTCTCTGTTGCAGGTGGCCATGGGTCACCTTTCAAAACATTTGTATCCTCATTGAATTGGATAATTGAATTAAACTGAATCAGGAAAAAACGCCCTTGAGATTCACATGACTGGTCTAGTGCAGCAGTAATCAGCTATTTAATACACCTCATCCTCAAATAAGAGACCCCACATCTTCCTTTGTTCTTTGTCTTTCACTTTTACATGTACTGAGATGTATCATGCTATAACATTTCAGAAGATGCAAAATTCTAGTAGAAAATGATGTAATCCATTAATAATTTTTTGGTGATACCCCTTAGAAGTGGCACTAAAAGTAAACTCTACATTAAGAGTACCCTTCTGTAGCATGAAAACCATGCTTATATGTGTGATACAACTGAAAACAAATGTCTGGATATCCTCTATTTCACCTAGTAAAACAGAATGGAAATTCCTGCCTACTCTAAGATTAGAGGAACAGCTACCAGTCATGACATTAACTCAGAACTAAGAGTAATGCATTATATTACTATCCAGTGAGGAATCCTCTTAAATAATTGAGGACCTACTTTACAAAGCTACAGAAATTCCTTCTATATCTATCCCAAGCAATAGAGAAATAGGATTTCTTAACCAAAGCCATGAATAACTGGGCATTCCTACATGAAGGGGAAGTACTTTATTGGCACTGTAATCCCACATACATTTTTATTCTACAATTGACTGCCTGGAATTCCTGTCCTACTAGGCCTGTATATTTCTCCAATATCCTTATATGTGATTATCTGGACACACACACCATACACACCCATATTACATAAGTGTGTTTTTTATGTGTATATAGAAAGAAGTTAATTTCATTGAAATGTACTAAACTTCTTTTATGTGTGGTTCACAGAGTTATAAATAATGCCTTGCCTTCATCATTGTTAAAATGTGACTACAAGCATCAGAAACATCACTCATTCAAAATCAATTGTGATAAAGAAATGAAGGAAAACAGCAGGACAGACTTGTCCATGAACAAAGATGTATTCCAGCTTAAACTAGAGGAAACTCAGAAACTCCTAGAAGATCAACATCTGAGCAGTTTGCAAGTATGAAATTATAAATATGTGACTAACATTTTAACATCTAATAATAATTCTGTCCCATTTTTTCAGTGTTCTCCACTAAAGAAATGTATGTCATTCGTCAATGGTAGGCTATTAGAGAGAGTGTGGGTCGATCCACATAAATTCATCATGAATGTTAGGGTAATAATTTTTTTAATTTTTTCCTTACCTTTCACTCATTTTAATCTCTGTTTCCTCCGTCACTTTTTCCTTCTCTTATATTTAGAAAAATATACTTTATAAAGGTAGTTTCTGACAAACATGAACTCTATTTGAAAGTATAATGTAATATTCTAATATGCAGTCAGCATGAGAGCTCTACCACATGGACTATGAGATAATTTCAATAAAAAGATGCAGCTCTACCAGCAGGAAGCCCACACTAGCCTCATTCAATTCCAGTGATGGCTTCAGAAAAAAATACCACTTGTAAATAATTGTTTTTTCAGAATTTCACATGCTATTTGAAACTTTTAAGAAACTCCCTACTTTGAGTGGAATAGAAACAGCAAAATTTTTTCCAAGCTATAACCATGGTAGAGTATTTGGGTAGTTACTTTCAGCATAGAAGTTAAGGCCAACACACTTTATTACAAGTCTTTACTAGCTCCCTCTTTTTCACTCTGAGACCCCTCTAGGAATATTGAGTATTTACATACCTACACTGTCCATAGTCATTTTACTCTATTTTGTGTGCCAGAGAAAATTGGACTCTGCTCAGTGGTGTGTTGTGTCATTAATTTGAGCAATTAAAGGTTTCTAAGCTATAAAAAAGTTTGTTTGCTTGCTTTTTCAGAAATTTTGTGATGAAGTTAATCAGATAACAAATTCTGAAACCCTCTCAAGTATAGACAGTCTTGAGGCTGGGGAACATGAAAAAATATATTTAACAATTAATAAGGAGCCTTCTCCATCAATCCAGCAGAATTCCTTCCAATCAGCAAATCTGCAATCAACTAATCTAAGCTGCTTTGATGAAGATAAACTGTCATTCTCTAAAACTCAACGTATAAATAATTGGCTTGTCAAATTAGACGATCCAAAGACTCAGACTTTCACACCTTTCTCAGATGTTTTAAGTAAACCTTCATGTGAACGTTTTAATACTAAACAGCAAAATTCATCTGCCCTGAGTAGTACTATCCAAGGAGCCACAAATACCACTAATAATTCAGGAGCCTCTGTAGATAATCCACCCATATTTGTACAAGATAAAAATATGGAAAAGATCTCTGAAACTAGCACAGTGAGGACAACTGACTTCACTTCCGGAGCACTCAAAAGGGAAAGACCATTAGTTACTGAAAGCCCAATCTTTAAATGCAGCAAAGCCTGGACCACTCCAGATTCTCTACCCCAGGAAATGACTTCATTTTCAGACCAAGAGAAATATCCTGAATTAACTCGAGAAGATGGAACTACTTCAGCTCCTACTTCATTTGTACCCGCAGCAACACTTTTAGCTTTGCCATCTAGTACACAATCAGCTAGGCCTTTACCAAAGAACAGTAGATGTATAAAAGAAATGAACCCAGTGCAGTGTTCTGATAAATTAAGGGAATTGAAAGATGTTAAAGATGAAAATATAAAATATCTTAACTGTAATAAACAAGAGTTTTTTTTATTTTCAGACAATTTTGAAGCCACTTGTATACCTCACAACTCTGAGTCAAAAGATAAAAAACAAAAAATATTGGAAACATCAACATCATTATCTAATTGTGACTTATTTGGTGAGCACAAGAAATTGGAATACAACATTCATGCGAGAGATGATGTGAGGTTTCTTAAAAGTATTTTAAAGAAAGACTCTAAATATGAACATGATTGTTTTAAGGCACTACTTATAAACCAAGGCTTTAAGTTAGGAAATCAGAAAGCAGCAACTATCAGAGATAGTATTGAATTAACAAAAGAAAAAGGGAAATTTGAAGAAATCCCAAAGACTATTAAAAAACTGAGGTGGTTTGATGAAACTGGAGATATAGGAAAAAATGCTGAAGAAAATCATTCGCTGAAAAATAGAATAGGAATATCACAACAGTGGTCTCAACCATTCCACATTCAAAGTGAAAGTGATGTTGCCAGCAACATGATTTCAGTTCCTGCTTGTGCTGTAACTTCTGCTGATAGGAAAAAGCCCACAGATGATTCTGTCTCTGAAAATGTCACTACTTTAGGAGAATCTGGAACAGACCTTGTGCCTTGGAACAGTTTTATACCTTCAGGTTATAATATTGCTAAACAAGCCTGGTCAGCTTCACAAAAGGAGGAAAGTCAAGCCCCTAGTGGTGACTCTAAAACTGAGAAAACTCTACAAAACTGTGGAGCAAAAGTAATTAGAAGAACAAGATCTGCTAAGGTCCAACCAGGCTTTATATACACAAACAGAAAAGGCACTGTTATTCAACCACAGTCTGCAAACAAAGCCAACACATTTTTACATGCTCAGGGTAAGATAATTGTACCTCATCCTCCTCCTAAATCTCCTTCAAATATTAGGAGTGCTAAAAAGATACAGGTGCCTCAGTGTCAATCAGTAAAGCCTGAAAATTCTCTGAATTTTATTACACCTGACTGTTTTAATTCAAAACATGTGCATCCAACAGAACCTGAACTGAATCAGTGGAATCAAGAAATTGATCTTCCATTCTCAGATGTCTGTTCTGACTTAGTCAATGTGATGCCATCTCTACCATATCATTCTTCTGAGTGCCAAACTTTAGCAAAAATAAATCATCCAAGTAGCACTCAAATGGTTGCCCATCAAGATAGGACATTATGTTGTACCCAAAGGTGTCCTGATCATGACAAAAGCCATCACTCTGTGGCTCTTAGATCTAAAGAACCCATTACCTTGTGGAAAAGACGGCATAATGCTTTAGGTCAAAATGAAAAGACTGCCGGTAAGAATAAATGTATGTATTTTTATAGATAAAATGCAACTCTTTGAATTAATGTGAAATGTTTCTTACTAAAGTATGACAGTGTGTACTTTATAGATATTAATGTTGAATAATGACTTACCCTTATAGAAATAATTTACCTCCCTTATTATATAGGTAGAATAAAAAATTGATTATGAGAAAGGACTAAAGATACAGCTGATTTTAAACCTCCCTATTTTATGGATGAGAAAACTGGCACACATAATGAAAGTATATAACCCAGGATCACACAGCTGGTTCAAAACAGAGTCAGGATTTTGTATTATAGCTCCAGTGTTCTTACCCTTAGGAAAAAAATCTAATTTTCCAGTATAGAGGTTTCTCAAAATATTAAAAACTCCTAGTTTTATACCCAAAGAATGTCAATACAGTAATTTGAAGAGATATTTGCACTCCTATGTTCATTGCAGCCTTATTTACAAAAGTTAAGTTATAGAAACAACCTAAGTACCACAGGACAGAGGAGTGGATTAGAAAAATGTGGTGTATATACACAATGGAATACTGTTCACCTATAAAATAAAGATGAACTCTTCCCATTTGCAACAATATGGATGGAACTAGAAGGAATAATGCTTAGTGAAATGTCAGAAGGAAAAAGACAATTATGAGATAGTTTCATTTGCATGTGTAATATAGAGAAACAGAAAGTCAGATAAAACAAAACCAATAACAAATCCTAGAAAACTGTGGAATCACGGCTACAAGAGGGGAAGGGAGAAAACACAGCAGAGAGTGCACAGGACTGTGGGTGCCTAGCGGTAGGTGTAGTGTGAAGACGTGCATCTGGAGAGGTGTGATCCTATATATGAGTCACCTACAGTGTTATAAACCAATGTTACCTCAATAAAATAAAAGTAGAAAAGATGAAATAGTGGCATTTGGGACAAAGTGGATGGACCTTGAGGTGATTATGTTGAGTGAAATTAGTCAAATGAAAAACAGATTTTTGATGGTTTTGCTCATCTGAGGATATAAATACCAAAAAAAAATGCACAAAAACAGTAGAAGAAATAAATATTTGAACTCCGCAAAAAGAAGATAATGGCAATCAGAAGGAATGAGAAGGGGTGGAGGGGTAGGGGAAGAAGGCAGAAGGAGTATGGGCACAGGTGATTTGGTGGAGAGACTAAATAAATAAAAACATAAATAAGTTAAATTTAAATACTAAAATGTGACTAGTTGTGGACTTCTAGTGAGTCCAAACCTGGGACACAATGGGGAGGGAAATCAGACATGGGGGACTGTCGTGTCCAACATGCAGTAAATCTTTATTGTCTTAGTGCTCATTATATACTATTTTAATTGCAGCAGGTGTAACATCAAAGCATACCATATAATGATAACATGTATGAATGATTAGTCTATTTTCTTACTATTATCTATTTACTTCAGACAGTAGGGTACCAGGTGGTTAGTTCTCACACACATAATCTTATCGCCCCCTAGCCAGAGCCTGGGAAGTTCACTCATTATTTTTGTTATTCTCAAACTGTGGAGATGTACACAGGTCACTTCCAGGCTCTCAACACCAAGTCCTATCACCCAGAGGTTTTCCTCCGAGATGCATGTGTTTTCACATGCCTTAAAGACTTGGGTCAAGGCCCTTCTGCTCACTGCGCAGGGTCTCTCCATTTTGTTATTCTCAGACTGTGGAGATGTAGAAGCCTGACTCCACGCAGGTCACTTTCCAGTCTCTCAACACCAAGTCCTGTCACTCAGAGGTTTTCCTCTGAGACACATGTGTTTTCACATGCCTTAGGGACAAAGGGGCAAGGCCCCTCTGCTCACTACACGGGGTGGCCGCCTCCAACAACTAGTGGCTAGTTATTGGACAGCGCATCTCCAGGATTCAGTTTTCTCATCTATAAATTAAAATGATGATTAAAAAAATCTTATTTCATGGAAGCAAATTATTCTAGGTAAAGATTTGTATTACTGTGTGTTAGTCACTATTCTAAGCACAGTTCACATATGGAAAAATGTAATTCTTCCAATAACTCTGTGAGGTAAATAATATTACTTCCATGTTATACATCAGGAAACTGAGGCACTTAGAGGGTTAATAATTTGTACAAGTCACATAGTATAAGTGGCATGGCAAGGAGACAGTGTATCTCTGGTAGCTATGTTAGCTACCTGGCTGTCTAAAAAAACACATTAAAACTATGTGAGGGGATTGAGATGTTAACTAACCTTATTGTGGTAATCATTTTGCAATATGTATGTATGTCTTCACATTATACACCTTAAACTTACCTATGTTATGTATCAATATCTCAAGCTGGACATAAAAAAAATTATAAAATGAAAAATGAATAACCACAGATTTTTCAGTGATATGTATGAAAAAGAAATAGCACATTGATCAATACAGTGTATGGAGAGCACAAAATTACAAAGGAAGATGGGAATCAATTTTCAAAATCATCTTTTCTAGCTGAAATGTAAACCAAAACTAATAAGGTTTTCAGTTTAACAGATATAATCATGATGCCATGTATTTGCTTTCAATTTACTTTTTAAAGTTTTTTTGCCATTTTAAAAGTATATCTTAATACAAAAGAATGTATGTAATATCTAAGAACAAGTTAAAAACTTAATAAGGACCTTGTACCTGTTGCCCAGTTTTAGAAATAAAAGATCACTAGAATCATTGAAATCCCATGATTCGCCCCAACTGCATCCTCTCCCTCTCTTATAGAAGCCATCAGTAGAATTGTGTTAGTGGTTCTATGCTTTTCTTTATAATTTTACTGTAATTTTGTGAATATATCCCAAGCAATATTATTTAATTTTTTAGCACATAAGTGCAATTATTTCATTTATAATTTGCTTTTTCAACCAATTTGGTTTTTTAGATGCATTACTGATTAATTTAGCAATACTTCATATTTCATTATTCTACCACATTACATTATATGAATATACAAAAAAATTTTGCCCTTTATTGGACATTTGGGTTGCTCTGGTTTCTTACTTTTATGAGTAATGATTCTGGAGACAGTTTTATTTGTCTGATAAACATGTGGCTGGATCATAGGGTATGTGTAGTTTCAACTTTATTAGGTAATGTGAAATACTTTTCTACAGCAATGTGTGAAAGTTCCCTTTACTACAGGCTCACCAGAGCTCTGTCAGATTTTTTAATGTTTTCAATCTACCTGGGTCAGAAGTGGTATCTAATTATAACAATTCTGTTGCTCCAGTTACTAATGAACTGAGCATTGTATGTTTATGGGCTATTTGCATTTCCTCTTCTTGAAATGTCTGATCTTGGGTTTTTTGGTTTTATTAGATTTTGTTTTGTTTTGTTTTTTGAATAGAAATTCTTTATATAGTCCAAGATTCTGTGTCAGTTATACGTGTTGCAATTATTTTCTGCCAATTTGTAATATGTAGTTTCACTTTCTTGATGAATAAAAGTTCATTTTAATGTGGTCTTTTCCTTTTCAGTTTGATTGTATGTATTTGTGGCTTTATTCTTTTTTCATTTTACATTTCTAAGAAGAGAGATACCCATCTTGACAACTGTTTTTTTTTAAATGCAAAACTAAATCAAAGAAAAAGAATAATAGGAGCTTACGCCTATTATTACCCTTAGTTCTTATAAAACTAACATAATTTTAGCCAATAATAACTAAATCTGTGGAAGCATAGCTGTGTGCCACATTATTCTAGGCTGCACAGGCTTGGGTCTGAAGACCAATTAAAGTGGTACAAGCCTAAAAGACATAGTAACTGTGTCTCAAAAATAGTAGCTGTGTCCTCAAAAATGTGAGGGATTATGTGGAGAAAAAAAATAATTTAATGGGCAAAAATTACGTAAGAGAGGATTTGAGCTACAACCACCACCTATGAAAGATAAAGCCCATTTGGGGTAATAGGTCCCCATTCTATACTATTCAGGCAGAGATTGAATGTCCAGATCCTTGAATAAGAGATTGAACTAGTTAACTTCTTAGATCTGCCATTATTCTGTGAATGTTTTCAGAGTTTTCCCTTTGGTTTATAGTTGAGAATACTACAAATTTAAAAGCATATAATACTTATTGAAAATTACTTGCTTTATTTTGAGTTTTGGTAGTAACACTGCCATATCTAGAATTTCTACATCAGACTAGAAATTGACCAGAGATGCTAGTGCAAACTATATTATATTTGCAAAAATACCAAGGTTCTCATCTATTGTACTAACTATTAGATAGCATTGTTTATGTGTGTGAGTGGAACCATACACAAATAGTTTTAAACATATACTGTGTCTTTTCTTGTACTCGATCTACAATCAACAAAATTGAACATCTACACAAGGAACAATGAAACGCAAATATAGTATAAATGACACTCTAATACAGAGTGTTGCTAGATCTTGACTCCAAAAGAATTACAAATAGGCTGAAGGAAAGGAGATATCTTGACTCTGCAGTTATATGGCCAAGGAAATTTTCATTTTAGGTATTTTTACAAGTTCTTCAAAGAAAGAAAAGAGGAACTTTGTAAGATTTGTAAGATTTAGGGGACAACAATTCCAAGCTTATAAAACTATTGATATATAGAAATTTTATTGCTTACCCAAATGATCTTACTAGAAACTATAGCATAAAGCACATTTAGCATATGGGTGATAATAAACATAATGCAGTGCTTTTTAAACTATAGGTCACGACTTATTAAAGATTTATGAAGTTAGTGAACGGTGACTAGCACTTTTTTAAATAAAAGATAATTTTAGAATCAGAATGTTCTAGAGTAGAAACTTCCAGTGGGCATCAGATTTTAAGTGTAAATAAGTTTGACAAAGCTGTCTATGCATCTTGAATCCCAATGCAAAATACCTTTCTTTCAGTGTAACGCTATCAACTCAGAATGAAAATTATTTGTATAGAGGGTAAGAACTTGAATTTCAGATTTTAGAGTCCAGCTGCTTGAAACTAAATCCCAGCTTTGTTCTTTACTGGCTTTGTGACCTTGGGCAATTATCCTCTCCTGTGGCTTAATTTCTTTAAGAAAAGTAGTGCCTTTAGCTCTTGGAACAATGCCTGGGCAATTACGAATGCGCTAACAAATTAGCTAGAATTATTATCCTTACTCTAAAAGATTGGATGTTTTATTACTAGCCAGCTTTCTTTGGGGGGGGGCGGGATCTTTGTGGGTTTAGGTATATAGTTATATATAGTTTTATATGTTTAGTCATATGCATATAACTATATACACATATCTCTGTTAGGTAAAGATATATGAAGCTATGTATGTATACTTATATAGAGAGTAGCAATAGTACTATGATTCAATATTCAAACCCATGTTTTCTAGCACATAATTTCAGAGCTCCAAATTCTTCCATTTTTTACTCCTACCTGAACTCTTATAACGAAGCACACACACACACAAGATGTGTGCATGCTCACACACATACTTGCATGCTATGTCCCAGACTAATTGAATTTTCTACACTTTGGTTCCAAGGAAATTCTTAATTATACATCATTGTTTCTTTGTGCCTTTGCACATAATGTCCTTTACAACTCAGAGTCCTTTTCCTTGGACACTTTACTGCTATTCTAAAGTGGACCTCAGGCATAACCTTCTCTGTGAAACCTTTCAGGATTCTCAGACACTTGACTTACTGTGTTTTCACTTAACTCTGTTTATGGCTTTACAGCCAATCTAAGTACTTTAGTGTAATTTATATCCATTCTAGACCAATGCACTGCAGGTTTTTTATTGTATCACTGCATTTTATGTATTAGCTATATAACATTACTTTTCTCTCATTAATAATCCTAATGCTTAATATTAAATGTCTTATCAATTACAATGACTTCATTCCACATGCTATCATCATTACCTAATTTCTCAAGACACAATGTGCATTTAAGATAAAGTTTATTGTTAACAATTTTTTGTTAATCTTTGAATTTGTGATAAAATTTGTAACTATAATTATACTGTCATCATTATGTGACAAAAAGTTTATGAGACTACAAGTTTATGTATCTGCTCTGCCTTTTTATACCTGCACTTGCATTTCTAGTATGATCTTTGTGATTTTGCAAGAATGTTTTTAATTATACAAAAAAACATATAAATGACCGATATTCATATACACACCACTCACCTTAAATAATACAGGACCACACACACAATACATACCCTACAAAAGCCTTTTTAAAGTTTCTTTCCCATTTTGATACTCATTCAGGTACTACAATGTATCTGTTAACCCACAAAGCATAATTTAGTACATTGCAGGAAGTGAAAGAGCTTCCTGCCAACCCTCATACTTCCTACAAGATTATTTTGTGTACTGTATGCAGTATTTGACCCTCTACCTGTCAATCCTACCAGGGTCCCAATGCCAACTGCTTATTAATCATAATAAAATTTAATTTCTAACTTGTAGATAATGAATGTAAAATGGAAATTGATATGTCCTTCCCGCATAGGAGTGATTTATTTTGCATATCCTAGTGTTCCAGCACCATACTTTGAAAGTCACTGCTCTAAACTGTAAACCCCTCAGAAACAGAAATTGCCTAAAATTGCCTAAATCCCTCAGAAACAGAAATTTTGTTCAATCTATTATTTGTAACTGTCATGCATAGTACATATAAGAGAAGCTCAATAAAATTTGCTGAATGAATGAGATTTAGAATTTTTCTGTAATGTTTGAAGGTAACTTGGAAGTTTATGGTGGATATATATTATCTACTCAATTTTTGATATTATACTGGCATTTGTTTAAGATTCTACTGTTACAAGAAGAAAACGAATTGTTGAAAATAAGCAGAGAAGTCTGTTAGAGCAGAAAAGACAAAATCCTGGATCTGTAGGACAGAAGTACAGTGAACAAATGAATGTAAGTACAGTATTAGTAAAAGTTAATCTCTACTCATAGTGAAAAATTTCCTAGAAAGGACTATGCTCTTACTATGAACTGCACTACAACATAAATATAAATACAGCCAAAGTCATCGTAAAGCAGCCTTGGAATCTAGGCAAGAAACTTACTTTTCTAATTTGTAATATTCTAATTAGCCTACGGGAACAGTACTAAGGAAGACTTTAAACCAATTTTAAGAATTCACTATTTTATTATTTGT
This sequence comes from Talpa occidentalis, assembly GCF_014898055.3. Classification (NCBI taxonomy): domain Eukaryota; kingdom Metazoa; phylum Chordata; class Mammalia; order Eulipotyphla; family Talpidae; genus Talpa; species Talpa occidentalis. The sequence continues at coordinate 37,895,264 of NW_023601212.1, read as the reverse complement.
AGTCAACTCTGGAAATGTGACATTCACAACAGAGTTACTTAGATTATACATTAAAAATAAAAGTAAATTAGAGCAATAGGTAGAGGAAGCAAACATGCTAATCATAAACACTAATATAGTTCCATGTGTTTAGCATTCTATCTGGATCTAAGTTTCCTTGAAGATGTGACCAAAAAAAAATAGAATGAATTATATCGCTCTCCAGGAATACTGGTAATGATATTGTTTCAAATATGCTATATTAAAAGGCATTTCACATTGCGAAATCTTGTATAGGGTACTTTGAAGTTTATGATGGACAAAAACTTATCAACAGTCAACAATGAATAAAGGAGTGATTTCATAAAATGGTTTGAGGTTAAGATATGCAATAAAAGTTAAACATACTAATAGCAATTCAAAAATTAATGGAGATAATTCTGTGACCTACATATGACATTTTCTAGGGGGCTAACCTCATGCAAGTATTGAATTTAAAATATTTAAAAATCTACATGAGTGAATGGCATTTTTCTTGGTAGTTTCTGCTTTAAGTATTATTTCAATAGAACTGGAGTAAAATGTCATACGAGGAATTTAAGTTCCAACTTATAGGTTGAGGGTCCTTTTGTTTGTGTGTTGTAGGAACTATTTATATGGATAAGAATATTAATAAGTCATGATGTAATATTATCAACAAGCAAAACTCATTTGTACATTTATGTAAATAAGGTCCCATTTGTAACAGTTTTACTACTTAATAACATAGTGCTTACAAATGTAACTTCCTGATCACAAATGCAATAATGCCAACAAGTACTTCCTTATTAGCTTTCATGTTGTTCACATCAAACATCTCAAAAAATATAAATTGAATAATTTTTCCTTTTTTATTAATATATTTTAAATTTAAAATATTGATATATAGATGGTCTAACATAAGGAATGAACAAATTAGATTTTAAATGCATTATTAGTGCCCTCTCTAAATACATCTTTACTTTTCTGGCTCTTATTTCATGCTTGCTCCTTTCCATTCTGTCTTACAGACTTCAGAGTTCATCTTGTCTTTCTTTCCCGAAGTCCACTTACACTTTCCCATGTGCATCTTCCATTAGCCCAAAATCTTCCAAAGTCTTGGTAACTTTTAATGGGTATGCCTGAATCAAAATCAAGTTTTCAAGTTTAATTTTTTTCCATCCCTATTGTTTTCTTCTGGTTTTTCAGTTTTGGTGTTTCTTTGTTTTCACTGAAGAGCCTAAATAAAGGGTCAGTTATTTTAGTAGTAGCCCCTGTCACCTTTATCATACTGGATTTTTACCAGCCCACTCTAGAAGAGATGAATGGATTACAGAAAAAAAGTAGAATTGCACTTGGCATCATGGTCTCAGTCCAAGGTGCCTTAAGCCTCTCTAGAGTTTAGCCAGGATGATGGAGAGGGGCCTCAAACACCACATCCATTCCACTTCAGACCAGTACAAAGGCTAGTTAGAGCCATGTAGTTTGAGAGAAACCATAGTTTACTTCTTAAAGTGGAACAGAATGGGCGTGAAGAGACAAAGTATACCCGAACCCAGAGAAGGAGAGCTGGATCCCACGGAGAGCGCTGAGTACGTGTGCCAACTTCCAGTGCCCTGGGATTTCCTGTTTCCCACTTCTGTGCAACACTGAGGCAGCTCTTTCTGTTTGTAGTTTTGTCATCTAAGATACTTACTGTCCTTGGCATTAGCCATAATCAAAGGTTTTGGACCAGAAGTTGTGGTTCACCATATAATGATAAACCTCCAAGATTATAAACCTTAAGGTTTTTCATGTTTCCTTTAATTAGCACTTTTGTAGGTTGCCAACCCAACCTACTTCCCTCTTCCAAATACCCCAAAACATCACTACAACCTACAAAGTTTTTCAAAATCAACATTTTTTTAAAGTATCCAGTTTCCATGGGAAGGACTTAATTCCTGCAATTCTTTATATTTCCTCTAAAATATAGAAAATACATAAATGACATGAGTAATGATAGTTGAAAATATATACAAGTGTATAAAAGTTTCAAAAATCAATGTATATGTCATGAATTTTAAATGAGTTATGTTCTGATTTAATATTCTATTTTTATAGAATTTTGGACAAAGTGTCTGGCTAAGTTCAAGTGAGCCAAAACAAATTACAAGGAGTATTTCTAATACTGAAGAAGGTATGTTTTAATTTAAACATTTTCTTCTGAGCTCTGTTCCCTGTGATTTCTTTATTTTTCTTTTACTTATTTCCCCAAATCCTTAGATATTACATGACTGTTAGACCACCAATCAGAACCAGCACTCTCCTCACCCAGTACATGTAGGTTGTTGCCATGTAGGTTATTACCTTTATTTGAAATAATAACATATTGAACATCTTTCTATATCAAAATTATTCCTGACATTTCAGTTATTTCCATAGGACAGATTCCCAGAATTAAAATTATAGTAGCTGGCATATAATTGCCCAGTAAATGTTTCTGGGTAAAAATGAATAATGGATCAAAGGAAACATGAGTTGGTATTCCTAAAGCATTTTCCTGAAAATTTTATTCAAAATCATTCTAGGCAGCACTTCCACTGCCCTCCTGTGACTATGCAGGTGCCTCTTTTCACCAACTCTCTCCCTCTGTAGGGCAGCAGCCTCCTGCCTTCCCATGACCTGCACATGCCGGGGCTTCTCTTTACTGACCTCCTTCAGCGGAGGCAGCTTTCCTCAAGGCCACCCACCTGCGACCATTCAGGCCTCTCTTAGCAAACCTGTCTCTTTTGGGGCAGCTCTTCCTGCCCCCTTGTGTCTAAGCAACTTTTACTATCCTATCCCTTTTCTAATAAACCTGCTCTTTAAATACCAAAAAAAAAAAAAAAAAAACCCACAAAAAACAAAATCATTCTAGTGGTGTACACCAACTTGAAGTAGACTCAACTTGTAATATTTATATGACAGGCAAAGAAATGGTATTTTAGTAGTTTTGACATTTTATTACTACTATGCCTAATAGTATTTTTTGTTGTTGTTGTTTATTTATTTATATATATTTTACATCACTGTTCTCTTTTAAACAATATTTGCTTTCCCCAACCGCCTGCTCTCAGGTATAGTCTCCATAGAATTTCCTCTAACAATTCACCTGTGCACCATCACCTCACTCCCCTGTGTTGCCCCTCCTTCCCTCCCTCCAATCCCTCTCCCTCCCCCTCCCCTGCAGGATGTCTCTGATTTATATTCTGTTTGATTTTGTTTCATTGTGTTGTGTTTTATGTTGTTATTATTTTTTTTCCCCTGATGTCTTAATTGTTTCCCCTATATTCCTCCTACAAGTGAAACCTCCTACAAGTGATATTTTTCTTTTCCTTCAGACTTATTTCACTGGGCAAAATTCCTTCTAGCTCCATCTACGTTGCTGCAAATGGCATGAGTTTATCTTTTTTGATTGCTGAATAATATTCCATTGTGTATATATGCCATATATTCTTGATCCAGTCATCTATTTTTGGGCATTTGGGTTGTTTCCAGGTTTTATCTATTGTAAATAGTGCTGCAATAAACATAGGTGTACAGGTGTTCTTTTGAATCAATATTTTTGTGTCCTTTGGGTAGATCCCTAGTAGTGGAATTGCCGGGTCGTATGGGAGCTCCATTTTTAATAGACTGAGGAACCTCCAGACAGCTTTCCATAGTGGTTGGACCAGTTTGCACTCCCACCAGCAATGTAGGAGAATTATATCCAGCTCGTATCCATTTTGAGTTGATTTTTGTGCACTATGAGAGGTATTGGTCTAGTTTCATTTTTTTGCATATGGTGGTCCAGTTTTCCCAGCACCATTTATTGAACAAACTGCCCATGTTCCATTGCATATTCTTTGCTCCTTTGTCAAAATCAGTTGTTCATGTAAATGTGGTTTAATTTCTGGGCTTTCTATTGGTTCCATTGGTCTGTGTGTCTGTTTTTGTTCCAATACCAAACTTTTAATTATTATGGCTTTGTAGTATAGCTTGAAGTTTAGAAGTGTGATACATCCTTCTCCTTTGTTTTCAACAGTAGGGCTTTGACTATTCCTGGTTTTTTGTGGTTCCATATGAATTTTACCAGTATTTGTTCTATTTTTTGAAGAATGTCATTGAGATTTTTATTGGAATAGCACTGAATCTGTATATTGCTTTTGGTAGGATAGACATTTTAATAATGTTAATTCTTCCACTCCATGAGCAGGGGATGTCTTTCCATTTCTTTGTGTCTTCTTCTATTTCTTTTAACAGTGTTTTATAATTTTCTTTGTATAGGTCTTTCACCTCTTTTGTTAGGTTTATTCCCAAGTATTTGATTTTTTTTTGTTTCAATTATAAAAGGGATGGTTTTCCTGATTTCTTCTTCTTCAGATTGATTGTTTGTGTGTAGGAAGGCTACTGATTTTTGCATGTTGATTTTGTATCCTGCTACTTTACTGAACTGGTTGATTATTTTGAGTAGTTTTTTTTGTGGAGTTTTTATCATATTGTCTGCAAATAGTGATAGTTTTACTTCTACTTTCCCTATTTGGATTCCTTGTATGTCTTTCTCTTGTTTTATTGCCCTGGGTAGGACCTCCAGTATTATATTGAAAAGCAGTGGTGAGAGAGGACATCCTTGTCTCGTTCCTGATCTTAAAGGAAAGGCTTTCGGCTTTTTTCCATTGAAAATAATGTTGGCAGTGGGTTTGTCATATATGGCCTTTATGATGTTGAGGTATGTTCCTTCTATCCCAAGAATTTCAAGGGCCTTCATCATAAATGGATGTTGGACTTTGTTGAATGCTTTCTCAACATCTATTGATATGTTCCTATGGTTTTTATTTTAATGAATGATTATTGACAGTTAATTTTCTGCCTGCACCTAGATATTGGCTATATAATAACAAACAGAAGATACAGAAATCTTGCCCTTCAGAAATTTAAAGACTGGTCTTAAATAAATATTTTTTTTAGTCTTTTAGTGATATCTCCATTATTTTAAAGCTCAAAGAACCTTCTAAATATAGAATTTAGATATATTTATTTCTTTTCCTCTAGGTTGCTTTACTAGTTTGATTATTACATTTAATTCTTTAAATTTTTTGGAACTTATTTTTTTTTTAAGATTTTTTAATTAATTATTTATTTATATAAGAACCGGGTACAGGCCAGATACACAGGAGGGTGAGAGGATTCACCAGAGACAGAGCGGGGAACACAACAGGCAGACTGACGAAATACACTGCTAAGGAGAGCAGCGGGTGCGACGGGAGAGGTCTGCCACGCCATGTGGGACCCTTGCCGGCTGGGATAGAATCAGCGCTGCAGAAGCTGCAGACAGCTGCACAGCGTGGTGCTCAACTGCCTGCACCACCAGGGGAGACCCTTTGGAACTTAATTGAATGGTGTAAAGTGAACTCCAAATTGGTTATTTTGTTAGCAACTAATTTATTCAGTCCTCTTTCCCTTCTCTCTAGCCTTTGATCATCTGTTCCATTCTTCTGTCTAATTGGGTCTGGTTCTAGGCTTGAGTTCTGTTCAGCTGATCATCTAATTTTCTAATCTTTAAGTTCCTTTTCTCTTACTCTCTTGTTTGTAACTCATCTTAACTGTTATTGGAAAGGCAATCTACTTAATCCTCTCTGAATAACAGAACACAAAATAAATAATCTACACAATGTATGCTGTCTTTAGTTCAGGTAACACTCTAGGAATTTTTAATACCTCACTGCCACGATTTTGAATATCCCATTTTTATATATATCAGGAATAGAAAAATGCTCCATATTGATCCTAATATATAAAATGCAAACTTAAAAAAATATATCCTGGCTTTCTTCTGTTTGTGAAGTGAATAGATACAGAAATGTCAACTAAGACAAGTGAGGATGAAAGAACAATTAATATGTTTCTGCAGTTTCAGATAGTACTTCTGAGTTTTTGATGGCTGAAAACCTAGTAAAAGCTTCAGTGCCTGAAGATGAAATTCTGACTGTCATAAATAGCAAGCAGCTACAGAAACCAGATATGGCTTTGAATAAGACTCAGCAGTTCACCATCTGTGCACTATCAGATGAAGAACAAAAGATTCTACAGTCCCTTAATCGTCTCAATGAAAGTTTATACTGTAAGTATGGAAGAGCATCTTTTTGTGAAAAATGCCATATTTTGTATTTAGACCATTTTAATTTAAAATTTAAAAATAGAATACAAAATTTATCCAGAATATCACCTACCAAGGACAAAACCATTCAGAATATATTTGAATAGACCATACTATTTTATGTGTACTATATTTATATCATTTATGATGGTGCCAATTTCTGTGGCAGGCTAAACTGTCTTCTAGGAACTTATGAATCGACTTCCATTTTAGCATTGTGAGACAGGGTAGGTATCTTTTGTGACCACCCATCAAAAATAAATAAATTCTGGATTAAGTACTTTAAAAATATTAAATGTAGTAATGAGCTGGTAAGAATATAAGGAATTTTTTAAATGAAGTCACAACGCATCATAACATTATATAAGTTTTCAAGTGTTCATTGTTGAGAATCAACATGTGTTTGTGTTACATTAAGTTCACTGGTACAAGTGCAAATCTGTCCTTCACCATACCATTGGTCCCTTTCCCCAATTCTCTCATTCCCTTCCCTCCTGGTAATCAGTAATTGGTCTTACAGTCTAAAAGTTTATATGGTTTTATTTAAGTAACTGTAACTAATAGGGCAAAGGTTATAGTGAAAAAGGTAGGTAGAGAACATGGGACCGGTAGGCAACATCTACAAAGAACGGAGAATTTCAGTAAGATGGTAACTATAGAAAGGGCCGTTCAGAGATGTGAGACATCAGAACAAAATGAAAAATGTCTCCTATGGCTCACCAGTGGACTCAAGTGAATCAAGGAAACAATCAGTGAACTTTGAGAGTAGGATAATAAAAATGTTTTGAAATGAAACACAAAGATAGAAAACAAAAAATTAGGGGAGAGGGGCAGGGAGAAACATACAAGAGTTGTAGAAAAATGTGTGAGAAAGGGCAGGCCTTCTTGCGAGGAGAAGGAGCTACTGAGCTCACAGGAAGTTCGAGTTAGGTATAGCTTCTCTCACCTGGGCTGCAAAGCTGTTCCTGGATCCCAGCTAGCACATTGAAAGAAGAGCTGCAGAGAACTTCTGGAGTCATTTTCAGATGAGATTTTCATCACTCCATAATGGGTGCTACAAAATACCATTCTGAGAAATTGGTTCCAAAGTAATGAAAGATTTAATGTGAAAGAAAATATATAAAACTTTTTATGAGAAAATATAAGAAAATATTTTCTAACTTTTGGGTAAGGCAGGATTTCTTTTTTTATTATTATTTAAAGATTATTTACTTATTTATACAAGAACTGGGGTACAGGCCAGATGTGCGGGAGGGTGAGAGGATTCACCTGAGACAGAGACAGAATAGGCAGACTGACGAAATACACTACTGAGGGGAGCAGCGGACATGACAGCAGAGCCACAGGAGAGGTCTGCTGCACCGTGTGGGACCCTCACCTGACTAGGATTGAACCAGCGCTACAGAGGCTGAGGACAGCTTCACAGTGGGCGCTCAACTGCCTGCGCCACCAGGGGAGGCCCTAGGCAGGATTTCTTAAGTCAATCACAAGGAACATAATACAGGAGAACATTAATAAACTTGACTTTTTAAGCTTACAAACTTCTGCATAACCAAACTCATTGAAAGAATGAAAAGACAGGTCCAAAGTAGGGAAAAATAGTTATAGTACAAACTATTTTCAATAGAAGTACATACTATTTTTCCATAGTATGTACGTACTATTGTTCAAAATATAGAACAAACTATAAATCAAGAAGAAAAAAAGACAACTCGTAGAAAAATGGGAAGGGAGAGGACACTTGAATAGGAATACACAACAAAGGGAATGTAAATACTGATAAACAATGATATTCAACTTCGTTAGTATTGGAAAATGCAATGGGATGGAGTTACCTACTCACACAAAGGGGTGGAGTTACCTACTCATCAGAAGCTTGAATGTCTGGCAATGCTAAGTGTTGGTAAGAAGAGCAGCGGTAGGATTTCTCACATAATGTGGGTGGGAGTTGCCTCCTTAGGAAATAGCTAGCCGCCGCCCCCGTTAAACATGAAAATATCCTGCCACCCAGCAGACTCATACCCTGGAAGCATACTGTGGAGAAAACCCGGCATGTATATATCAGGAGACATGATTGTTTATAAAAGCCAGGAATTAAAATTTTACAGACACAGTTTATTCTGGTGGTGGAAGACACAGGAGAACAAACTGTAGCTTCATAAATCATCATGGATGAACTAAATTACATGTAATTTTGAACTGAATAAGACAAAGACAATCCAATTTCCTTTATGCAAAGTTCAGAAACAGGCTAACCTAGACAGTATTAAGTATTATTTGGGAGATGTATACATGTGTTCAGGTTACAAAGGAATAGCACAGTGAGTTACCTGGCAAGGAGGCATGCCTTCTGCAGGGCAGCGGGGAGCCTGGGGAGACTTTCAAAGGAGTAAAAATGTTCAAATATCTTACTGCTTGTTCTTATTAATTAAAATATACATATGTTTTATATACTCTATGTGTGTTACTTTCAAAATTAAAATTTAAAAGTAATAATACACAAACAAAAAATGAAATAAAAGTACTATACTATTAAGAGCAAGAGGCTGCAACCACAAAGCAACACAGAACCAAGGCTATAAATTTAGGATATAAAATTACACAGTTTATCTTTTTTCTGTTAGATATTGCCACGTGATCAGTTATTTCATATAAAAGATTCTGCCTGAATATTTTTCTTTTTCTCTGATGCTTGCTATTTTATAGACAAAAGCCAGAAAAATTAAAACGCAAGAATTGATCAAATCACTCAATTTTTTGTGCCTCAGCAGCTAAATAAACATGTCTTCTTTCCTGAGATGCTCCAAGAATGAAGTTCATTTTTTGGTTTAAAAAACAGAAGAAAAGGAAAAAACCTAACATTTGAATAAAGATTATTATATTATATAATTAAATACTGGGAATTCCTTTTTATCAAACTTAAGTTTTATGCAATTGTTTTTTAACGAAATAGCTTCCAGTTTTGGGGATTTTTTTTTAAAAAATTTAAAGATTTTATTTATTTTTATACAAGAGCTTGGGTATAGGCCAGAGGCTCAGGAGGGTGAGAGGATTCACCAGAGACAGAGGGGGGAGCAGAACAAGCACAAGGACCGAAGACAGTGCTGAGGGGAGCAGCAGGCGAGGCAGGAGAGGTCTGCTGCGACATGTGGGGTTCTCCCTGGCCTTCTGGGGAACGAACCTCATTGCAGAGACTGGACAGCTTCACAGCACTGCGCTCAACCCAGCGTGCCACCTGGGAGGCCCAGCTTCCAGTTTTTAACCTCCTATAAGTATAATGACTTTCTGGGGTCAATGAGAAAGTCTCTTACTCAATTTTGGATGTTTTGACACATCAGAATTTAATAATTGATTCTTTAGTCATTCCCTTTCAAAATATATAACTAAATTATTTTGTATCATTATATAATTATTTCAGATGTACAAGAAACCATTTGCAAAAATCCTTCCATCAAAAATGCCTTACAAATAATACCACTTCTGGTAAGTGTTTAAAGAAGATTTTTTTTCCTGATTTTAGGAAATTTTATTATGTATAAGAATCATGTATTGACATTAATTTTTTTTTAATCTTAAATTTTATTTTTATATTCCCCCATACAATTGCAAACGCCCCATTCTGACCCCAATCCTTCCCCTCCCGCCCCACACCCCCCCAAAAAGTGTCTCTGGTTCATAGTTTTTTGTTGATTTTGATTTTCACTTTCTTATATTCATTTTCCTGGTCCCTTATTTAAGTTTTCTAGATTCCTGCTATGAGTGAGACCATCCGGTATTTTTCTTTTTCTTTTTGGCTTATTTCGCTGAGCATGATCCCTTCCAGCGCCATCCATGTTGCTGCAAATTGCATGTGTTTATCTTTTTTGAATGCTGAGTAATATTCCATGGTATATATGTACCACATCTTCTTGATCCAGTCATCTACTTTTGGGCATTTGGGTTGTTTCCAAAGCTTAGCTATTGTAAACAGTGCTGCTATAAACATAGGGGTGCAGGTGCTCTTTGGAATTGATGTTTCTGTGTCCTTTGGGTAAATACCTAGGAGTGGAATTGCTGGATCATATGGAAGCTCTATGTTTAGTAGGTCCAGAAATCTCCACACAGCTCTCCATAGTGGTTGGACCAGTTTGCACTCCCACCAACAGTGCAGAAGAGTTCCTTTTTCTCCACAACGTCGCCAACATTTGTTGTTGCTAGTTTTTTTAATATGTGCCATTCTCACTGGTGTGAGATGGTATCTCATGGTAGTTTTGATTTGCATTTCCCTGATTGCAAGTGATGTTGAACATTTTTTCATATGTCTGTTGGCCATTTGCATTTCCTCTTCAGAGAAGTTTCTTTTTAGCTCTTCTGCCCATTTTTTGACTGGATTATTTTCTTTGTTGTTGCTGAGTCTCATCAGCTCTTTGCAGATTTTTGTGATCAGTCCTTTATCATTAGTGTTGGGTGCAAAAATGTTCTCCCAGTTGGTGGGGTTTCTCTTTGTTTTTGTTATTGTCTCTTTTGCTGTGCAGAAGCTCTTTAATTTGATGTAGTCCCAGCTGTTTATCTTTGTCTTCACTATCACTGCTTTGGGTGATGTGTCTGTAAAGATGTCTTTGATGTGCAAATCCCGTAGTGTTTCACCTATATTTCCTTCTATGTATTTTATGGTTTCAGGTCTTATGTCTAGTTCTTTAATCCATTTTGAGTTGATTTTTGTGTATGGTGTGAGGTAGTGGTCAAGCTTCATTCTTTTGCATGTAGCGACCCAGTTTTCCCAGCACCATTTATTGAACAAACTTTCTTTGCTCCAATGCATAGTCTTTGCTCCTTTGTCAAAGATTAGTTGACCATAAATCTGTGGGTTTATTTCTGGATTTTCTATTCGATTCCATTGGTCTGTATGTCTGTTCTTGTTCCAATACCATGCAGTTTTGATGATTATGGCTTTGTAGTATAGTTTGAAGTCTGGGAGTTTGATGCCTCCATTTCCTTCTTTTTTTTTCAGTAGAGCTTTGGCTATTTGGGGTTTTTGGTGATTCCATATGAATTTCATCAATAATTGTTCTATTTCTTTGAAGAATGCCATTGAGATTTTGATTGGAATAGCATTGAATCTGTATATTGCTTTTGGTAGGATGGCCATTTTAATAATGTTTATTCTTCCAATCCATGAGCAGGGGATGTCTTTCCATTTCTTTGTGTCTTCTTCTATTTCTTTTAACAGTGTTTTATAGTTTTCTTTGTATAGGTCCTTTACCTCTTTTGTTAGATTTATTCCCAAATATTTGATTTTTTTTGTTTCAATAATAAAAGGGGTGGTTTTTTTGATTTCTTCTTCTTCAGATTTATTGTTTGTGTATAGGAAGGCTACTGACTTTTGCGTGTTGATTTTGTATCCTGCCACTTTACTGAACTGACTGATGAGTTGAATTAGTTTTTCTGTGGAGATTTTGGGGTTCTCTATGTATATTATCATATCATCTGCAAATAGTGATAGTTTGACTTCTTCTTTTCCTATTTGGATTCCTTGGATGTCTTTCTCTTGTCTTATTGCTCTGGCTAGGACTTCCAGTATTATATTGAAAAGCAGTGGTGAGAGTGGACATCCTTGTCCTGTTCCAGATCTTAATGGAATTGCTTTCAGCTTTTCACCATTGAGAATGATACTGGCTGTTGGCTTGTCATAGATGGCCTTTATGATGTTGAGGTATGTTCCTTGTATCCCAAGAATTTCAAGGGCTTTGATCATGAATGGGTGTTGCACTTTGTCGAAAGCTTTCTCAGCATCTATTGATATTATCATATGGTTTTTATATTTCTTTTTGTTGATGTGTTGGATAACGTTGATTGATTTTCGGATGTTAAACCATCCTTGTGCCCCTGGAATGAATCCAACTTGGTCGTGGTGAATTATCTTATGGATACATTGTTGGATTCTGATAGCTAAAATTTTATTGAGGATTTTTGCATCAGTGTTCATTAGGGAGATTGGCCTATAGTTTTCCTTTTTTGTGTATTGACATTAATTTTTCTTCAAACTCATTTTTAGAGAGCTTTTCTCCCTAACCAACTTTCAAAAATAAGGTATTTTGTTAGAATCAAGCAAATATCCTATCATTAAAAAAACTCAACAATTTTTACATCCATAATATTTCAATCATAGAAGCAGAAGCAGGTGTCAGTGCCCCATTCTTCAAAGAGTCTTAGATATGTGCCTTAATTTGAAAATGGTAGGAAACTCACATGGGCAATGATTCCATCCTTGCTCATATCCCTCCCTGTCTTTAGAGTTCAAAACTAGACAGTACTACCTTGAATTTTTTTCTTTTTTTCTTTTATTTTATATATTTTTTACATCATTTTTCATTTTTGCACAATGTATGCATTTTCATCTTAGTTATAGTCCCCATACAATTCCCACCTCCCTTGTTTTGATCCTACTCCCTTCTCCCCCCACCCCACTACCACCCCACCGTAGTGTGTCTCTGGTTTATAGTTGCTTGTTGATTTTGATTTTTACTTTATATAATTATAATTAGCCTTTTTCCTGGTCCCTTACTTAGGTTTTCATTTGGGCACTGAATTCTAGGGGAGAGGAAGAGAGAGAAAGGGAGAGAGGAGGAAGTTAGCTAGGTAAGTAGACAGAGACAGACAGACAGACATATAGATATAAAGAAACAGTCATTATGTTCAGAAACCTTCAGCCTAAGTAACTAATCCAAGGTCAGATAAGGAAATCACAGAAATTAGGTCTATGAGATGGAAACTTCCTCAAACTAAGCTACTTCCCAGCCTCTCACAATCCTTAGCTGAGGTGTTCAACAAAGAAAATCCTATTAGAGAATTCACTAGGTGCTTGCTCGTGTGTTTTCATCACATGTCCTCAGTTCTGAAATCCTGACTAGAGAAAGGGAAGACCCTGCAAGTGTCTTAATTATGATTTACTTTTACGTAAATGATATAAAACATTTCTTACCCATGTTTCAGCTCTTTGCTACACTCTGTACAGTAGTGAATAATACTTAGAAAGCAGCTGTCCTTACCTCTCGAAGCTTATTATTTACCTCTGGGAACATGGTTCTTGAAGTCAGTGTTCTGATGTGGCATTGTTATACTGTGATTTTCAGATCCAGCTTTTTTGGCAACAGTGTGGCTCCTGCTGTTTTTTTTTTTTCATGGAAACTCTTTTTTACATGCTTGTTTGGTTTTATCCTTCAATTTTTCATGTCTGCCAGTTCAGCTATTTGAGTAATTTTTACGGTGGTAATTTCTCTATGTCTGAATTTTGAATATAATGATTTGTTGGTTACAGCAATTATGATTCTTATTTCACTTCAGTGAGATAATACCCAACTGAGATCCCTCTTGCATATATTTCAGCTCTACTTGAAAACAGTATGTAACCTCAGACAACTAACCGGGCATGAATAGTAAATACTACCCTGCAGGGGAAAAAAGTTATCTAATCAGCAAATTACTCTGTCTGGCATATTGGTATCCTCTGTCTTTATATTGCTAGAGTATCTGACTAATAGCTAAAAAGTTAATGATGTGGATTAGGGGTAGGTTTGAAATATTATCTTACATTATTTTTCATTCTTTGTGAGTGTTGGCAATCATTAATCTTTTCTGTCTCTTTACCTCCAAACATACTACTCCCCCCTATTTTAGCATCACTAATTTTGTCAGAAACCTTGCATTTATTTTCAGAGAAAATGGCATAAAATCACATGATTAATAAGTCCTGTTTAAACAATTGTCATCAGACTTACCCCAACAGAAGTGCCATATCTTGCATGGAGATTTGGGGATTTGTTTGCCATTTTGTGGGTTATTTTTATTCTGTGTTATTTTACTCTTCATTTGGATTTATCAATTGGTCACATGCTGCTTTATCAAATAGATGGATGGGTGAATAGGTGGGTGAGTGGATGAATGGATAGATGGGTGGACAGATGGAATGAAGGAATAGGAAGGAATGGATGGAAGGATGGAGGGAAGGAGGGATGGAAGGTTAAGTAAAGCGAAGGAATAAAGACACATGTGCACACACACACATTTTTGAATTGTTTGAAAGTTAACTACAGACATGATAATACTTCCCTCCTAAACACTTTAGCATACATACTCAGCTAAGAACAATCTCCTACTTAAGCACATACCATTGTTACACCCATGAAATTTAATATTTTTATTAATATATTTTATATAATTCTTACATCATTTTTCATTTTTGCACAATGTATGCATTTTCATTTTGGTTATATTCCCCATACCGTTCTGCCCCCCTTATTTTGACCATAATCATTCCTTTCCTCCCATTTCCAACGTAGTGTGTCTCTGGTTTATAGTTGCTTGTTGATTTTGATTTTTTCTTTATTATGATTAGTCTTTTTCCTGGTCCCTTATTTAGGTTTCTAAATTCCTGCTATGAGTTAGACCATCCAGTATTTTTCTTTCTCTTTCTGGCTTATTTCGCTGAGCATGATCCCTTTTAGCTCCATCCATGCTGCTGGATATTACATGAGTTTATCCTTTTTGATTGCTGAGTAATACTCCATTGTGTATATATACCACATCTTCTTGATCCAGTCATCTATTTTGGGGCATTTGAGTTGTTTCCATAGCTTAGCTATTGTAAATAGTGCTGCTATAAGCATAAGGGTGCAGATGCCCTTTTGAATTAATGTTTCTGTGTCCTTTGGGTAAATACCTAGGAGTGGAATTGCTGGATCACATGGAAGCTCTATCTTTAGTAGGTTGAGTATCTCCATACAGCTTTCCATAGTGGTTGCACCAGTTTGCACTCCCACCAGCAGTGCAGGAGAGTTCCTTTTTCTCCACAACCACCCCAACATTTGTTGTTGCTAGTTTTTTTTTTTTTTTTAATATGTGCCATTCTCACTGGTGTAAGATGGTATCTCATTGTGATTTTGATTTGCATTTCCCTGATTTGGTGATGTTGAACATTTTTTCATATGCCTGTTGGCCATTTGCATTTCCTCTTCGGAGAAGTTTCTTTTTAACTCTTCTGTCCATTTTTTGACTGGATTATTTTCTTTGTTTTTGTTGAGTCTCATCAGCTATTTGTAGATTTTTGCAATCAGTCCTTTATCAGTGTTGTATGCAAAAATTTTCTCCCAGTAGGTGGGATTTCTCTTTGTTTTGGTTATTGTTTTGCTGTGCAAATGCTCTTTAACTTGATGTAGTCCCAGCTACACTATCACTGCTTTGGGTGATGTATCTGTAAAGACATTTTTGAGGTGCATGTCATGTAGTGTTTCGCCTGTATTTCCTTCTATATATTTTATGGTTTCAGGTCTTATGTCTCTTTCTTTAATCCGTTTTGAGTTGGTTTTTGTGCATGGTGTGAGGTAGTAGTCAAGCTTCATTTTTTTTGCATGTGGCAACCCAGTTTCCCAGCACCATTTATTGAACAAACTTTCTTTGCTCCATTGCATATTCTTTGCTCCTTTGTCAAAGATTAGTTGACTATAAATCTATGGGTTTATTTCTGGATTTTGTATTCAGTTCCATTGGTCCATGTGTCTGTTCTTGTTCCAATACCATTCAGGTTTGATTATTATGGCTTGTAGTACAGTTTGAAATCTGGGAGTGTGATGCCTCCATTCCCTTCTTTTCTTTCAGGAGAGTTTTGGCTATTTGGGGTTTTTTGGTGGCTCCAAATGAATTTCATCAATATTTATTGAATTTCTTTGAAGAATGTCATTGAAATTTTTATTGGAATAGCATTGAATCTGTAAATTGCTTTTGGTAGGATGGCCATTTTGATCATGTTAATTCTTCCAATCCATGAGCAGGGGATGTCTTTCCATTTCTTTGTGTCTTGTGTCTTCTATTTCTTTTAACAGAGTTTTATAGTTTTCTTTGTATAGGTCCTTTACCTCTCTTGTTAGGTTTATTCCCAAGTATTTGATTCTTTTTGTTTCAATAATAAAAGGGATGGTTTTCTTGATTTTGTCTTCAGATTTATTGTTTGTGTATAGAAGGCTACTGATTTTTGTGTGTTGATTTTGTATCCTGCCACTTTACTAAACTGATTGATTAGGTTAGTTTTTCTGCAGAGTTTTTGGGGTTCCCTATGTATATTATCATATCATCTGCAAATAGTGATAGTTTGATTTCTTCCTTGCCTATTTGGACTTCTTGTATGTCTTTCTCTTGTGTTATTGCTCTGGCTAGGACTTCCAGTATTATATTGAAAAGAAGTGGTGAGAGTGGACATCCTTGTCTTGTTCCAGGTCTTAATGGAAATGCTTTCAGCTTTTCACCATTGAGAATGATACTGGCTATGGGCTTGTCATATGTGGCCTTTATGATGTTGAGGTATGTTCCTTGTATCCCGAGAATTTCAAAGGGCTTTATCATAAATGGGTGTTGTACTTTGTCAAAGGCTTTCTCAGCATCTATTGATATTATATGGTTTTTATATTTCTTTTTGTTGGTGTGTCGGATCACATTGATTGATTTTCGGATGTTGAACCATCCTTGTGTTCCTGGAATAAATCCTACTTGGTCGTGGTGAATTATCTTATGGATACATTGTTGGATTCTGATAGCTAAAATTTTATTGAGGATTTTTGCATCTGTGTTCATTAGAGAGATTGGCCTGTCGTTTTCCTTTTTTGTGTTGTCCTTGTTCGGTTTTGGTATTGGTGTAATGTTGGCTTCATAGAACGTGTTTGGTATTATCCCTTCCTTCACAATTTTTGAAAGAGTTTGTGAAGGATAGGCACTAATTTGTTTCTGAATGCTTGGTAGAATTCATTTATAAATCCATCAGGTCCTGGGATTTTGTTTATGGGGAGGTTTTTGATTACCATTTCATTTTCGCTGCTTGTAACTGGTCTGTTTAGGTGTTCTATTTCTTCTTTATCTAGCTTTGGGTGATTGTAGAGTTGTAGGAATTTGTCCATCTCTTCTAGATTGTTGTACTTGTTTGCATATAATTGTTCATAGTAGTTTCTGATTATTCTTTTTATTTCTGCTGTGTCTGTTGTGATTTCTCCTCTTTCATTTGTGATCCTATTTATTTGTGCTTTCTCCTATTTTTCCTTTGTGAGCCTGGCTAGAGGTTTGTCTATTTATTTTTTCGAAGAACCAACTTTTGGTTTCATTGATCTTTTGGATTTTTTTTTTTTATTTTCGATTTCATTTATTTCTGCTTGGATTTTTACTCTTTCTTTTCTTCTACTGGATTTAGAGTTTTGTTGTTCTTTTTCTAGTACTTTGAGCTGTGAGATTAGGTTGTTTCTTTAAGTTCTTTCTTGTTAGTTGCTGTGAACCTGTATTGCTATATACTGCTTTTGCTGCATCCCATACATTTAGGAAATTGGTGTCCTCCTTGTCATTCAACTCAAAGTATTTTTTTAATTTCTTCTTTGATCTCCTCATTAGTCCAGTGGTCTGCCAGTAGTGTGGGTTTCAATCTCCATGAGGTAGGAGCGTTCCTTGCCTTCTTTTTATGGTTTATTTCTAGTTTGATGCCTTCATGGTCAGCGAAGATAGTTGGTATGATTTCAATCTTGGTGTATCTGTTGTTGTTTGTCTTCTGTCCCAGTATGTGATCGATACTGGAGAATGATCCATGTGCGCTTGAGAAAAATGTCTACTCAGATTTTTTGGCTTTAGTGTTCTATAGATGTCTGTTAAGCCCATGAGGTCTAGATCCTTATTTAGAGCTTTAATGTCCTTACTTATTTTTTGTCTTGTTGATCTATCCATTGTTGATAGTGGTGTGTTGAAGTCTCCTACTACATATGTGTTTTCTCTGATGTTTGTTTTCAGAGATGATAATAGCTGTCTGATATATTTTGGTGCTCCTTCATTTGGTGAGTATATGTTAATGAGTGTTATTTATTCTTGAAGTATTGTCCCCTTGATTATAATGTATTGACTGTCTGGGTCTCTTTTTACCTTTTTGAGTTTGAAATCTTTTTTATCTGATATAAATATAGCTGTTCCTGCCTTCTTTTTTGGTCCATTTGCTTGTAAGATTGTTTTCCATCCTTTTACTTTCAGTCTATTTTTATCTTTTGTAGTTAAGTGAGTCTCCTGGAGAGAGCAAAAGGTTGGGTTTTGTTTCTTAATCCAGCCTGCGACTCTGTGTCTTTTTATTGAAGAGTTTAGTCCATTTACACTGAGTTAATATTGATATGTTAGTGTCTGTATATGCCATTTTGTTTGTCTTTTCTCTGGTTTTATTTATTTTTTTAATAATTTTTTTGTGGTCTTGTTTCACTCTTATTCATCCCTCTGTTGGTTCTGGCTTTAGGATTCCATATAGTATTTTTTGGAGTAGGGGTTTAATCTTGATGAAATTTCGGAGTTTCTGTTTGTCTGGGAAGGTCCTTATTCTTTCTTCATAGAGGAAGGACAGCTTTGCAGGATAGAGTATTCTTGGTTGGTATTTGTTGTCATGGAGTCTGTTTGTTATAGGGCAGCCCCAATACAAAACGGGTTGCCTGACTGTGGTCCTCACCCGTGTGCTTAAAAGGACTTATCAATACTCTACCTCAGGCACACACGAAAGGTTAATAAAAGGTTTATTTACAAGGGAAGGGCAAATGAGGAAATGTACAACTCAGGGAGAAAAGTGGGAGACAAAGTTTTAAATGCATCCTACCCTATCCACTGATTTGGAATCCCAAATGGCACTCTGAGAGCTGGCCGCAAGCCGGGAGCCATGAAGCTAGGAGGCGAGCGGGAGAGCGAGCCCCCCAAGGCCCACGTGTTTGGTTTTTATACCAAACCTGGCTGCTTAACTCCACCCTCAGGTCCCAGCCACCTTCCCTTTGGTGGTGACGGGATTTGTCTTTCCCAATGTCTTGATGGCTTTGGTCTGGAGACGGGGTGGAGTCCAAAAAGCCTGCATGGAATTAGCTCAGGACATCCTCTCCCCCTTACATGTTGACTGTGTCCCTCCACTCTCTCCTTGCCCGTAGTGTTTCTTCAGAGAAGTCTGATGTCAGTCTGATTGGTTTTCCTTTGTATGTTATCTCTTTCTTCCCTCTTGTCAGCTTCATTATTTTTTCCTTGTCTTGGATTCTTGCTAGCTTTACTATTATGTGTCTTGCTGTATTTTTCCTTTCATCATGGAAGTTTGGTGTTCTTTTTGCTTCTTGTATGTCTATTTTCAGCTCCTTCTTCATGTTTGGGAAGTTCTCTTCAATTATTTCCTTGAATATTTTCTCTGTTCCTGTCTCTCTCCTCTCCTTCTGGGATTCCTATAACTCTTATATTTCCTTTCCTATGGAGTCAGATAGTTCCCGAAGTCTTTCTTCAGTCTTTTTCCTTCGTACTTCTCTTTCCTTTTCTGTTTTGGTTCTTTTTATTTCTGTGTCTTTGAGAGTACTTATTCATTCTTCCATTTCATCTATTCTGCTATCACTGCTTTTCCCAGAGTCCTTTAGCTCCTCCATTAATCCTTTGATCTCCTGCATTTCTTTCACTTCCCTCTTTAGGGACTCAATTTCATCTTCTGATTGTTGATTATTTTTCCCTTATCGTTGTTTTCCTTTATGACTTCTGTCAGTTTTTTAATCATGGCAATTTTAAACTCTCTTTCTGGAAGGTTCAGGAGTTCTTCCAAGTCACTGATGTTGCAATCTGATGGGTGATTTTCTTTTTGTGGTATGTCTTTTCCCTGAGGACTTGCTTGGTTGCTTGTAGTTTTTCTTCTCCCTGCTGCTTGTTTTCTAATTTGTCCTATGCATTGGGACACTGTGTCGCTGGTACTGGCTAGCATCTCTTTGGTGTACTCTTTCTGGGATGTTGGAAACTGGTGGTCCAATCGAGTCAAATACTGTTATGCCAGAAGTCCAGTAGGGCAGTGATACTATGAATATGTTAATGGTCGCTGTCACAGAATATCTCCTCCTGCTGTGTTTGTTTGATTCCCAAGGTGTGTCTTGAGGTCCCACAGACTGCCCTGGAGGTGGAGTGAATGGATTGCTCTCTGGGCTTCAAATTGCTGGATCCCCCTCTGGGCTCCAACTCCCTGTCAGGTGGGGCCTGGCTTGTGGGGGCCTTCAGCTTACCTCTGGCTGTGGGGTTAGTTCCAAGCAGTCTCATATTAATAGAACATCTGTTATAGACTCTCCCAGTTGTCTGGGAGAAAAATATCCTCTGTGTCTATTTTATTTCCTTGATACAGGATCGAACTCAGGAATTTACATTGCATTTGGTTGCTGTGTAAATCTGGAAAAACTTTTTTTTTAAATATCTGTCTATACATGCATACAAGAGCTGGGGCACAGGCCAGAGATGTGGGGGCGGGGGGTGGGGTGAGAGGATCCACCAGAGACAGAGCAGGGAACAGAACAGGCAGACTGACCAAAATACACTGCTGAGGGGAGCAGCGAGCCACACAGGAGAGGTCTGCCTCGCCATGTGGATTTCCCCCTGGCTGCCCAGGGTTCAAACGTGTGCTGCGGAGGCTGCAGACTGCCCCATACTGTGGTGCTTAACCCCTTGCACCACCAGGGAGGCCCTGGTAAAAGTCTTTTTGTTCTTTTTCCGTCTTTTGTACACATTGACACTCTTGAAGAGTCCAGGCCAGTTGTCTTGTTGTTTTGATAAATGTCCTGTGATCTGGATTTTCCTATTGTTTTTTCATTATTACATTCAGGTTAGCATTTATGATAGATGCAAAGTTTCAGATTATGTCTTTATCCCCTGTTCTCTTTTTATCACTTGGGCTTACTTCAAACTATATCTTGCCTTCCAGTCTGTTTAGCTGCTTATAATCTATTTTGAGTCCAGAAAATAGAAGTCCAAACTTCTGGAGTTCTTTCAAAACAAGAATAAATAGCAGCTTAGTGCTCTGCTGGGAATAAAATAGTTGGGCTTTAGATATATTTTTGTCTTTTAAAAGCTTTCATAATATGTTCTTGCATCTCCTGCATTTCAAATAAATAAAATGATTTGGTATGTAAATTTTAGAAAGACAATATATAATCATATGCCTATACATTATATATATGACACAAGTAACCTCCAAAACTGTATTGTATATGCACTAGGACAATTGCTAGCCTCATTCAAATTAGTAGGGAGTTTTCTTAAAGGTTTCCATCACTCCACATATGGGCACATATGGGAGTATTTGTTGTTTCATAGATGTTGCACCTAAGTTTCTATTATTGTTTTATTTTGTTTACTATTTGAGTGCCACTGTTTTCATACTCACATGAACTTAAAAGAATCTTGTTTTGAATGTATAAAGTCATATGTCTAACTTTATAATTTATATGTATTATATAGCTGATTCAAGAAGTAGGTTTTTTCAGCCTTACACCATTAATTACATAATAAATCCATTTTACTTCAAAACCAAAAAGTGAAAGGACATTCATTTAAGATTTGAAAATTGAGTCTTAATTTCCAGAAGTTATCTCTCTCCCTAGAAAACTTATGACCTATGTGAACTTTATACATTCATCTACCTCCCACCTCACGCATGAATTTTGTTGCTGTTTTTTGTAGAAGTTATCCTTTTGGTCTTTTTTTGTTCATTGAACAGACCTTGCCTTAGTACTTACCAGGTAGAAGGCATTCTGCTAGGGCTGGGAGTAGAAGAAGGAAAATGCTTTCCTGTCTTCAAGTAGCTTTCATGTGACAGGAGACAAAAGCACACAAGAGTGTGGCAGGGTTACTATAGGACACCCTCCAGATACCTGCCATTGCTTAGTTACAATTTTTTTTAAGATTTATTTTATTTATTTATGCATACAAGAACTGGGGTGTAGGCCAGAGGTGCAGGGAGCAGGGAGGTTTGAGAAGATTCACCAGAGACAGAGTGGGGAGCAGATCCACTGAAATACACTGCTGAGGGGAGCAGCAGGTGAGACAGGAGAGGTCTGCTGCGCCATGTGGGTAGCTCCCTGGCCAGGGATGGAACTCATGCTGCAGTAACTGGCGATAGCTTGATCGTGCTGAAACTTAACCCCTTGAACCACCAGGGAGGCCCTGCTTAGTTACAATTTTTCAATGTAAAAACTATGTCTTAGAGCAGAATTTTTGTTTTATGGCATGTTATTTGCTTTCTAAAATAAAAGTAATGAATTTTTAACAATAATCTTCCCAAACAACTGAGGTTTTTTGCCCAATATATATGGTTAAACTACCTATTCGATATTTGAGTTCCATGTGCTTCCTGTAGGAAATAAAATTATTAAGTTTTGATTATTTACATAGCAGGTTCTGATAAAACGCACTTCTTAAGCACATTTACCAATAGCAAAGAGTAAGGGCTGTGAATTATAATTAGCATGATGCCCTTACATAAACTAATTCTTGGTTATGTTGAAATTGATGTATCTGTTGCATTTGAGAACTGGAATTTTGAGTTTAGTCTTAGTAAAATATCTAATATTTTATAGTAAAAATCTAACATTTTATAGTAAAATATCTAATATTTAATTTATATCTAAATTAAAATCTATAAGATTAAAGTCTATGAGTATACTATAAAAGAATATCCTGAAATTATGTTCCAGAGCAGCCAACAAAGGACCAGTCTATCTCCTGATGTTGGATACAGACTGCAGAGAAAATACTGATGAAGTATAACAGTAACTATTGAATCATTATTTTTAAGAATTATCTGTAAATATATTATATAATTCCGCATTTTGTTAATGATTTAAAACACTATAACCATACAAGAAAGTTAATCATAATATGGATAACATATAAATTGACTGGTTTACATTTATGCTACAAATTATACTTTATTATGTATTTTTATTGATAAATGCATTTTTAATGAATGGAATTATTTCATTGTTTTTAATGAGCATGTTATTGGAAATAAATCATTATATTTAAACAAAAAAAAGGATTTTTTATTCAAATTATGTATTAGCTATAGTTGTGAAGTTTCGTTTTGCTGAAATTCCTAATAAATTCTTCTAAATTTTTTCACAGTGGTGTAAACAGTTTATAGTTAATAATATCTCATGTAAGTGGTCTACATGTAGTTTTGCTTGATCACTTTATCCAGGTGCAAGTGGTCTCTAAAGAACTAACCACACTAGCAAAGTTCACAAGGAACTGAATGGTAAGTAGGAAAAATAAACTGCAACCCTTATTGGGTTACTTGAATTGCCTGATCAGTGTAACCTTTTCTCAATAAAAATTCTACTGGGAAAACCACATTTATATATTAGAAGTTACTTTTTAAAGTACAGAAGCCAAACCAAAAGATGTATTATGTTAAATTTTTCATAGGATTATGATAGTCACAGCCATTCATTCATTCTCCCTCAACTATTTCTAAGTCACCCTCATCGCCTCTCATCTAACCTATTTCAAGCTGAATTTTTCACTTCTGGTACCAATAGGATTGCTAGAATGCCCCTTCTAAAGTGTGAGTGAAAAGGCCAGAATGAAAATCTTTTATATCTATACCATTTTAAAAGCTTTCACAGCTTCTGCTTCAGCTACTAGAGAAAATTTGCACCCTACACATGGTATATGGTATGTAAATGTTTCGTTTTCTGAGGTCCCCTGCTTACCTTGCATCATATTCACTACTACCTTTCCTACCACCATTTACTCCATAGTTCTCCCAAATACAACCTGCTAGTTCATGGCCTCTCTGCCAGGACACACACTATCACTTGAGGCCCTTCCTTCTCACTCTGCTTACACCTACCTGATAAACTTTTAAAACTGCTTCTAAATTCTGCTTAGGATGAACTGTCTCCAATTCTTCCTTGTAGTCCACTCTCCTACCTCCTCTGTACAAATAATAACCCTCGTATTTTCTGTATGGCAGAGATTGTCATTCATTTCTGTGCCCCCAAGAGTTAAAATCTGGCAAATAGTGTCAAATCAAAATAATGGATCAAGGCAAAAATATTCATTTATTCAATATATCAAGCCATTTCTATATTTTAGGTACTGCTCTATGAGTTAGGGATACCAACAAAAGAAAAACTAATTACCACAAAGTTAATGGTTTAACACAATTTTCTTTATCTTATAATTCTGGAGCTGAGAAGTCTGACACTGATGTCACTCAACTAAAATCTAGGTATCAGAAGAGCTGTTTCCTTCTCAAAGCTCCAGGAGAGCATCCATTTCCTTGTCTTTTGGGCTTCTATAGACCACCTGCATTCCTTGGCTCATGGCCTCCTTCTGTTATAGGACAGGAAGAGGGGGTCAGCCCAAACCCCGCAAACCTGCCTATTCTAAATGGGTTCTGCCATCCGCCGCATCAACACAAAACATATAAGACTTTAATGGGAAGGAACTTTAATAAAACTAGGAAACAATACAGGTAAGGCAAAGAGTCTAGTTTCTAAATGAAGCATCCAGAGTTACCCATCCCCTCATGGGTAAAAGTCCATCCAAATGGGATTGGCCCAGAACAAGGCCCCAAAGCCTGCTACAAGTCTAAAGCATCTTCCAGTGGGGACCCACAGAAAAGGGTCACAAACAACCGGACAAGCCCGGAAGGAAAAGAGCAAAATCAACATCAAGATAAAAGCTGCCATTGTCACCTCCCCACAGGTCTCACCCACATCTGTGTCACCCATGACCAAAAGACAAGCGCAGTTTCTTTACATGTCTCTAGGCTCCATGCGCCTCCTCCAGGTCTCCTGGCTCCATCCTGCTTCCTTCCTCAGTCTCTTCTCCAGCTTCTCCTCTTCCTGCTCAGCTCCACCCTCCCTTGGGTGGGGCAGGGAACCTCCCCCTTTCCTGGGACCACCCTGTTACACTTCCTCCATCTTCAAACCAGCAAGGGTGGGTCAAGTCTTAATGTTGCATCCCCTTGACCTCCTCTTCTGCCCCCATCTGCCACTTTTAAGGTGACTTATTTTTAAGGTGACTTACTTTTAAGGTGACTTACTTTTAAGGTGATTCACTTTTAAGGTGACTTACTGTTACATTGGGTCTTCCTGCATTATCCTAGATCTATATCTGAAAGTCAGTTGATAAGCAAATTTAATTTTATCAGCAACCTTAACTGCCCTTCCCATGTAACTTAACATATTCATAGATTTGGGGACTTCTTACCACAGGAATGTAAAGTTAAGAGAAGGTTTGAGGAACAAAGACTACCAGTTCTAATGTTGAATCCTCCCTTTCTTATTTAGTAGTTTGTTTTACAGGTACCTGGCCTTCATCATAACACCAATGTCACCCACCTCTTTTGCTGCTAAAAACAGTTATGTGACTAAGTCTTGAGCTGTATGCACAGGAGGCCTGTGCCCTTTCTACCACTTCCCTCTCCATGCTGGCTGGAAGGCAGACTAGAGGCATAACAGTGTGCAGGGCAGATGTGGCTTAATCCAAGGTGGTGGTGGAGCTGAAGAGCAGGGTCATAAGCTTGGATATTTATGTGAGCATGAAATAAACATCTGTCATGTGTAAGCCATGTTATTTTGAGGCCCTGTTGAAACAGTCTAACTGAAATTCTAGCAAGCACATTTTTTTAAGGTAGAAGGTGTTAAAGTGTTTTAACCAATCTTTAGCAGCAGATGGACTTCCACTCAACATTTGATTCATCTGTGGAGACTGCTGATTGCTACACACATACCCGGAGGGTACGAAAAGTATACTTGGTACATAATTGAGGTCTCTGGAGAAAGCAGGCCAAGCTTCTCCAGCAGGTATGAGATAGCATAGTGGCTTGATCAAACTAGGAAAGGAGACTGGTTTGTTGGGGGGTGTTTGTCATGGTTAGGGGGTGGGCTGGACTGAGGGTACCCTGCTCAGGCTGAATCTCCTGCTGGAACCAGAGGCAAAGGCACTCTGGCTCATGGGCTTGCTTAGATGTGGAGCAGAGAGGAAAAGAGAGGATGAAGCTTGAAAGCCGAATCCTCTCATAGAAGGATTCAGACTCTAGAACAGGAGCATAAATGCATGCAGTTCAGAATGACTCAAGAAGACATCTATAGGAGCAGTACCCTTGGAAAGCAATTAGGCTCAAATACAAAGACAGAAGTTGGCCTTCCATGGAACCACTGTCCAAATATGATGATGTTCTCTCTGACAGCTTTTACATGCTGTTAAATACGTTAACCCATCAATTGAGTAAGAAAATAGAGGTTGAACAGGTGACTTGGTAAGAGAGAGAGATGCAGGAAAGTTGTCTCACAGACCTTTAAAATGAATGGTAATAGAGAAATTTGAGGTGTATGGTCATCAACTTAAAAGGTGACTGTTCATCACAAAACTTTGTTCATCTGGAAGAGTGGTTGCTTGAGGCAATAGACTGAATTACTATTATTGATGGGACAAGGGCATGAGTAGGGAAGGAGGTAAAAAGCCATCTGAGGACATGTCATATTCATGTGATCATATTCATAGTCTTTAAGAGGTTAAGATTGGGTAAGAAGAGGAGGCCAAGATGCTGAGGCACCAGGATACTGATGGACCAAATGTAAAGAGAAAATAAGCTAGGTGATAGAATCTTCATAGGTGGGGACTTTCTAGGATGAAGGTGGGTGAATCGACCAGAGTGGTAGAAAATATAAGATTTTATACTTTCAAAGCATATAAAGAAGTTGGGGCCTTTTAGCAAGAAGAGAGGTGTAATGGTGGGGACAGCACTTCTCAAACTTTGGTGAACTTCCCACTCAGGGTCTTGGTAAAACATGTTTTCTAATTTAATAGGTCTGTGGCAGGACCCAGCTGGAACCTGTGCCCTGGTCCACGGACAACAGTTATAAAAATGAGGATCTGAAACATAACCTTGGGAGACACGTGGAGATCTTTAAAAAAACATCCATGTCTGGGTTACACGAGGGTGCAGCTTGGCATTTGGATTTTTAAAACTACCCCAAAGAATTCCAATGAGCAGCCAAGGTTGAGAAACACTGGTCGAGAAGCAAAAATGAGAACAAGGAAGGTCGAGTCCAACAAGACAAGAGCTGGAGAATCAAAACGTAGCCTACACCAATGGAGAGTGCAGTGAAGCAGTCAGCCTGGGCGCCCTCCCATGGACAGTACTGAAAATACATGGACAGATTCTTTGGACCTTGTTTTTCTGAATTTCCCTTAGTCCCACCCATCAACAGAACACCAGTACCACATAAATGTTTAACTTATTAGAGATCTTCAAGCATATTCAAGGAGATTTGTGAAATATTCAGGAGCAAATTTTGTTTTGCTTCTCATTTGCAGTATCTGAATGAACTTCCCACTGACCTCAGGATCTTGGTAAAACACATTTTCTAACTTAATAGGTCTGTGGCAGGCCTGTCTTAATTGTTAAATATTAAGTACTATTTATGTGGCAAAAACATTCTCAAGCTACATCATGAGCATGACATAACCTTTGTAAAATTAGCTAAGGCTAGGATCCACACTTTCAGATTAGAAGTGGCCAAAAGAGGGCCTCCCCTCGTGGTGCAGGCGGTTGAGAGCAGTGCTGTGAAGCTGTCCGCAGCCTCTACAACGCGGGTTCAATTCCGGCCGGCCAGTGAGAATCCCACATGGCGCGGCAGGCCTCTCCTGTCTCGCCCGCTGCTCCCCTCAGCAGTGTATTTCTGTCAGGATGCCTGTTCTGTTCCCCACTCTGTCTCTGGTGAATCCTCTCACCCTCCCGCGCATCTGGCCTGTACCCCGGTTCTTGTATGCATGAATAAATAAATCTTAAAAAAAAGTGGCCAAAAGAGAAAGGCGGATGTGACCAGAGCTTTGTTCTGAGGTCACCCTGATTAGTCACAAGGACTGGCAGGCACAGAGGTCCCCAGCAGGGCCCAGCTTGCCTCATTTTTCTCCACTACCCAGGCTCCTCCCAACTGTGGGGGCTGCTGCAGTCCCCAGCCCACCATCAGGCATTGGGCTGCAGCCCCACAGAGATAGCACCACACCAGCAGGTTTCTCCCGTCAGGCTACCTCTCATATTACCTTCACATCTAGGCTCAGGTTATGGGAT
Organism: Talpa occidentalis; assembly: GCF_014898055.3. Lineage (NCBI taxonomy): Eukaryota > Metazoa > Chordata > Mammalia > Eulipotyphla > Talpidae > Talpa > Talpa occidentalis. Next base: position 37,867,212 of record NW_023601212.1, on the reverse strand, counting down.
TTCCCCCGCAGGCTTCGACTTGCCCACCCACTGCAGTGCCTCAATACTGCAGTAGCCTCAATACTGACTTACTCTAGTCCACTAGCATTGTTCATTCTTGCAGGCTAGATTTTGATCCCCTGCTGCAAGCACTCAGGTCCCTCAGTTCTTCCTCCTAACCTTCATTTTCTCAGCTCCTTCTATAGCAGGTAAAATGTCATTCTTGTAATAAAGCTTTTAGTACCCCTAATTCTTAAGATGACTTTGTTTCCTGATAGAGGAGACACAAATGTGCAGGTGCTTGGAAATCAGTGTAAACTGTGCTGGTTTCACAAGCTGTGAATACATGAAGTGGATGACATGCTGATTTCCAAAAAGCCTTCTGAGTTAGTCAACTGAATATTCTTTCTGAAAATGAAAAGAAGAGCACTACCTCCCAGAACTGGAATGTGTTACCAGAATCCAGCCGCCTCAGTGGTGGGATCCAGAAGCAGCAATGGTATTCTTTTCACTCTGCTGCTCCACCATAAGGCTGTTGTGGCAGTTGCACCTCAGAGCCCTTTTATGTAACAGCCTACTTCCTGGATTGTGGAATGGACCAATCAGGTGCAAGCTATGAGCTGATTGGTGCTAAATTGTCCAATTAACCACAGGATTGAAAAGTGGTCCAATCAGACTTACGGGTGGAGCACCCTGAAAGAGGATAGAAGCCAGAATTGGAGGAAGCTGAGAGGAGAGATGATACCAGCTGTGGAACAGAAGAGATGACTTCAGCCCCTGAACAGGACAGACGGTTCCAGCCTCTGAAGAAGGAAAGACGACAGTTCCAGCCTCCAAAAGAAGAAGAAAGAAAGGGAAGACTCCACTCCTGGCCTCCAAAGAAAGAAGTAAAGTAGCCTCGGTTCTATCTCTAACATTGCCTGAAAGGAGCACCAAAGGCCATGGGCCTGGTGTCTCAAAGAGCTGTTTGTTGTTGGTATGGTCCAGCAACTCACAAAGAGCTGTTAACACTTGATGTCTCTGACACCACCTCTGATGGACCAGTAGTGACCATCACTACTGGCCAGTGCTGTCCAGCACTCCTGGTGACCATTGGCGACCATCACTGATGCTATCTGGGTGAGATAGCCAGCTACTTGTGGCTACAATAAGCTCTTTGTTTCTCCTGTTTGTAAAATAAACCCCATGGTGGTTGTTCCTGGAGCCTGAGATTTCTTGCAATTGTGTGTGCAGGTGAGAACCCACAGACGACCTGTCCTCTATCAGACACTGTCCTTTGTTTAGCTATAGCCCAAAGACCCCTATTGTGTGCATATTGTATTGCCCGGGCAGGTGGGTGGCCATTCCTTCCTTCCATCTGGCCTCCTGCCCTCCTGCCCTGTCCACCCCTGTTTCAAATGGACGGAGCCAGGAAAGAGTGAGGGAGGAAATGCAGAAGGACACCTGCAGGTCTCTTCCCAAACACCCTGGCTCTGTGGGTTCCTGGCCTTTCTTCCTTAGCTCACCTGTAGTGCCACAGGTTCACCTCCAGAACTTCCCTTTCAGCTATAGAGATTGCTTAGTACTATCTAAAAAGGAATCTTTAAGTAAATAATTTTAAATATAAATGCAACCCTGAATCTCTAATGAAATTATAAAGTGAACATTTCTAAAGTAGGAAAATTTTAGCATTTGGAATAGAAATGCACTGATGAAAATAACTTGAGGATGGGGGTAAAGGATCAGTAAAGTTCCCTCCAATCTTAAAATCATTACCAGGGAGAGTCACAGCAGGATTCACTGACTTAGGTATTTCAGCAGCCACCCTGGTTTGTAGTTGCAGGGTTTTGGCATGTGTTTGCATGTTTCTTCCTTCCCATTTCTAGAAGAAAAGAGCAAAGAGAGAAGCACACTGATGGCAGCAGAGATGAGAGAGTTCCAGCCAAATCAGTGTAAGGGTTCTTTGCATGGGCTTCTTCAGCAATGGACGCTGACAATTTGTGGACCCAATCTTAAGAAAGCAGGTGAGTGATCCACCTGAACATCTGTCCTAATTTGGATCTGGAGAGCAGGGAAGGTGTAGCAGAGCTCTGACTATGCCGCAAAAGATGCATGCTGCCGGAACGAAAGGCAGACACCACTGTCCTGGGTGAGCCCCCCAATGATGCTTGTTAGGGGAGCAGATGGGCATTTCCCCCAAGAATTCTCAGTGCTTCATAGTTGCAGGTTCAATGATTGAAGTATATCTCAAGTAGACATTTATATTTATTCAACCTCTTAATCTAACTCAGAAAATTTTATAAAGAATGGCATTTGGGAGTTTATTGCCCATTTCAGTATAATATATGTTTCCAAAGTCAGCACATCCCACCAAATGGCCCTTGGCAGCAGCAGCAGAGCAGAGGTTGTCTTTCTGTGTGGTAAAGTTCCTTCCAGAACCCTAGGGCTCCCTCATATCTTCCAAATTTCTTTAAAAGGTGATGAATTGAGGGCCTCCCCAGTGGCACAGCGGTTGAGTACTGGGTTGTGAAGCTGCCCGCAGCCTCTGCAGCGCCGGTTCGATCCCCGGCCGCCAGGCAAGGGTCCCACATGGCACGCAGACCTCTCCTGCCGCCGACTGCTCCCCTCAGCAGTGTACTTCGGTCCTTCTGCTTGTTTTGTTCCCTGCTCTGGCTCTGGTGAATTCTCTCACCCTCCCGCACTTCTGACTGTACCCAGTGCTTGTATAAATAAATAAATCTTTAAAAAAAAAAAAGTGATGAATTGAAATCATAAATTAAATTTTTATGAAAACAAAATGATTGTGGCCCATTGTTAATGACTGTGCTGAATTCTGGTTTGCAATGCTTGAGGCAGTGGGAAGTGAATCATCATACACTGAACACCTACCACGCTGTGGGGTATTTTTCTTTAATCCAGCCAGGCAGCCAAAACATGGATGTTCTGTCCTCAGTTCACTGCTGGGAGATCAGCGGCTCAGAAATGCTAAACCCATCCAAGGTCTCAGAGCTCGTCAATGGCAGCTGAACGAAATGACAAAGAAAAGGAAACAAAAAGGTGACGAAAACTTGTTTTTAAAAATGACTAATGGCGGAAGCATTTAGAGGCCATAGGAGTAACATTTAAGAAGACAACAGAAAATTGAAAGCTCATATTTTTAAAAATAGAAAATTGCATGCCTCTACTAGTAAATATTTTAGGTGTATTTTATGCATCAAGATAGATTTGTGAGTTAGGATGTCACCTATAAAATGACATTCAGTTGGGTGAGTAGGCCGAAGGGATGTGTCATGAGCCATGCTAAGCGCCTCAAGTGAAACTCATTTTTATCAAAACAAAAGATGAGGCTCCATATTTATATGCTACTATAGGTGTTTTCAGCAGCAGCCTCCATGCCAAACCAACCACACAGTGATAATCCCCTAGTTGAATAGTTTTTACTTCTATACCAAAGAACATCTCTCTAAACAAAGGACAGTTAAACATTGTTAAAACCCAAAGTCAGCCTAGGCCAGGGGAGACCTTAACTGGTTTAAAAGTACAAAATTTGTGTTTTACTAGAATTTGTACATTATTGCATTATTCTTTTATGGAACTGATACAGCCAGAATCTGGAATAGCATAACTATTCCAGAAACAGATGTTAGACTTTTAGTAAATTCAGAGTAGATTCATGAAAAGTGACAAAAGCAGAAAATAGAGTAGCAATTCCTTGTGACTTAAAGTGGAAGAGAATGTCATTTTTAAGCTATCAAAATGAAGGCCAAGTGAGACTGTGATAAAATGTTTATATATAAATAACTTTTTTTTTAAAGAAAGCAACCCTGAGAACACTGATTTTATTTTTGTATTTTTTTAAAGATTTGTTTATTTATGCATACAAGAACTGGGGTACAGACCAGAGGTGTAGGGGGTGAGAGGATTCACCAGAGACAGAGAGGGGACTGGAACAGGCAAACTGACTGAAATACACTGCTGAGGGGAGCAGTGGGCAAGACAGAAGAGGTCTGCTGTGCTCCGTGGGTAGCTTCCTGGCCGGCTGGGGATGGAACTCGTGCTGCAGAGGCTGTGGATAGCTACATAGGTTGTGTCTTAACTGCTTGCACCACCACGGAGGCCCAATAACATTTTTTAACTAAGAAAGAAAATTGCCTTCTAGACTGAGTTTTAAGTTCTAGGAGGAAAAAAAACCTCCATTCAAATTGAGAAGGTAAATTTAGAGAAAAATCAAGGAAAGCATCACTTCTCTCAGTGTATAAACTTAGTCATTACAAAAGATAACAATCTCTCGGGAAAAGTGTATCACAAATCTAAACAAAAGTTTGAATACAGGGCCTCCCCGGTAGCGCAGTGGTTGAGCGCTGGGTTGCAAAGCTGCCCACAGCCTCTGCAGCGCTGATTCTATCCCAGCTGCAGGGCGAGGGTCCCACATGGCGCGCAGACCTCTCCTGCCGTCCACTGCTCCCCTCAGCAGTGTACTTCGTCAGTCTGCCTGCTCTGCTCCCCGCTCTGGCTCTGGTGAATTCTCTCACCTTCCTGCGCTTCTGACTGTACCCAGTGCTTGTATAAATAAATAAATAAATCTTTAAAAAAAAAAAAAAAGTTTGAATACATTTGTGAGAGATAGAGCTTCTAATGTCGGATGGTGTCCCGACCCGCGGGATTCGTAGGCACAAAAAGAGAAGGACTGAGGATGAAATGAGGGGCTTGAGACAACTTGACGCTAGTGCATGCTTCTTTATTTTTCCTTTTCCTTCTCTTCCTTTTCCATGTCTTTCTTTTCCCTGTCTTTCTTAGTTCCCCGGCCTTCTCTCTGCTCCTCTCGCAGCACTCTCCTCTCTCGTGGTTCTCCTCTTAAATCTCTTTTCTTCTCTCCCTCTCGCTCCTGCATTCTCCTCTTGTATCCTGGTAGCTCCTCCCCACGTACCTCCCAGTCTCATGTGATTTACAGGAAAAACCTGTGGTTCTCCGAAAGCGAAACGGTAAAGCGAAACTTAACTCATGGCACGCATACGCAACACGGCGCATGCTCCGGACGGCTCCGGACAGGATGGGAGAAATTTAGACAGGATATCTTAAAAATTGGCATAACAGAGAATTACTTATGAGAACATGAAGACACTTTTGAGTGTTTTAGCTAAGGATGTATTGGGAAATTCATTAAGTAAATGTTTTGATTAAAATATAACATATATATAAGGTGAATAGATAACCTGCATACATGGCTTGATACCATTTTATGAAGTCAACACACCTGTGTAACCACCTCCCAGATAGAGATAGGGAACACAATTTGCACCCCAGAAAGATTACCCATCAACCCCCAAAAAATGACTATTCTGACTTCTAGCAGCAGAAATCTGATTTGTCCATTTTGGACCTTTTTAAAAATGAAATCATAGTGGGAGAAGATAAACATAATAATAATATAAACATCAGGGAGGACTGAAGTCACCTCATTTTAAATCCATGTTGGCAATAAAATGTACCAACACCACTCAATAAAAGAAAGAGACAACTTTTTAATTGTTTCTAAGAAGAACAAAATCTCATTAGTTTGAGCCAGAATGACGATAACTGTGTTCCTGTAAATATTGATGCTTTTAGAGAAAAATACATCATGTATATACATAAACCTACATATGCTTGTATAAATTTTGATAGCTTTTTGCAGGCATTCATTTTCTTTTTAATATAATTAAAATTAGATAATTTCTCATTTTAATATAATTATCCTTTACAATAAATCTTCTTTAAGTGTATAATGAAATGTGACTTTTATTTTTTTTAAAGATTTATTTATTTGTTTGTTTGTTTATATAAGAACTGGGGTACAGGCCAGATGTGTGGGAGGGTGAGAGGATTCACCAGAGACAGAGTGGGGAACAGAACAGGTGGACTGACTGAAATACACCGCTGAGGGGAACAGTGGGAGAGACAGGAGAGGTCTGCCACACCATGTGGGACCCTCGCCAGCCGGCCAGGATCAAACAGGCGCTGCAGAGGCTGCGGACAGCTTTGCAGCGCTGCGCTCAACCGCCTGCGCCACCAGGGGAGGCCCGAAATCTGACATTTATATCTATATAAATCTCATATAAAAATTCCAAAAATATTTCTTTCTTCTTTCTTTGACATTGAGAAATCTGGCTATCACGATCCACAATATGGCACTAATTTTCTTAACCCTAGTATAAATCAAAAGTAATTTTAGGATTACTAGCCTACACACCTATGAGAAATAAATTTACCAACTCCAGTGTTTATGCCATGTTTGTCTTCTCAGCCTTTCTGATTCATTCAATACATTTGCCCTGGAACAATGCACGGGTTAAGGAAGCTGACCACACACACACACACAGTCTGCCTGACCTAACAGTACTTTTTTTCAACTTTGTGCAAACATCTAAAGTGGACATATAACAAAACTTCAATAACCAAATACATAGACCACTTGGATAGAGGATGGTTTAATTTGCTGCACAAGTACATAGGCCATGTTGAAACTGGATTCAAATTCCTTGCGCTTTTGCAGACCACAAGGAAATACATGAGGCCTTGTCTCTCTAAGGCTAAAGGTGTTGGGATGTTACCTGCTAGCCAAGTGCCAAACAAAACTGCTTTACCTACTTGACTAAGTAAATATTGTTAATATAAGGTAGGGATGAGAGAAAAAGGATTACTTTGTCTCAGCTGCCTACTACTAAGATGAAATCTCCTCCAGGGAATCATGAGGGAAACCTGAATTATCCTCCAAAATTCCCTCTCCCTTTTATATTTGGCAACTCATAACTACCCTCAGTGCCAACACGTCAGAATAGCCTGCCTCAGATTCGCTCTGGAGTTTGGAGAGCTCCCTTTTAGTGGAATATACAGAAGGAGCAGGTGGAAGAATCAACAGGGAGATTATGTATAATATGATCTCATAGCACCCATTCACTGCACTTTTATTTGTGTGTTTATCAAATATGCGCTTTAAGCTCTGTCTATGTGCCAGCTCAGTAAGAGAAACAAAGCTGAATGGCATATCCTACACTCAGTAACAGAGACATAAACAATCAATTAGTAATAGTAATAATAGAACTAAAGCTGGCCTGAATGAGTGGAGTAGAAAAGCATTTACTTACACTTTGCCTGCAAAATCAGAATACTGAGCTAGAGCTGTAAGTCAGATTCAGCAGGCAGAGAAAAGAATGACAATATTTCAGAAAGAGAGAACAGCCTGTTGAGGGCAGCCACTAGCAGTTCAGCATGACTACAACTCAGGTGTGAGTCAGGGAGTAGCAGGATATAAGGTTAGGAAGGTAAACAAAAGCCAAAACAGCATGGATCACCTTGTGTTATCACATCTGTCTTCTTACTCCATGAAAAACATTTCTTTTTTTAATATAATTTATTTATTTATGTATATTTTACATCATTGTCCTCTTGTTACGGAGCAACCCTGATATAAAACGAGTTGCCTGGCTGTGGGTCCTCACCCACGCGCTTACAAGGGACTTATTAATACTCCACTACAGGCACACACAAGGTTAATAAAAGGTTTATTTACAAGGAAAAGGGAATTAAGGAAATGTACAACTCAGGGAGAAAATAGGGAAATAAAGTCTTTAATGCGTCCTACCTGATGCGCGGACCTGGAAACCCAAAGGCACTCTCAGAGCTGGCCGAATGCGGGGAGAGCCAAAAATGGGGGGTCCTCTCCAAAGCCCACGTGTCCGTTTTACCAAACCTGGCTGCTTAACCCCACCCTCAGATTCCAGGAACCTTCCCTTGGGTGGTGATGGGATTTGGAGTTCCCAATATCTTTTGGCTTTGGTCTGGAGTGGGGGGTGGAGTCCACAAAGCCTATATGGAATTAGCTTTAGGACATCCTGTTCCCCCTAACACTCTCAGGTGTGGTCCCCATAGAATTCCCACCACCAAGTCATCCATGCACCATCACCATAGTCCCCTGTTCTTCCCTCCCCTGTTCTGATAACTCTTCCTCATCCCTCCCCTGCAGAATGTCTCTGATTTATAGTTGCCTGCCACCATTTTCTCTGTTTGTAAATAAAAATCAGCCACGTTAGTGGGGTTGGGCACACTTGGCTCGTGCTCTTGGCCAGGCAGATTTGGTCTCAGCGGGTTATTTGGGATTCCAGGTCTGTGGAACGGGTAGGACACATTTTAAGAATCTATCTCTCTTTTCTCCCTGAGTTGTTCATTTCTTCATTCCCCTTCCCTTGAAAACAAACCTTTTGTTACCCTTTAAAATATATATATAGTTGCCTGCCAATTTTTTGTTATTATTTTTTTCTCCTGATTCGTTATTTGGTTCCCTTATAAGTGAAACCATCTGATATTTTTCTTTTTCCTTCTGACTTATTTCACTGAGCATAATCCTTTCTAGCTCCATCCATGTTATCCCAAATGGCATGAGTTTGTCTTTTTTGATTGTTAAATAGTATTCCATTTTCTATCTATCCATATCTTCTTGATCCAGTCATCTGTTTTTGGCACTTGGATTATTTCCATACTTATCTATTATAAATTGTGCTGCAATAAACATAAGGGTGCAGGAATGCTTTTGAATTAGGGTGTGACAGAGCATTTCTTACTCATTAATATATCCCTTAATTAAAACCACATAGTAGGTCCTCATATAGCATTAAATTTATGTCTATCGTAATCAGTTGTAAACTTGTATTGAGCTGTTATGGTTGAGATATTTTTAACAATTGATGTAATGTACTGCCCTCCAGTGGTTATAAAACACTGAAATTTTCTATCACAGTCAATGCCAGTAGATTTCACTCTTTAAAAACAATGCTGGCATCTGTCTGCTGGGGGGGTGGGGTGGGAACCTAGGTGAGAGCTGTAGAATCTCCTGCCCACCAGTGCCAGTGGTTCATACACCCAACAAGACTGCCCACACTGGTAAGAGTGCCTGGAAGTCCCACTCATCGGCACCAGTGGCCCAAAGGACCCATGCCTAGAACAAACTCAAAAGCAAACAATGGGGAGAAAGAAAAATACAATAGCCAAGCAAGCCCTCCTGGGAGCAATACACCACAGAAAGAAAATCAAATGCCAGGTATAATGAACCCAATGACACTGTCACAGAAGAGTCTTTATGCTCAACACATTCAAAATTGCCATAATTAAAAATTTCAGGTATAAGAGAATATGCAGAAAAGGAAAACAATGCTATGAGAATCATAATCAAAGAAAAGAACAAGATTAAAACTTTAAATAAGTAAAGGAACTTCAGGATATTAAAAAAAAATCAATGGAGGAGCTAAAAAATTCTGGGGAGAGCCATGAAAATAGAATAGGTGATATGGAGGAATGAATCAGTACTCTGAAGATACAGATAAATAAAGGACCAAAAAGAAAAGGAGGTTACAAAGGGAAAAGAATGAAAAATACTTTGAGAATTATCTGACACCATGAGGAAAGGAAATATATGTCATAGGAATTTCAGAAGGAGAAGAAAGAGACAAGGAAACTGAAAAACTATTCAAGGAAATATATCATTTTTCATTTTTGCACAATGTATGCATGTTCATCTTGGTTAGAGTCCCCATACAATTCCCACCCCTTTGTAGTGTGTCTCTGGTTTATAGTTGCTTGTTGATTCTGAAAAATGATGTAAAAAATATATAAAATAAACACATACACACACATATAAAACAACTAATATGATAACACCCTATTATGCCTATTTTGAAGTGGTATTTCAAAAAATCAAAAAAAAAGTATGCAAGGAAATAATTGAAGAAAACTTCACAAATTTGAAGAAGGAAATGAAAGAAGACATACAGGAAGCTAGAATTATACCAAACTGTCACAATGAAAGGAAAACTACAGCAAAATACATAATAATAAAGTTTCTAAGAATCCAAGCCAAGTAAAAAATAATGAAGTGATGAGGGGGAAGAAACAAATAAGTTGTAAAGGAAAACCGACTAGACTGACATCAGACATCTCCAAAGATTTATTTATATGGACAAGAAAAGATTGGAGCAATATATTTTTAAAAACCCAAGACAAAAAATGCCAGCCAAGAATATTTTACCCTGCAAAGCTCTCCTGTCTGTTTGAGAGAGAAATAAGAGTGTTCTCAGACAAACAAAATTGTCAGAGATTCACTACCATTATATCCTCACTGCAAGATATTTTACAAGAGGTGGTGGGAACTTTATGGGGAAATCACAATGATGTAAAAGATATAAATTAAAAAAGTAATTTAATTAAATTTTTAAAAAGTCTTAAAATCCAAACCAACAGTGGGATGAATAGGAAGAATGGAACAAGGTATTGATTAGAACCACAAAGTGAAGAACAAAATAGCAATAACAGACTTCCTTGTATCAATAATCATCCTAAATTTAAATAGATTAAACTTACAATTAAAATGACACAGAGTAGCATATGAGATAAGAAAATTGATCCAAACTTCTGCTGTCTGTAGGAAACATATTTAAGTTCTAAAGATAAATATAGATTGAAAGTAAAGGGTTGGAAAACAATTCTACAAGCACAAGGCCCCCAAAGAAAGCAGGGGTAGCCATACTTATATCAGATAAAATAGACTTCAAACTGAAAAAAGTGACAAGAGATACCAATGGATACTATACAATGATCAAGGGGGCAATACACCAGGAAGACATAACATTCATCATATATATTCACCAAATGAGGGAGCACCAAAATACATTAGACAATTACTATCATTTCTGAAAACAGACATTAGAGAAAATACATATGTGGTAGGAGACTTCAACATCCCACTCTCACCAATGGGCAGATTAATGAAACAAAAAATTTTAAAAAGGACACAGTAGCCCTAAATAAAGCTATAGACAGACATTGATAGGACACTATACCACAACCCCCAAAATACACATTTTTCCCAAGACACAGAAATTATTCCTCAGGATCAACCATAAACTGGGTCACAAGAAAAGCAATAAGTGCAAGATCAAAATCAAACCAAGTATCTTCTCTGGCCACGAAGGCATCAAACTAGAAATCAACTACAAAAAGAAAGCAAGGAACCCACCACCACCATTACATGGACACCGAACAACACACTACTGAAAGACCACTGGGTTAATAAAGAAATCAAAGAAGAAATTAAAAAAAAAACCTTGAGGTAAGGAAAGGAGGGATTGGGGTCAAAATAAGGGGGTTGCAATTGTATGGGGAATATAAAAATAAAACAAAAACAAATAAATAAATAAATAAACAAACCTTGAGGAGGATAAGAATGAGGACACCACCTTTCAGAATATATGGATGCAACAAAATCAGTAGTAAGAGAGTATATAACAATACAGGCCCACCTCAAGAAACAAGAAAGAACTCAAAGAAATAACATAATCACACAATCTCAAGGAACTAGAAAATGAAGAACAAAAAACCCAAAAGCCAGTAAAAAAAAAGAAATAATAAAAGTTAAAACAGAAATAAATGAAATAGAAATTAAAAAGACAGTCCAAAAGATCAATGAAACCAAAAGCTGGTTCATTGAAAAAAAAAGCAAAATAGACAAACTTCTAATGGAGGTTCACAAAAAAGGGTGGGGGGAACTCAAATAAATAGGACAATAATTGAAAGAGGAGAAATTACAATGGACACAGCAAAAATCCTGAGAAAAATTAGAGATTACAATGAACACTTGTATGCAGAAAAATTCAACAATCTAGATGAGATGGACAAATTCCTAAAGCTATACAATCACCCAAAATGAATAAAGAAGAAATAAGAAACTCAAACAAACCAATTAAAAACAGTAGAAATGAAACAGTAATCAAAACATTCCCCAGAAACAAAAGCCCAGGACCAGATACTTTCACAAGCAAGTTCTACCAAACATTCAACGCTGAACTAATGCCTTTCCTACAAAAACTCTTTCAAAAAATCAAGAAAGGGGAGGGATTGGGGTCAAAATAAGGGGGTCGCAATTGTATGGGGAATATAAAAATAAAATTTATAAAAAATAAAAATAAAAAAATAAAATAAAACAAAAAAAAGTAATATGACCTTTCTTCAAAAAAGTGACAATTGAGGTGTCAACCTACACCCCTAAATCATATAGAGTGTTGTAAACCAATGTTAGCTCAGTAAAAAGGCATGCAATCAAAAAAATAAATAAAAGAAAGTTTAAAAAACAAAACAAAAAAAAATCAAGAAAGAAGGAACACTATCAAAGACATTTTATGAGGCAAACATTACACTAATATGAAAACCAAAGATAACACACAAAAAAGAAAACAACAGACCAAACTCCCTAATGAACACAGATGCAAAAATCCTCAATAAAACCTTAGAGATTCACCAGAGCCAGAGCAGGGAGCAGAGCAGGCAGAAGGACCGAAGTACACTGCTGAGGGGAGCAGTGGGCGGCAGGAGAGGTCTGCGCGCCATGTGGGACCCTCCTCCAGTGGCCGGGGAGTAGGCGGGATGGAACCAGCACTGAAGAGGCTGCGGGCAGCTTCACAACCCAGCGCTCAAGCGCTGCGCCACCGGGGAGGCCCTGCATTTCCTTTTTAAAGAACAGTGAAAAAACAATTTCACATAAAAATTTTGAAAGAAAGGGGCAGAGCAATATGGCGGCGAGGAGACTCTGCGAGTAAGATCTCCCATTTAAAAAAAAAGTTAATAGGGAGGAAAAGCGGCAGGTCCCAGTGAGAACTGGGACACGGAAGATAAACAGACGCCTCCAGCAAACTACCCGAAGAAGAAAGTGGCCATAAAAGAGGACTAGAAGGGAGGGAAGCGCAGAACCCTGCTCCCCTCCCCCGCCCACAGAGGCGGCACTCTCCGACCGGCAGAGAGGAGGGAAACAACAAACCAAAACGACCAACAAGAACAAACTACGCATCAAGCGGGACTGTGAGTGGAAAGGAACTATTGCAGCCACCACACCCCGTGAACAGGAGCTGCGGAGAACCCTGCAGGATTTGCCGCGGAGGTCAGTGAACGGCTCCAGGCGCCATTAGAGAACAACAGAGACTCTGGAGACCCGCACTCAGCCCCAGGCCGGCCGGTAAGCTTGCGTGGAAAAGCAAACGCGGATCGCAGCTGCCTAGGTCCCCCTGCCTGGGACCGAGGCTTGCGGGGAGACGCGCGGGGGCCCTCACTCAGGTGAAAGTCCCTCACTGAGTCATCAGAAACCAGGCGCCCGGACACGGGAGCGGGGTGCAAAAGGCACCATTCCTGTGGCCACTAAACTGGGCTACAGCCCGCGTCCTGGACATGAGGGCTTTGGAACTGAGACCCGGGGCACGAAATTCGGGGCATGGGTCCTCCACGTCGGTGGGGAACAAGGCAGACACAGCACCCCAAAGCCGTTGAGGTTTTCCCTACCATTCCCACTCTGTTCCCTGTCCCACGGGGTGAAAAAAAGAGCTCCCAAGAACAATAGGAGAGATCTCTGGCGCCACCTAGTGCCTGGGGTGGGCTAACTTCCCAGCTGGCCACGGGCTCCTCCAGGAGCCTTCTGCCCCTTTCAAGCAGTCTTTTCTGAAGAAAGGTGTTAGTGACTTTTTTTGTGGTCGCTCCCCTCTGGCTCCTCCAAGAACCATCTATCGGTTTCAAGCAGTCTTTACTGAAGAAAGGTCCCCTTTCTAAAATGCCGATGTGGGGACACACTCCCCTGTGCGCTTGGTCTGCCCCGGCGGTGGGCTCCCCCTTTGGGTTTGGACTGCAGGCCAGAAAGGGCCTGTTAAAAGAAATAGAAGAAGACACAAAGAAATGGAAAGACATCCCTTGTTCATGGATTGGAAGAATAAACATTATTAAAATGGCCATCCTACCAAAAGCAATATACAGATTCAATGCTATTCCAATAAAAATTTCAATGTCATTCTTCAAAGAAATACAGCAATTATTGATGAAATTCATATGGAATCACAAAAAAACCTGAATAGCCAAAGCTCTCCTGAAAAAAAAAAAGAAGGGAATGGAGGCATCACACTCCCAGACTTCAAACTATACTACAAAGCCATAATTATCAAAACTGCATGGTATTGGAACAAGAACAGACATACAGACCAATGGAATTGAATAGAAAATCCAGAAATAAACCCACAGATTTATGATCAACTAATCTTTGACAAAGGAGCAAAGACTATGCAATGGAGCAAAGAAAGTTTGTTCAATAAATGGTGCTGGGAAAACTGGGTCGCTACTTGCAAAAGAATGAAGCTTGACCACTACCTCACACAATACACAAAAATCAACTCAAAATGTATTAAAGAACTAGACATAAGACCTGAAACCATAAAATACATACAAGGAAATATAGGCCAAACACTATGTGATATTCACATCAAAGACATCTTTACAGACATAACACCCAAAGCAGTGATAGTGAAGGCAAAGATAAATAGCTGGGACTACATCAAATTAAAGAGCTTCTGCACAGCAAAAGAGACAATAACAAAAACTAAGAGAAACCCCACCAACTGGGAGAACATTTTTGCACACAACACTAATGATTAAGGACTGATCACAAAAATCTGCAAAGAGCTGATGAGACTCAACAACAACAAAGAAAATAATCCAGTCAAAAAATGGGCAGAAGAGCTAAAGAGAAACTTCTCTGAAGAGGAAATGCAAATGGCCAAGAGGCATATGAAAAATGTTCAACATCACTTGTAATCAGGGAAATGCAAATCAAAACTACCATGAGATACCATCTTACACCAGTGAGAATGGCACATATTAAAAAAACTAGCAACAAATGTTGGCGAGGGTGTGGAGAAAAAGGAACTCTTCTGCACTGTTGGTGGGAGTGCAAACTGATCCAACCACTATGGAGAGCTGTGTGGAGATTTCTTGACTTACTAAACATAGAGCTACCATATGATCCAGCAATTCCACTCCTAGGTATTTACCCAAAGGACACAGAAACATCAATTCCAAAGAACACCTGCACCCCTATGTTTATAGCAGCACTATTTACAATAGCTAAGCTTTGGAAACAGCCCAAATGCCCAAAAATGGATGACTGGATCAAGAAGATGTGGTACATATATACCATGGAATATTACTCAGCATTCAAAAAGATAAACACATGCAATTTGCAGCAACATGGATGGTGCTGGAAGGGATCATGCTCAGCAAAATAAGCCAGAAAGAAAAAGAAAAATACCGGATGGTCTCACTCATAGCAGGAATCTAGAAAACTTAAATAAGGGACCAGGAAAATGAATAACCATAAGAAAGTGAAAATCAAAATCAACAAAAAACTATGAACCAGAGACACTTTTTGAGGGTGGGGGGCGGGAGGGGAGGAATTGGGGTCAGAATGGGGGGGTTGCAATTGTATGGGGAATATAAAAATAATATTTATTATTTTAAAAAAATAAAAAATAATAATAAAACCTTAGCAAGCCAAATCCAGCAGTGTATCAAAAGGATTATACAGGGCCTCCTTGATGGTGCAAGGGGTTAAGACACAACCTATGAAGCTATCCATGGCCTCTGCAGCAGGAATTTGATCCCCAGCCAGCCAGGAAGCTACCCACATGGTACAGTAGACCTCTCCTGTCTTGCCCGCTGCTTCCCTCAGCAGTGTATTTCAGTCAGTCTGCCTGTTCTGTTCCCCACTCTGTCTCTGGTGAATCCTCTCACCCCACACACTCTGGCCTGTACCCCAGTTCTTGTATGCATAAATGAATAAATCTTTTTTAAAATTTAAAAAAAAAGAATTAAACACCATGACCAAGTGGGATTCATTCCAGGGATATAAGGTTGGTTCAACATCTGAAAATCAATTAATTTAATTCAACATATCAACAAAAAGAAAAATAAAAGCGATGTGATCATATCAATAGATGCTCAGAAAGCATTTGATAAAGTTCAACATTCATGTATAATGAAAGCCCTCAAAATACTTGGGATAAAAGGAAATATCTTAACTTTTGCACAATATGTGCATTTTCATTTTGGTTATATCCCCATACAATTCCCACCCCCCTCCCTTAATTTGAACCTAATCCCTCCTCTCCTACCCACCCCCATAGTGTGTCTGGTTTATAGTTGCTTGTTGATTTTGATTTTTTCTTTATTATGATTAGTCTTTTTCCTGGTCCCCTATTTAGGTTTTCTAAATTCCTACTATAAGTGAGACTATTGGTATTTTTCTTTTTCTTTCTGGTTTATTTTGCTGAGCATGATCCCTTCTAGCTCCATCCATGTTGCTGCAAATTGCATGAGTTTATCTTTTTTGATTGCTGAGTAATACTCCATGGTGTATATGTACCACATCTTCTTGATCCAGTCATCTATTTTGGGGTATTTGGGTTGTTTCCATAGCTTAGCTATTGTAAATAGTACTGCTATAAACATAGGGGTGCAGATGCCCTTTTGAATTAATGTTTCTGTGTCCTTTGGATAAATACCTATGAGTGGGATTGCTGAATCATATGGAAGCTCTATCTTTAGTAGGTCAAGAAATCTCCACATAGCTCTCCATAGTGGTTGGACCAGTTTGCACTCCCACCAGCAGTGCAGGAGAGTTACTTTTTCTCCACATCCTCACCAACATTTGTTGTTGCTAGTTTGTTTTTTTTTTTTTGATATGTTCCATTCTCACTGGTGTAAGATGATATCTCATTGTAGTTTTGATTTGCATTTCCCTGATTACAAGTGATGTTGAACATTTTTTCATATGCCTGTTGACCATTTGCATTTCCTCTTGGAGAAGTTTCTTTTTTGGTCTTCTGCCCATTTTTTGACTGGATTATTTTCTTTGTTTTTTTTTTTTTTTTTTTTTTTTTTTTTTAGAGGCATGCTTTATTTATTTGTTTGCTGGTTTGTTTGTTTGTTTTGTTTATACATGCACTGGGTACAGTCAGAAGCGCGGGAGGGTGAGAGAATTCACCAGAGCCAGAGTGGGGAGCAGAGCAGACAGAAGGACCGAAGTACACTGCTGAGGGGAGCAGCGGGCGGCAGGAGAGGTCTGCGCGCCATGTGGGACCCTCCTCCAGTGGCCGGGGAGCAGCCGGGGATCGAACCGGCACCGCAGAGGCCGCGGGCAGCTTCGCAACCCAGCGCTCAACCGCTGCGCCACCGGGGAGGCCCTATTTTCTTTGTTTTTGTTGAGTCTCATCAGCTCTTTGTAATTTTTGAGATCAGTCCTTTATCAGTGTTGTGTGCAAAAATTTTCTCCCAGTCGGTGGGGTTTCTCTTTGTTTTGGTTATGGTCTCTTTTGCTGTGCAGAAGCTCTTTAATTTGATGTAGTCCCAGCTGTTGATCTTTGCCTTCACTATCACTGCTTTGGGTGATGTGTCTGTAAAGATGTTTTTGAGGTGCATGTTATGTAGTGTTTCACCTGTATTTCCTTCTATATATTTTATGGTTTCAGGTCTTATGTCTCGTTCTTTAATCCATTTTGAGTTGGTTTTTGTGCATGGTGTGAGGTAATAGTCAAGTTTCATTCTTTTGCATGTAGTGACCCAGTTTTCCCCGCACCATTTATTGAACAAACTTTCTTTGCTCCATTGCATATTCTTTTCTCCTTTGTCAAAGATTAGTTGACTATAAATCTGTGGGTTTATTTCTGGATTTTCTTAGTCAGTTCCATTGGTCCATGTGTCTGTTCTTGTTCCAATACATACCTCAACATCATAAAGGCCATATATGACAAGCCCATAGACAATATCATTCTCAGTGGTGAAAAGCTGAAAGCATTTCCATTAAGATCTGGAACAAGACAAGGATGTCCACTCTACCCATTGCTTTTCAATATAGTACTGGAAGTTCTAGCCAGAGCAATAAGACAAAAGAAAGACATACAAGGAATCCAAATAGGCAAGGAAGAAGTCAAACTATTACTATTTGCAGATGATATGAAAATATACATAGAGAACCCCAAAAACTCCACAGAAAAACTAATTATTCAATCAGTTTAGTAAAGAGGCAGGATACAAAATCAACACACAAAAATCAGTAGCCTTCCTATACACAAACAATAAATCCGAAGAAGAGATTAAGATTATTATTGAAACAAAACAATGAAATACTTGGGAATAAACCTAACAAGAGAGGTAAAGGTCCTATACAAAGAAAACTATAAAACACTGTTCAAGGAGATAGAAGAAGACACAAAGAAATGGAAAGACATCCCCTGCTCATGGATTGGATTATCAAAATGGGCATTCACTATTAGAGTTTTTGGCCATTAGATAATGACCCATTATCAAAATGGGCATCCTACCAAAAGCAATTTACAGATTCAATGCTATTCCAATAAAAATTTCAATGACATTCTTCAAAGAAAAAGAACAAATATTGATGAAAATCATATGGAGCCACCAAAAACCCCGAGTAGCTAAAGTTCTCCTGAAAAAAAAAAAGAAGAGAATGGAGGCATCACACTCTCAGATTTCAAACTATACTACAAAGCCATAATAATCAAAACTTCATTCTTAATGGTGAAAAAGTAAAAACCTTTCCTTTAAGATCTGGAACAAAAAAAAGAATGTCCACTCTCACCCCTGCTTTTCAATATAATACTGCAAGTCCTAGCTAGGGCAATAAGGCAAGAGAAAGACATAAAAGCATCCAGATTGGGAGGGAAATAAAACTATCATTATTTACAGATGATATGATAATCTATACAAAGAACACTAAAAAAATACACAGAAAAATTAAGACAATAAACCAGTTTTTAAAGTAACTTGTAACAAATTCTATACACAAAAACCAGTAGCCTTCCTATATGTAAATAGTCTGAAGAGAGAAATTAAGAAAATCATTCCATTTACAATCGTACACCTGGGAATAAACCTAACAAAGGAGGTGAAAGACCTATACAAGGAAAATTACAAACACTGTTGAAAGAAATAGAAGAAGACACAAAGAAATGGAAAGACATTTCCTGCTCATGGATTGGCAGAATTAACATCATCAAAATGGCCCTCCTACCAAAAGCAATTTATAGATTCAATGCAATTCCAATAAAAACCTCAATGGCATTCTTCAAGGAAATGCAATATATACTTCTGAAATTCATACAGAATCACAAAAAATAATAGAGAATGTTTTCATGCCCAAAGGGGGAAGAATAGCGCTATTACACTCCCAGACTTCAAGCTATACTACAAAAGCCATAATAATAAAAATAGTATGGTACAGGAACAAAAACACACAGACCAATGGAAACAAATTGAAAGCCCACAAATAAAAACCACGCATATATAATCAACTAATCTATGACAAAGGAGCAATGAATATACACTGGAACAAATATAACCTCTTCAATAAATGGTGCTGGGAAACCTGGACTGCCATATGCAAACTCATAGTCTAGTTTCGTTTTTAGCATATACAAAAAACAACTTAAAATGGATAAAAGACTTGAATGTAAGACCTAACACCATAAAATATATAAAAGAAAACATAGGCAAAACACTCCATGACATACATCGCAGAAACATCTTTGAGGACTCATTTTTCTCCAGAAGGAAAATGAAGGAGAATATAAATAGCTGGGACTACATCAAACTAAAAAGCTTCTATACAGCAAAAGAGACAGTAATCAAAATGAAGAGTCATCCTAATGAATGGAAGAAAATATTGCCACCATTCAATGGACAAAGGACTGATATCAAAGATCTACAGAGAGCTTACACAACTAAAACAAAGCAGAACTAAAAAGATATTTCTCCATAGAAAAAATGCAAATGGCCAATAGACATATGGCAAAATGTTCAATATCACTGATCATCCAGAAAATGCAAATCAAAACCACAATGAGGGCCTCCCTGGTAGCACAAGGGCTTAAGATGCAAACTATGAAGCTGTCCACAGCCGCTGTAGCAGGAGTTCGATCCCCAGCCAGGGAGAAACCCAATTGGCACAGCAGACCACTCCTGGCTTGCCCGCTGCTCCCCTCAGCAGTGTATTCCATTCCACCTGTTCTGTTCCCCACTCTGTCTCTGCTGAATCCTCTCGCCCCCCACACTTCTGGTCTGTACCCTAGTTCTTGTGTGCATAAATAAATCTTAAAACACACACACACAATGAGGGGCCTCCCCTGGTGGCCCAGGCGGTTGAGCACAGCGCTGTAAAACTGTCCACAGCCTCTGCAGTGCAGGTTTGATCCTGGCTGGCAGGTAAGAATCCCACATGGCATGGCAGACCTCTCCCGTCTTGCCCACTGCTCGCCTCAGTGTATTTCAGTCAGTCTGCCTGTTCTGTTCCCCACTCTGCCTCTGGTGAATCCTCTCACCCTCCCCCACATCTGACCTGTACCCCGCTCTTGTATGCATGAATAAATAAATCTTTAAAATAAAAATAAAATGACACTGACTTTCTTTTAAAAAAAAAAAAGAAGCACAATGAGATACCATCTCACACCAGTGAGAATGGCCCACATTCAAAAAACCAGAAAGAAATGGTGGAGAGGATATAGAGAAAAAAGAACTCTCTTACACTGCTGGTGGGAATGTAAACTGGTCCAGCCACTATGGAAAGCTGTGTGGAGTTTCCTCAGAAAACTAAAAATGGATCTACAATATGATACAGTGATCCCACTCTTAGAAATCTATTCAAAGAACACAAGAACACAAATTCAAAGGGAAACCTGCACTCCTATGTTAATTGCAGCACTATTTGCAATGTTAATTGCAGCACTATTTACAATAGTCAAGATATGGAAACAACCCTAATGCCCCAAAACAGATGAATGGATCAAGAAGATATATTTACACAATGGAATATTACTCAGTTATCAAAAAAGACAAACTTATACCATTTATCGCAACATAGATGGAACTGGAAGGGACTATGCTAAATGAAATAAACCAGAAGAAAAGATAAATATCAGATGGTTTCACTTATATATTGAATATAAGAAAACCAAACAAAAGGTCAAAAAGAAGATAAAACTAGCAAGCTGACCATAGATCTGAGACATACAGCAAGGGAGGGGACAGGAGAGGGGTCAAAACGGGAGGGAGAACAAGGGACTATGGTGATGAGTCACAGGTGCTATGATGGTGGGAGAACAATAGGACTACACCTGGGGATGAAATAAAACATTGTACAAAATGAACAATGCAAGAAAACAAATTTAAATTTTTTTAAAAAATTAAAAAGCAATTTGAGTGAAATTACAGAGGATTGAAATTTTTGAAAAAAATAAAAAAATAGTGCTGGCACCAACATTATCTCAATGAAAAGTAATACAAATTAATCAAAAAATTAATCAATGAAAAACAGTGCTGATTGTTTTCATGCCTTGGCTATTATAAACAAAGTAAATAGTGGTGCAAATATCTTTTCAAGATAGTGACTTTGTTTCCTTCAGTTAAATACCCAGAAGTGGAATTGCTGGATCATATGGTAGTTCTATTTGTAATGTTTTAAATAATTTGAAAGTTGCTTAGAGGTTAAACTTAATTGTGGTAATCATTTCACAGTATATACATAGATCAAATCATTGTATTATATACCCAAAACTTAGATAATGTTTTATATCATCATATATCAATGTTTTTAAATGCTCGTTACAACAGATAATGATCTTGACTAATAGCCTGCCATCCAGGGTGAAATCAGTGGTCTATATGTGCGTATATCATAACCATGTCTCACATAGACTATGGTTGATACTAGAATGTCAGCCATCTTGGTTTCCTTGGCCAATAAAAGGAAACAGTTTAAAGAGAAGGAAAGTAGTTTAACTTGTTGACAAATTGAGGAGGGCAGCAGATTCATGTCTGAAAGATCACCTTTCCACTCTTTGGTAGAGTGCAGGGGTATTTATCCAGGGTTACGAGAGAGTAAGGAAGGGAATGGACAAGGGCCATTGTGACAAAAGCATCTAGATATTTTGGGGGGTGGAGATTTAGGTTGGGTGCCAGCTTGCTTTTGCTATCACCTGGTGGGACAGAAAGAGAGACAAATGCTTATCTGGTAGGGCAGAGAGGGAGGCAAATGCTTCATTGCTATATCATTTTGCCCTGGCAGTTGTGATTTTCCATTCCTATGGGAGAAAGGGGCATTGTTATCATATGCTGAACTGGGCTGTCGTTGGGGGGGTTTTATTAGGAAGGATTCTAGTGGTGCTGTATCATGGTCAGCATGTAATTCGTTCAGAAAGTAGATATGGTCTAACTTTTCTTCAAATAATAAGTTGGTTAAGTTTAATAGTGCAAATAATACAGGTAACCTCCCCCCCCCGACTAATATTAATGATTAACCTGCATAAATGTATTACATTTTCTAATTTATATGATTGTATATGTATTATCCTCTACTACAAACTTCAGAGTTGAGGACTGAACTTTCTCAAGGATAACAAAAGAAATTTATATTATAAAGCTTACTGTTATTACAGGAAATTTTATTAAAACACTCTATATGCCAACAGGAAAATTGTTAAATTATGTACATTTCACTCTTCAATCATTAAAATCATACTTTTTACTCTAATTCAAAAGAAAGCCTGCACTCCTATGTTTATTGAAGCACTATTTACAATAGTAAGAATAGGGAAACAACCCAAATGCCCAAAATAGATGGATAAATCAAAAAGTTGTTGTAACTGGTCCAACCACTATGGAGAGCTGTGTGGAGATTTCTTGACCTACTAAAGATAGAGCTTCCATATGATTCAGCAATCCCACTCATAGGTATTTATCCAAAGGACACAGAAACATTAATTCAAAAGGGCACCTGCACCCCTATGTTTATAGCAGCACAATTTACAATAGCTAAGCTTTGGAAACAACCCAAATGCCCAAAAACAGATGACTGGATCAAGAAGATGTGGTACATATACACCATGGAATATTACTCAGCATTCAAAAAAGATAAGCACATGCAATTTGCAGCAACATGGATGGAGCTGAAAGGGATCATGCTCAGCAAAATAAGCCAGAAAGAAAAAGAAAAATACCGGATGGTCTCACTCATAGCAGGAATCTAGAAAACTTAAATAAGAGACCAGGAAAAAGAATAACTATAAGAAAGAAAAAATTTTTAAAAAATCAAAATCAACAAACAACTATGAACCAGAGATACTCCATGGGGGTTGGGGGGGGGCGAGGAAAGGAGGGATTGGGGTCAAAATAAGGGGGCTGCAATTATATGGGAAATATAAAAAAAATTTAAAAAAAAAAAGAGTAAATGGAGAGAAATCTTCCCGTTTGCTGCCTAGAGGCAAGAAATACTTCTTTTATAGAATTATCTTCCTAGTTACATCTTTACCATATACTTCCCCTTGTGTCAACCCTTAGGTCTTGTCACTTCCTCCCAAATGTATTATTCATTTATTCTCAAAAAAAAAAAAAAAGTTGTTGTATATTTACCAAATGGGATATTATTCAGTACAGCAATAAAAAAAAAAAGACAAAGAATGCCATTTGGGGCAACATGGATGGAGCTGGAAGGGATTATGCTAAAAGAAATAAGCCAGAAAGAAAAAGATAAATACTGGATGGTTTCCACTTATATGTGGAATAGAGAAACCAAACAAAACATCAAGAAAAAGTCAGAATTAGCAAGCTGACCATATAGATTTGAGGCGTACAGCAAAGAAGGGAGAGGGAAGGGGTTTCAAAACAGGGGAGGCAAGAGCACAAGGACATTTGGTGATGGTTCACAAGTGACATGGTAGCAGGAGAATTATGGGGACTACAGTGATGTAAGAAAAAAATTTTAATTTTTAAAAATCATGCTTTTAGGGAATGCTAATGAAATAGAGAAATAGCAGGCCTTCATTGCTAAGCAGAAAAAGAGGGTGAGATAGCTACACTCCAAATGTAAACTATGGCAGTAAACAAGCAAACATAGAAAAGGAAATCAATGCAACAGAGAATTAGCGGTGATAGTTTCTTGGTGGGATTTCAAGGTGTGTGGGGGTGATTGTGTCTTAATTATTTATATTTCTCACACTACTGTTTAAGCCAGGCTTGGACTTTCTGAAGAATGAGGGATGGGTAGACAAGCAAAATTGGAAGAGGGGGAAGGAATTTCAGGGATCAGAAACAGCATGTGTTAAACTTCACGTGCTTTCCCTTTGCTTCATAAGTCTCCAAATCAGAATACCAGGAGTTTCTGTTATAGGGCAGCCCCGATACAAAACGGGGTGCCTGACTGTGGGTCCTCACCTGCGCACTTAAAAGGACTTATCAATACTCTACTGCAGGCACACACCAAAGGTTAATAAAAGGTTTATTTACAAGGAAGGGCAAATGAGGAAATGTACAACTCAGGTAGAAAAGTGGGAGACAAAGTTTTAAATGCGTCCTCTCCAATCCGCCCATCTGGAATCCCAAATGTCACTCTGAGAGCTGGCCGCAAGCCAGGAGCAGTGAAGTCAGGAGGTGAGTGACAGAGCGAGAGACCCCAAGGCCCACATGTTTGGTTTTTATACCCAACCTGGCTGCTTAACTCCACCCTCAGGTCCCAGCCACCTTCCCTTTGGTGGTGACAGGATTTGTTTTTCCCAATGTCTTGATGGCTTTGGTCTGGAGTGGGGGTGGAGTCCACAAAACCTGTATGGGATTAGCTCAGAACATCCTTTCCCCCTAACATTTCCAGGCAAGGAAAGCAATGGGACACACACTCTTGGCCTCTGCTACTTCCTAAATTCCCCATAAGTGAAAATTAAGGGACAAAAAGGAGAGAACGGTCCAAAAGACTAGGAGAGGACAGCACCAAACCATTGTGGTGATCAAAAGGTGACTCCACTCAGATTGTTAGGGGGAAAAGGATGTCCCAAAGCTAATTCCATATAGGCTTTGTGGACTCCACCCCCACCCCAGGTCAAAGCCAAAGACACTGGGAACTCCAAATCCCATCACCACCAAAGGGAAGGTGGCTGGGACCTGAGGGTGGGGTTAAGCAGCCAGGTGGATAGAAAAGGCAGACACGTGGGCTTTGGGGGACCCATTTTGGGCTCTCCACCAGCTCGCAGCGGCCGGCCAGCTCTGAGAGTGACTTTGGGTTTCCAGGTCATCGTGTAACAGGGTGGTCCCCAGGAAAGGGGGAGGTTCCCTGCCCCACCCAAGGTAGGGTGGAGCTGAGCAGGAAGAGGAGAAGCTGCAGAAGAGACTAAGGAAGGAAGCAGGATGGAGCCAGGAGACATGGAGGAGGCACGTGGAGCCTAGAGACACGTGAAGAAACTGTGCTTGTCTTTTGGTCGTGGACTGGGTGACACAGATGTGGGTGAGACCCATGGGGAGGTGACAATGGCAGCTTTTATCTTGATGTTGGTTTTGTTTTTTTCCTTCCGGGCTTGTCTGGTTGTTTTTGGCCCTTTTTTGTGAGTCCCCACTGGAAGATGTTTTAGACTTGTGGCAGTCTTTGGGGCCTTGTTCTGGGCCAATTCCATTTGGATGGACTTTTACCCATGAGGGGACAGGTAACTTTGGGTGCTTTATTTAGAAACTAGATTTTTTGCCTTACCTGTATTGTTTTTTAGTTTTATTAAAGTTTTTTCCCATTAAAGTTTTATATGTTTTGTGTTGATGCGGCGGATGGCAGAACCCATTTAGAATAGGCAGGTTTGCGGGGTTTGGGCTGTCCCTCTCCCTGTCCTATAACAGATTTGGCGTCCAACGTGATTTAGGACAGAGCCATCCGTGGTTAGTCAGCCCCATGGGGAAATTGGGCTTCCCTATGGCACATAACAGTCGGATCGGGTAGGACACATTAAAGACTTTATTTCCCTATTTTCTCCCTGAGTTGTACATTTTCCTTATTTCCTTTCCTCTTGTAAATAAACCTTTTATTAACCTTTTGTGTGTGTCTGTAGTAGAGTATTCATAAGTCGCTTTAAAGCGCGCGGGTGAGGACCCACAGGCAGGAACCCGTTTAATATCGGGGTTGCTCTATAACAAGATGACCAAAGAAAGCCACAGCCGTGGGATGGCAGTGGGGAGTCCAAAAGCAAGCCGGTCTGTCCTGCAGGACCACAGGAAAACTCAGGTGTAAAGGACAAACAGGGACCATAAATCCTTACTTAACATCATGAAAGTTTCTCAAAATCTAGGACTATAAGAAGGACTTACAAAGAAAACATCTGCTGGGTTGTTTTTTTTTTTTTCTCTTCATAGATGTTATATTGAAATGGCTTTGAAGAAAGCAACATTATTCTAAAAACCAAGGGTAAAAGTGCACTGTGAAAAGCAGCAGAACCCAATCCAAATCCCTACACCAAACAGCTCAGCAATGCCTCTACCTTTACCAA